>NW_023458556.1:71359592-71377457 GCF_013731165.1 Rhagoletis pomonella
AGATAGTCAAAGTTGGGGAAGAAAATATCAAAAAGTTAAAAATCCAGCTATAGTCCTAATTTTATGATGGTTCCTTAATATATTTTAACTACATTGCATTTGAGTATGGAGAGGCAACTATCTGGAAGTATTTTACATAAAAACTTTACTAAGTATTGCCCGGTTTGTAGTTGCAGTTAAAGAAAACACATGAAAAGGCACGATTTTTTTAAATTCGAAAAAATTTAAATATTTCAAAAACGGTGACACTTTTACCTGAAAATTTTTTGTTTATCAGTGAGCTCACCCCCCACCTACCTTCCCCTAAAGTTTGGCACGTTACTTCTGGGACACCCTGTATATAAAAATGTTGTGTTCGTATGTCACGGTCGTCAAAACTCGAGAACGGCTGAACCGATTTGAATATTTTTTTTTGTATTTTCGGTATAATACCAGAATCAATGATATCACAAAAATTTGGAGGGTTGCCACCTATTTAAAACATTTTAAACCCAATTGTATTGATAAAATAAATGAATGATTATAATATGGGTATCAAACTAAAGAGGTTTAAGAAAGATAACTGCTGGAATAATCTTTGCGGAGGGTTTCCACCTATTTGAAAGCTTTAACTCAGTAAAATTGATAAAATAAATGAAATATTGCCATGTGGGTGTCAAACTAAAGAGTTTTAAGGAGGCTTACAACCGAAAATATGTTTGAGGAGGGTTGCCACCTGTTTGAAAATTTAACTAAATTACATCGATAAAATAAATGAAATATTACAATATGGGTATCAAATGAAAGAGGTTTAAGAAATATTACTGCTGGAAATATTTTTGAGGAGGGTTACCACCTATTTTAAAATTTTAACTCAGTTAAATTGATAAAGTAAGTGAAATATTGCTATGTGGCTATCAAACTAAAGAGTTTTAAGAAGGCTTACAGTCAAAACTATTTTAAAGGAGGGTTGCCACCTGTTAAAAAATTTAGCGCAATTTAATTGATAAACTAAATGATAAATTACAATACACATAGATATTAAATTAAAGAGGTTTAAGAAAGATAACCGCTGGAAATATTTTTGAGTAAAATTGCCACCTTTTTGAAAATTTAAACACAGTTAAATTGATAAAATAAATGAAATACTGCAATTTGGGTATCAAACTTTAGATTCTAAAGATGGCTTACAGCGAAAATGTGTTTGAGGAGGGTTGCCAGCTGTTTGAAGATTTAACTCAATTTAATTGATCTAGGTATCAAATTAAAGAGGTTTAAAAAAGAGGAGTTTCAAAAATACTTTTGAGTAGGGTTGTCACCTCTTTGGAAACTTAAACTCAGTTAAATTGATAAAATAAATGAAATACTGCAATTTGGGTATCAAACCTAAGATTTTTAAGATGGCTAACAGCCGACAATATGTTTGAGGAGGGTTGCCACCTGTTTGAAAATTAAACTCAATTTAATTGATCTAGGTATCAAATTAAAGAGGTTTGAAAAAGAAGACTTTTAAAAGTACTTTTGAGGAGGGTTGCCACCTATTCGAAAATTTTAACTCAGTTAAATTGATTGAACAAATCAAATATTACAATGTGGGTATCAAACTAAAGAGTTCTTAAAAGACCTACAGTCGATAATTTGTTTGAGGAGGGTTGCCACCTGTTTGAAAATTTAACTCAATTAAATTGGTTAAAGAAATGAAATGTTACAATATGGGTACCAAACTAAAGGCATTTGAGAAATCTTGATTTATAAATATTTTCAATAAGATTATGCCCTATCTAAAAGTAAAGACTGCAAATATTGGAACTAAATAAAATATTACATAATTGGTTCCAAGCGAAAAGTGTTAGGGAAAGCTTTACTAGAGATTTTTTTTGTTTCCACTTATCCAAAAATTTTTGAAAAGTGAAAAATTTTGTCTTGAGGCGAGTTGTAATGCGTTACTCCATCGATACAAATAGTAAGCGCTTACCACAACAGAAACGTTTTTGCTGGGATATTACGCAGTAGATAATTTCAGGAGCTAAAATCTCCCAAAAGGCTTTTCTGAAAGTCATTCCTCTCTACTTCCTTTTTTGTATGAATTGGCACAAATGGTTTCGCTTCCCAAAGAAGAGCATGCGGAAGGGCTTTTGTAGGACATACTCCAGAAGGCCTTTTGGAGAAGTTCTTTGAAGGCTGTTCTTTTAATTCATAAAAATCATACTTCTCTAAGGAATTTGGTTAGGGTTTACATAAAATATGTTTTATTGATACGTAAAATGATTATTGAATTTAATTTTGAATGGCTTCACTTAAATAGCCCACCTAAATTATCTTCTGGTTATGCCTATATGTGGCTGCTGTGGTGTAGTGGTAAGCAGTGCGCACTTCCACTCCGTAGGGTCTGGTTTTAAGCCGTGGTCACAGCGACCTCGTAAAAAAATATAGAAAATTTTTTTTTCTTAACAGCGGTCGCCCCTCTGCAGGCAATGGCAAGCCTCCGAGTGTATTTCAGCCATGGCAAACAGCTGCTCACAAAAATACAATCGCCTTTCGGAGTCGGCGCACGCCACAAACCGGGGAGAAGCTCGGCCGAAGACTAAAATATGTGTAAACGCCAATCTATTATTATTATTATTATGCCTACATAAAATGGCAAAGACGATCACGAAGCGCACTGTAGGATATGTAGAAATTCGCTAATGGTGGCAAGGCAAGCATTAAATACCACGTTAAGGGCGTTAAACATTTTTCCAAGTTACATCACAGTCAAAAAAAAATGTGTTCTTTTATAATAAAAAACTCGAAATTTCGAGCGTTTCAAACGACACATCATCAATAATCATTCAGTTCTACGGATTACGGCTGCGACACCGACATCGATTTTTGTAAATAATCGATGGTTTGAAACAAAATTCAATGCTCAAAACATCGATCTTTGCTTCCCGATATTTGGACAACTATGAAAAAGCTTTTCATTAGGGTATGTTCACACAGAAAGCGGAGCCGAGCCGAGCGAGGTCGTTCCGAGCTGAGTGAAGCTTTCAAATTGCTGTATCTACATGAAAGTGTTCACACAGCAAGCTTTTTCATAAGGTATCAAAATATTCAAATAAAAACGAATTTTACAACTAATCTTTTGAATAATATTGAGCAAATATATTCGCCGCTATTCATTGACGGTAAGTTTGTAGTATCTTTGCAGCCGAGCCCATGAGAAAAGTTCCGCTTCGCTTCGTTCAGTATGAACACCAGCAGCTTGGCTTTGCTCGGCGCCGCTCGACTTTCTGTGTGAACGTACCCTTAGGCATTCGGTGACAGCGTAAAACTGTAAGTCCCTCCATTTTGTGTAACAACATCAAGACTAGGGACGTTGATTTTTTCGACTTTTGCGATCCAGGGATTTTCGGGACATCGTTCATACAATCCCGGTATCCCGGGATTAGTCCCGGGATTTAGAAATATATTATTTTCTAACAACCTAACATGAAAAAATTGCATCAATATAGTTTGAGAAGCTGTCCTACCATATAATAAATAATAAATAAATGGGTTTGAAACCAGACCCTTTAAATAATGATTAATAATCATAATGATTATTAATTGAAGCATGTTTTTTGGGTAACCATTTAATGATTAAATACGATTATTTGCACCTTTTTAATGATTAATAATTAATTACTTTCAAAACAAAATTTAATGAAGTGATTAATTAATTTTAATTAAATAGTTATTTTTTTATTTTTGATTACTTTCAATTATTTTTGAAATTTTTTAATTACATGATTAATATAATTATTTGATTATTTTAAATTATTTTTGAGTTTTTTTTAATTGCATGATTAATATAATTATTTAAGTAATTTGAATTAGATATTTTTGAGTTCTTTAATTATGCGATTAATATAATTATTTGATTATTATTATTTTTTTTTAATTTTATTTCAACTTGTGAATAATATATTGTACAATGTTTGGGAATGTAATTTCTGTGGTTAATGCTGTAGTGTGAACGATATATAAGAAATTAGCAAATTAGAAGTTATTGTTAAACACCGCACAGTTTAGATATTGACAAAATGTAATATCTCAAGAACAAAAACAACTAGCGAAATAAATTTACCAGCATTTTAAAGCCCTTGGATAGAAAATCGAGGAGAAATAATTTCGTTGGATAAAAAAAGTTGCCTTCCCCTTTCAAATCACCTTCAAATTAGGGAGTTCTCAATTGTTTTCATTTTTTACCTGAAAACAGTATGAGGTGAACTTTTTAAAAAGTTTTAAGCAGATAGTTTTGGTGTTGTTGCACTTTTTAAAAAGTTTTAAGCAGATAGTTTTGGTGTTGTTGCATCAAGGAATTCTTTTCGATGGCAGAAACCGAAAAAGGCATTTTTTATATTGTTTTAAGTTCATTATATGCTTTTTTTAGGTCAAAAGAAAGACAAAAAATCAAATCAAAAAGTTAAAGTAATTCTTTATTCAATGTGACCTTCAAAATTACCATAAAAAGTAAAGTTTTTGATTTTTTGTCTTCCTTTTGACCTAAAAACAACATGCAATGAACTTAAAGAAAAAAAGGCCTTTTTCGGTTCCTGCTACCATTGAAAAGGATTCCTTGACGCAAGAACACCAAAAATATCTGTTTAAAAGTTTTTAAAAAGTTCACCTCATACTGTTTCAGGTAAAAAACACAGCTTCATCTATTTGGAAAAATAATTAAAAAGAATCATATCATTACAAATAATCAAATAATTGAAGATAATCTAATAATTAAAAACAATCAAATGATTAAAAATAATCAAATAATTAAAAAACAATTTGATTAATTGATTATTTCTAATTATTTGATAATTTTTTAATGGCAATTAATCATGATTATTTTTGATAATTATAATTGATAATTAATTCTTAATAGCTGGGTTATGAAGAAAATTAAAATAATCATTAAAATTAAAAAATGCAATAAAATTAATGATTACTAATCGCAATAAAAATTTAACAGCTCTGCAAAAAAATTTACTTATTTTAAGTGAGAACTGTACATACATATTATTCGAAGACACTAAGCTTTTCAGGCAATCAGCGCTAAATTCAGCTATAATTTTTATATCTGCGTGAACGCTGAAAGCCACAACACCAGAAAAGCTTGGTTAGGATTTCAAAACTATGTGTGGCAGAAGAAAAAAAGTTGTCGTTTGCGCGTCGTTTTAGGAACATGGTGTCGTGGCTCAAAATGATATATATTGCATTTGGATATACATTTCCGTTCATACAAAGCTCAGGCCTCAAAATAACTGAAGGAATCTGATCATTCACAGTGTCATGGATACGGTTCATTGCAACAGAGGATTAGGTTAGGTAGGTTGGGCAGCAGTCCAGAGTAGAACTCACTTTGACTCAGGGTCCTGTACTATTCCCTTATAAACCACTTGGTGCTTTGCATAGACTTCCAGCGTCCACCGCTTTGAGGTCATCGAGATCGTTGAAGAAATGGCTCCCAAGAGCTTTTGCTCTCCGTTTTGAAAGAGCCGGGCAGTGGCAGAGAAAATTTGGGACAGTTCCATGACGCGCGAGTTCGTCTGCCTTGCAGTTTCCCTGAATGTCACAATGGCCCGAATACCCAAATGTCGTGTGGGCTGAATGTCTCAGCCATCTCGTTGAGAGATTGGCGGCATAGAACAACTATATTTGAAGTCAGCGACATATTTCCCAGAGATTTAATTGCCGCCTGGCTGTCAGTGAAGAGATAGATATCATGACTAGGAATTGTATCACACCGTACCAGTGATGCGGCCTTGGAGATAGCCATCAGCTCCGCCTGAAAAACACTACAGTTGTCAGGAAGGCGGAAGCTTAACGATATGCCGAACTTTTCCGAATACACCCCACCGCCAACTCTGTTTCCGAGCTTTGATCCGTCCGTGTAGACAAGGATTGCTCCTCTTTTCCTGACTGTGTTCATTGACCACTCCTCCTCCAACAGACGATTATCAGGCTCAAAATTTCCCATAGAGGGAATGTCATTCGGACACTGAGATCCGACTTGGCACCATTTTACTTTTTTATGAGGCCACTCAGATGACCGTCATTATGCGAATAAACCTCAAACTTAGTAGAACTTTAAAATCCACATTTGTCCAGTTATGTCCCATATACATACATACACATGTCAACAATTGGCCGAAAATATATCAAAAATTAAACGCTTGAATGTATAGACAAAAGGAAGCCCCCCTACCCTGCCATATACACATACATAGAATTCATAGATATTCTACTCATATGGTTGCCGGAGTACACCGGAATATTGATGGCGATTGCAAAGCTGGTGAACTGACAAGGAAAGGTATGCCCACCCAAAACCTTCCGGGATATAGCAATTGCCAATTTCAAGCAGTTTGTTATAGATCACACCATTCTAGTAGTAACCAAGGAACGCTGGAACAATTTTTCACCTTGCGAAACTTTTATGGTTATCTGGTACTGCTATAAAAGGAAACGCTTAAGAGCAACTTCCTAATGTGGAATCAGAACCTGTATTGACCTATGTGACTGGTTGGACCGAATCGGAAAAGTTACAAAATTGAAAAATAAATTACCAAATTACCAATTTTGAGAAAAAAATAAAAAAATTATTACCAATTTTGAGAAAAAAAGAAAAAAAAAATACCGGTAAAAACTTACCAAAACGGCAACGCTGTTCGTAAACAATAACCAATCTGAAAAAAATGGATAGGATATCAGAATCCTAAATACGTATATGTATGGACCCCAAAAATTTCCATAATAATTTTGTTCACCTAGATTTGTGTAATATAGCACTTTGGGACGACTCTAAGATAATGCTTTTTCTAATTTAGATGCTGCCGGACCTGAGATCTAAGTAGGGTTGCCAGATTTTTTTGGCGCGAAATCAGTAAATTAGACTTTTTCATGCTATAAAAATCAGTACTTTTCAGTACACTTTTATTCCAAGCAGAATTATGAATGTAAGTAGCAGATAATAACGGGTGATTTTTTTGAGGTTAGGATTTTCATGCATTAGTATTTGACAGATCACGTGGGATTTCAGACATGGTGTCAAAGAGAAAGATGCTCAGTATGCTTTGACATTTCATCATGAATAGACTTACTAACGAGCAACGCTTGCAAATCATTGAATTTTAGTTATTACCAAAATCAGTGTTCGGTTCGAAATGTGTTTCGCGCTTTACGTCCGATTTATGGTCTACATAATCGACCAAGTGAGCAAACAATTAATGCGATTGTGACCAAGTTTCGCACTCAGTTTACTTTATTGGACATTAAACCAACCACACGAATGCGTACAGTGCGTACAGAAGAGAATATTGCGTCTGTTTCTGAGAGTGTTGCTGAAGACCGTGAAATGTCGATTCGTCGCCGTTCGCAGCAATTGGGTTTGTGTTATTCGACCACATGGAAGATTTTACGCAAAGATTTTGGTGTAAAACCGTATAAAATACAGCTCGTGCAAGAACTGAAGCCGAACGATCTGCCACAACGTCGAATTTTCAGTGAATGGGCCCTAGAAAAGTTGGCAGAAAATCCGCTTTTTTATCGACAAATTTTGTTCAGCGATGAGGCTCATTTCTGGTTGAATGGCTTCGTAAATAAGCAAAATTGCCGCATTTGGAGTGAAGAGCAACCAGAAGCCGTTCAAGAACTGCCCATGCATCCCGAAAAATGCACTGTTTGGTGTGGTTTGTACGCTGGTGGAATCATTGGACCGTATTTTTTCAAAGATGCTGTTGGACGCAACGTTACGGTGAATGGCGATCGCTATCGTTCGATGCTAACAAACTTTTTGTTGCCAAAAATGGAAGAACTGAACTTGGTTGACATGTGGTTTCAACAAGATGGCGCTACATGCCACACAGCTCGCGATTCTATGGCCATTTTGAGGGAAAACTTCGGAGAACAATTCATCTCAAGAAATGGACCGGTAAGTTGGCCACCAAGATCATGCGATTTGACGCCTTAAGACTATTTTTTGTGGGGCTACGTCAAGTCTAAAGTCTACAGAAATAAGCCAGCAACTATTCCAGCTTTGGAAGACAACATTTCCGAAGAAATTCGGGCTATTCCGGCCGAAATGCTCGAAAAAGTTGCCCAAAATTGGACTTTCCGAATGGACCACCTAAGACGCAGCCGCGGTCAACATTTAAATGAAATTATCTTCAAAAAGTAAATGTCATGGACCAATCTAACGTTTCAAATAAAGAACCGATGAGATTTTGCAAATTTTATGCGTTTTTTTTAAAAAAAAAGGTATCAAGCTCTTAAAAAATCACCCGTTACTTTGAAACGCCAGAGTACTTCCCAATAAACATTGGGCTTGGTTAACAATTCCAAAATGATTGGAAAACTAACATTTTTTTCAAGTCTCACCTTTGATAACGAATGTGGAATAGGTTAGTATTCGATTCGAGAACTAGGCCATTCTCCAGCAAAACGGAACCTTCGTTATCCAATGAATTTTTCCTTCGTTATGAATTCGAAATCCAGCCCATTATCGAATTGAAATTTTAATGAGAGAGAGTGATTGCATTATATTTCCATTTGAAAAAGAGCTGGATTTCACTTCCTCTCCTGTTACTATGGTTTTAATTTTTTTTCGAACCCATCTCGAATGTATTTCCAATACACTATGAACGTTGGAAAACTAAGGTTGGTTTTGAGTTCATTCTCAGTTCGATATTCATATTGGATATCGCAACTAATTTTCAAACGTTCGCCAAAATGTTTATAGGGTTGTTTTTAATAATATCTTGGTATGGGTAAGGCTTCCTCAAGTGGGCCCCGAATTTACCAAGATTATACTATTATTACCAAGAAAAGCAAAACAAAATTTTGTAACGCAAATAACTTCATTGTATAGTTAAATATTTTTTAAATCTGCACCCAACAAAAGTTTTTTATTCGGACACTTACTTTCAAAGCAAAATAAAAATTTCCAAAACACTGCAAACATTTTCAATTGTTGATAAAAAAACTATTTGGAAGTTTGCAACAAAATTTACAGTGTACTTTTCGACTACAAAATTCGGCGCTGCCTGAATATCAATGAAAAATACTAATCTTGGTAAATTCGGGGCCCATTTGAGGAAGCCTTACCCGTTTATAAATAAAATGTTGTTCCTAAAAAATAAAAATGTTATGCATATATAAAAATCAGTACTTTTCAGTCCATTTTTATTCCAAGCAGAATTATGAATGTAAGTAGCAGATAATACTTTGAAACGCCAGAGTACTTGTTTTTTAATAATACCTTGGTATGGGTAAGGCTTCCTCAAGTGGGCCCGGAATTTACCAAGATTATACTATTATTTACCAAGAAAAGCAAACAAAAAATTTGTACCGCAAATAATTTCATTGTATAGTTTAATGTTTTTTAACTCTGCACCCAAAAAATTTTTTTCATTCGGACACTTACTTTCAAAGAAAAATAAAAATTTCCAAAACACTGCGAAAATGTTCAATTGTTGATTAAAAACAAACTATTTGGAATTTTGCAACAAAATTTTTACAGTGTACTTTTCGACTAAAAAAACTCGGCGCTGCCTGAATATCATTGATAAATATTAATCTTGGTTAATTCGGGGCCCACTTGAGGAAGCCTTACCTGTTTATAAATAAAATGTTGTTCATAAATAATAAAATCCTTTATATTATTACAGGAGCCAATAAATTATTTTATATACATGACATTTTTTAATAGCAATAATGAGATAATTTCCACTTTCAGTGTTTAAATAGTCAAAGAACTCTAAACATTATACATATTTTAATATTACTTTTAATTTGAAGTTCACTTTCTAAAATTTTAATTAGAAGTCGATTTCTCTCTTTTCGCCAGGAAGTAAACTTTATATTTAAGTTAGTTCCTCTCAGGTGCTTCGTTTGAACGTGGTATTGAAAAAACAAAACTACATATTTATTAAAACTGTGGAAAGAGACCTCTATTCAAGGACTGCATCCGTATTTCCTCATGGCTTAAATTATTTTTTCAACTGCGCAAAAACTTTGAAAGACTAAGAATTCGCCAAAAAGAGTATCTAAATTGAATCAGTAAATTGAGAAAAACGAATTGTAAGTTGTAGGCAAAGCCATTCAGTTATTCAAATTTGTTGGTTTTAAACTGAAAGTTATTTTCGAGATAACTAACAACACTCGACAAAAAATGTCAGCCCTCTGGGAGATAATGACCCTCAATATGCCCATAAAGCGATTGCTCTTTTATATTAATTTCTTTGGCATATCAAATATTACCGAAAACAAGTCAACTATAGTTAAATTATTTTCTTCTTACTTTTTACAGTAAATTTTAAGAAAGTTGCAACGTTATGTAAAAATCTTAAGCAAATCGTAAAGTATTTTGTTTGTGTAAAATAATATTACACAAACAAAATACATGGGCAAAAATTACCGATCACCGAGTTACCGTGTACCAAGCTCGGTGGGAAGAACTCTATTACAAATTTGATTGTTCAGAATTGAAAAATCAGTACAAATCAGTACACATTTAAAAAAATCAGTACATTAGTGTACTGATTGAAGGAATGAATAAAATCAGTACGAAAGTTGAAAAATCAGTACTGTACTGATAAAATCAGTACGTCTGGCAACCGTAGATCTAAGGCAGGCACCTCTAACCATTATTGTCATGGATTTTTTTTAAATGATCCTACAGTGCGGCGCTTTATATTAACATTTACACTTGACTTCGAATTGTATTTGAGGCATCGGCGAACAAAATTTGCAAAATACAATAAGATTCCTTATTGAATAACGGTGTAAAATACACTATACCTACATAGCTTTAGAACTATGGAAAAACTAGTTGCACGTATGCCAAGCGACAAAGCTGAACAACGATACGAATGGTTGATCGAACGCTTGAACGCTTGTGCTTTACTTTAATTTGCTGCGTTTCGGTGCGTTCAGGTACGCAAATTCTCTTGCTGCTGACTACTCTAGACGCATGTGCGGTACTTCTGGGAAAGATAGCAATCGGAAGATATTAGCGGACTGTAGTAATTTGTGATTCGCAATTTTTTCTTTTTTGCTTGGCTTTTCTGCTAACTTCTTGATTAACACAGTTTGTGTTCTTTGAAGTGCTGATCGGTGTGAAGTCATTTAAATTTTGCGCTTGGTTCATTTTATACCATGCCCTGCAGGAAATAGAATTAGTTTGAAAGTTATTTATCAGAGACCCAGAATAATAATTATTTCATGGCGGAGTTTTAAAAAAGTCATCAAAATTTTCTTAAGAATTATAAAAGTCTTTTGATAATAATTATGTGTGAAAATTTTTTTTTTATCATCGATAACTATTATTTTAAGACTTAGAAGTCTTTTCATAACAATTATCAGCGAGATAAATATTTTGAAGTCTTCAGAAACTTTTATTTTGAGACTTATATTATAAAAGTCTTTTGATAATAATTATGAGTGCAAAAAAATTGTGTATATAGTCCAGAACGGGTCCCAAACCAAGCCCCAACTGGTCCCAAACTACTCCCCAACTAAAGTTTCTGACAAATTAATTCATCATTCCAGCTTTTTTTTTATTTTTTAATGAAAAAATTAAGAAAAAAATCAAACTTTGACAGAAGAAAAATTTAAAAAGTAACAGGATCTGTGCCAAATTTTTGCATTTGTGCTAAAGCCTTTTCTGTTACAAAAAAAAAATGAAAATGTGCAACTATTTTTTATATGAGCAGAAAAGAAAGTTACTCATACGCCACGTACACCCGAGTAACACGCTCTACTGCTCGTATTTCATACTGAAAATCTTTGCGCATTTTCATTTGACCACTCATTATTTCGTATTTATCCATCGATTTATTTCAGCAGTAATTTAATTTTTTTTTGTAACAGAACAGGCTTTAGTAAAAATGCAAAAATTTGGCACAGAACCTGTTATTTTTTAAATCTTTCTTCTGTTAAAGATAGATTTTTTTTTCATTTTTTCATTAAAAAATAAAAAAATCTCGAATGATTAATTAATTTATCAGAAACTATAAGCCGTATCTGAAGGTGATGTATATACGGTTTATGGAGAATTTAATTTCATTTCATCTTATACGTGATTAAAAGGAACCAATTTTTGCTTTAAGCTGAATAACGGAAAATTGAAAAATATCTCGAATAGGTATCCATAGAAAAAAAATTAACCCGAATTTCGGAATCACCGAGCAATTCTACATAGAAATTGGATAGTGGCGTCTGGAGAATAAAGACCAATTTAAAATTTGTGTTGTAATTTATAAACTAATTTATTTTCAATGATAAGTAATTGAAATTCTCACTATTTTACCTGTAAACAACTCATTTGTTTAACATGATGATGTCCTAGGAAGCATAAATTGCCCTTTCCTGCATGTATTTTCAACTACTTTAAAAAGAATTTGGCTTAAGCAACTTTCGTTCTTAACTTCACAGATGCTTTTTCATATTTAAAAGACAAAAAAAAATTATTATCATTTTCACATGTTGCCTCTGTTGGGACTGGAGCCCGGACGTTCTGGAAGCTATCAAGTAACAACAAGCATCTCTGCACGCTCAGCTACAGCCAGACATGTAAATACGCTTTCAAACGTTCAGTTTGAATTGTGTGCAAGCAGCAAGTCGGCTGTCTTATTCTGCATTTAATTTCAAATACTTGAAAATGAATTTGGTTTACACAACTTCAAAGTCAGTATGTTTCTTTTGAATACGCTTCACTTCATACTTCCAAGACATAAAATGTCTTTTTGAGTAAAAAGAGTATCAAAATTCGGAACATTTACTCATTGCATTTGTTTTAAAGTAGTCTTTCAATTAGTTGATTAAAAAAAAATCACTTGTTTCCGTCAGGGTATCTACTGATGATATGTATCAGGGTTGTTGCAAATATTCGCATTCAAATTCGCAAACGCGGAGCTGCTGCATTACTTTTAACATTTTCATTCGCAATAATCAATGCGCAGCTTTTACGAATGCGAATGTTGTGCAAGTGCACCGATAAAACGCATATCTGGCAAACTGACAAATTGTAGCCAAAATTGTTTGCCTGTTGTCGTGTTACCCGGGCGCCGCACGTGGGAGTATTTGTGCAACAAAACTATTCAAATGTCATATATATCAACTTTGATAAAAGTGTTTCTAAACATATTATTTCTGAAGCTATATAACCGAGCTATCAATGGGCAGTCATACAAGTTTCCACTTCTACTCGACCTTTGACGTACGTTAAAGTTAATATTGTCCGTTTGATAATATTTTATTTTTATTTTTTGTTTTCTGTGCTTTAAATACCTGCATTGGTTTCTCTATTTATTATGATTTTTTTGGACCAATCTTAAAAAAGCTACTAGAAATAAAAGAATAAAGTTTGCACTGTAATTTTAAACCAAATTTTCGTGATTTGCTTTTGGTGTTACATACATACATATATATATATATATATATATATATATTTGTTTCAACATTTCAAATGGGGCTCTTTGGGGAATTTATTTTTAGCAAACATTTCAGAAACAGTAATTTTGTTTACTTGTCGGGCAATATTTTTTCCATAGGGATATACATTGGATCCTTGGCTAAAAAGTTCTGTGGTAAAACTCTCCCCTACGTCTTCGTTTTTTGCTATTTAAAGTCAATAGGGATTTCCAGCAGAAATGGTCAACGTATGGCTATAAAGAGAAAAGGCTATAGGTCTGACCCTTAATTATGTAAGAATTACGTAAATATCTGAGACCCTCATCATCCGTGATTCCAATAATTCAAATGATTATAAAAAAATATCAATATTCTGAACCGATTCGGCTGACAGCAACGACTTTAAAAACACAATTTTGTTCAAAATTTTCATTCCTGGAAAATAACAATTTATTAAATAAATAATAAATAAAGTAAACATTATTAAAAATTACTAACTTTTCCATTTTTTTATTTATCTAAATACTTAATTTAATTTTTTCTTAAAAATACTTGACATCCGCATTCGCATCCGCATCCGCGGATGTTAACTGTTAGACATCCGCATCCGAATTCGCATCCGCGGATGTCTAAAATTCCACAATCGCAACATCCCTAGTATGTATTTTTTAGTGCCCGATAATGATTCTTAATTCTTTTCTGTTTTTTGTATTGCGCAATTTCTTGCAATTTGCATATACGTATATACTCACATACATACATATGTACATATGTATTTACTCATTTGTAAACTAGTTTTTCTCTTTTTTGTTATTGCGTATTTTTTCTTTTGCGGAAGTTTAAACTTTTGTTACGGTTAAACTTTAACGTTGACCCTTTGATGGACCAACAGTATGGAAGATCGTGGAATTAAAAATTGAAGCAGCCATGTTCCTATATGTACATATTGGTATTAAGAAAAACGTTACACGGATTATAAGAGTAAAACCTTGAAAGGCGCGACTAAGTTTAAATTGCATAAAATCAACAAATCTCTTAACTGTTTATTCATCGTCAATTCCTCATAAAACTTATCGGTCCCTAACATTATAATAACACAGACCTGGGAAATTGAAATTTTGTTTACCACCTCCAATAAATATGCATCTTTGGTTTTTTTCTTGCACGCCGAAATTTTTTTATTGATGGCATGTACACATATTGGTAAACCCGCATCTCAGGATTCACTTTGGAGTAAACCTTACACCACGAATTACACAGGTCTGCGAAATTTTAATTTTGTTTCCCCCTCCAATAATTATGTTATTTGTTTGAACATCTAGGTATGTTAAATTAAAATGCATCTTTGGTTTTTTTCTTGCGCTCCGAAATTTTTTTATTGATGGCATGTACATATATTTCAGGATGTTTAGCAATTTGCATGAAAAGCCAAAACTTTATTAATTAAGTATTAAATTTTTACTTAAAACCCAACAGCATCAGTTGAAATATAAAGATGATGCGTGATTTCCTTTTCCAAATCGAGAAGGAAGAAAAAATTTTTTTGCGAATAAAGATACAAAGTGCGGAAAGAGAAAAATCAAATTTAATATTTAATCGATACCTTCCTTCGACACAAGTAAAAATAGATCTCTCTACATATCGAGCGCTTATATCCAATTTCACCTATCTGCAGTTTTTACAAAAAAAAAATACTCCTGTATAAAAATCGAGCTTAGACTTAACTGTTATCGATGATTTTAATGTTGACCTTTATATTGCTTGCCAGAAGAATTAACTATTTAATTGCGAAATTAAAAATCCAAAAAGTAATGACAGTTAGGTCTCAGATGGATTCTTACATCAGAGAGTAGTTTTTGTCAGGGACGTGAACCGGTTTTGAACCGGAAAACCGCTTTTTTCTATTAAATAACTGAACCATTAACCGAACCGAAATTTTCCACAAATGTTTGATCCGAACCGAAAACCGAACCACTTTCCATAAAGGTTTCAACCAAGTTTTAATAAATAAATGTAGCCACTTTTTTTCTTTTTGTGAAACATGGTAATACCTACCATGTGACAGAAATACAGAAGAAATACGGTTATGATACAATTTTGGAAAACGGGCGTGGCACCGCCCACTTATGATCACATATATGTATCTCGGTAACCGGTCTACCAATTTATACCAAACTCAGTATGGCTATTGTGCTTGCCAAGTAAAAGCAAAACGTTGAAAATTATTGAAATCGTTCTAAAATTACGGCCGCTTTTCATATAACGGTAAATTTCAGAAATGCTTGAAACTTCAATATTTCGAAATTTAAGGACGCTAAATTACTCAGAATTGATACACCCCGGCTTATCATGTTGCGGTGGCTTTCGGAAAGGTGAAAATCATATATTTAATACTTGCACCGGGTATTTAATGTTCGGCTCCGCCCGAACTTAGACTTTATTACTTGTTTGTTTTTTCGAACCGTTGAACCGAACCGAAACCCCGGTTCAAAGACCAAAAAACCGCTTTGACGAACCAATCCAAAAGTGCAAAAACGGTTCGAACCGCTGAACCGAACCGACAAAATTTTTCATCCGGTTCACGTCCCTGGTTTTTGTATAAACTGCAGATAGGTCATATTGAATATAAGCCCTCGATATAATGGTTTTAAATACTTATAGAATTATTTGAGGGGTGCATTCTCTCCCGTTAGAATCTAGGCTAGATTCCGAGTTTGGCCACCATCGAAAATTGGTTTTTCTAAAAGCGTTCACACTAGGGAATTTGAAACCCCCGTTTTTTTAGTTAGGAATTTCGAGACTTTCGATTTTTTTGACCCAGCCTTTTTTTCAAAACTCAAAATCGAAAACCTACCTATCGATGTCGGCGAAGTTGCGCATGGGGATACGATATCGAACCGAAAATATCGATATAGAACTCATTTAAGGTATCGCTGTAAAAATATCGGGTACCCATTAATATCGGGATATAAGACTCGATATTCCAAATATTGATACCAAATTCAAAAAATTAAATCTGAATATTGGTCTCAATTTCTAATAAAGAATTAACACTTTGAACTTTAATAAGTGTTTGTTTATGTAGAGGTAGGTGTGTTAATTGACATCACCGAGGGCGCGGGTTTTAATCCCGCCACAAGACTACCTAAGACAAAACACATTTGTGCACCTTAAACCTTAGAAACCATGGCGGAATTATTCCAGGTGAAGTAATTAGAGCAAGAAGAAAGATTTTGACTATAAGCCAGCCGAATGTCAGAAAATAAAGCTAGAGAGCTGTTTTATTAGATACTTCAGCTGTTTATTGCGCCATGCTTAGAATCCAGCTCTCAAGAAGAATCACGAGATATATTTTTCATTATTTTTGTTCCTTGAAAAACCACTTTGCTTCTGCTGTACATTTTCTTGAAGAAATAAATATACGAGCATTTTTCTCTTGAGAGCTGCAAACTGATTTAAAAAATGTTGATAGAAGTAAATTTTATTTCCATTTCTTTTGCGTCATTTTATATTGAAGGACCAAAATATATCCCTATTTCCTTACATATAAGTGCGTAAATTCTAGGGATGTACCGGATACAGATTTTGCCGGATAACTGGATTCAGGATATCATACAAAAAATAACAGCCGGACTCGCAGCAGGTAGACTGCTGCCCTTAATAAACTTCGCAATATGGTTACATTAGGTTTTTTTTTTTTGTTTAGCAACATGCTTATGACCAGATTATCTGCTTTTTCGAGCTGAACTATCCAATCCGTAATTAAGAATACAAAATTTCTCCTCTGAAATCCAAGTTTTAAAATAATGCGGTATTAAAAATACAACTTCTCCGTCCGCAACCCTGATTTATCGATTATTTTTGGTAAATAGAGGAGAAAAGTCAAAGGAAAAAGGTAAATGAAAATGAATCAAATTTACTATAGATAAGCTCAGAATACGTAAAGTGAGAAAAAATGTGTTGAACTGCTAACTTTCCCCTTGTCTCTAAAGGTGCTGACATTCTACGTAACACGACATATACATTACTAAGAACTTTATTAATATGGCCAGAACAACTCAACATAGATGCTTTCCATTCCCAGACAACCGGTCAGGTACGAGCATGATTTTTAATTTCGACCAAACTCAAATACATTGTTTGTTGGACCAAATAATGAGACACGTATTTTTTCTTTTGGCTCGGAAAAATTTTTCGGCCGAATTAAACGCTATTTTGTTTTTCAGGCAAAAATCGATTATTCGAATTGACAGTGAGAATGTTTTTTTTAAATGCCCATAACTTTGTCAAGATTTAATAGATTCCAACAATGTTTTTACTCAAATGTCAGTAATTCTTGTCACTTCAAGATAGAATGACATAATTATTGATTTTCGTTAATTAAAATTTTTTATTTAACAATAAACAAAACGTGCAATTTTTTTTTAAATTTAATTTCTCAAAAAGTGTATTTTTTTT
>NW_023458556.1:71377557-71379327 GCF_013731165.1 Rhagoletis pomonella
TAATAGCGAAGATTTTTTTTTCTGAGTTATGATTTTTTATAGAAAATATACGTTTTTGTGGTACATACTACAATATTCTTATATTGTTTAACTAAATGGAACATATGTATGTAATATATCAGCAAAAAGTATAGCCGTGATCATTTTTTGTGTATCAAATAGATATTAGAACACAATTTCCACCATACAGTTTCGAAATACAAAATCACATTTTCCCGCTTTTTATAATAATTTAATTTTAATTAATGAAAATCAATAATTATGTCATTCTATCTTGAAGTGACAAGAATTACTGACATTTGAGTAAAAACATTGTTGGATAATATTAAATTTTGGCAAAGTTATGGGCATTTAAAAAAAACATTCTCACTGTCAATTCGAATAATCGATTTTTGCCTGAAAAACAAAATAGCGTTTAATTCGGCCGAAAAATTTTTCCGAGCCAAAAGAAAAAACACGTGTCTCATTATTTGGACCAACAAACAATGTATTTGAGTTTGGTCGAAATTAAAAATCATGCTCGTACCTGACCGGTTGTCTGGAAATGGAAAGCATCCATATAATTAGCAACAAAGCCTAAATTTCTAATTTTGTCAGAAAACATTAGGACACCATTACCAATACACAGTTTAGGAATATCTTCCACATATACTGCACTCATACTGATGGGCAACACATATGACTTAGCAGCATTTAGGCAAAGACAATTACACCGTGCGACAAAAACCAAAAAACACGAAAAAATCAATATATTCACAAAACTAGGAGCCAAATATAGTATAAATAACTAGGTTTTTAATTTTTCTCTCTGAGGTTAGAATGTTTTTTAAAGGACTTTGAAATTTCTATATAATGATTGAATAAAAAAATTATTTAAAAGATTTGGTGTATTGTAGAGTAACTGTTGGAGGAAACAATCACTCGTTATATTTAGCTAAGAGCCGCTTAATTCAAGCAATATGTAATTACCACTTAAGATGTATAGTCTATCTACCACCTCATATTGAAATTCTAAGCTATCGATTAATTCCAACTAAAAGGGTATCGATCATCACTATATTGAATATACATACACATCTTTTTCTGATATAATATAGGCACTCGTTGTTTCGTTACTCCAAGCAGTAGTCCGATATTTTATTCATACAGTAACAATATGGGTATCAATTAAAAGTAAAAATTCTGTAGAATTAAAAAAAAATTTAATTTTTTGGTGTACCAGGACGAATAAGTGTTGAAAATGTCCTTTTAAAACTTGATCCTTGAATATCCTTGTCAATTTCCAATATTAAGTTTTTAAAAAAAATATATGTCAAGGACTAATATCCAAACTACCATATCCTCGAATTTAGTTCTTCTAACTTTATTAGTTTTAGATAAAAAAATGTTACACTCCTTTTTATAAGATATTGATAATTATCACAGGCCCATTGTGAAATTGGAGATAAATCACTGCTAATTTTAAAACACAAATCCTCAACAAGACAACATTTGAATATCGCCAGCATAAACATGAACATTGACATATAGTCACACAGAGAACACATCATTGACAAGAATGCTAAACAAAAGAGGACCAAGCGGCCTTACAGGCCACCTCCTGAGTTCTTCCTGCTGGTCATAAGCTTCTTGCAAAGAAGGTCATGATTTACCAAGTCAAACGCTTTTGAAAAATCCAAAAGGCAAAGAAGTGTTAGATTACCACTGTCAATGATTTTTAACATACACTCTAAAAAGTGCAGGTAAAACTACTACTGAAAAGTGTTTATT
>NW_023458556.1:71389327-71404490 GCF_013731165.1 Rhagoletis pomonella
ATTTAGTTTTCAAGCAATCTAGCATTTCAATTCAATACCTCTCACGACGATAGTACTATCGATACTATCGATGTTTTCAACTATCGTTTCGAAAACTATAGAGTGGCGGTACCATCGATACAGTGTTGCCAGGTCTTCGGCATGAGAAAACGTCGCTCTTGGTCTGAAAAAACGTCATTTCCTACCCAAAAACGTCTTTTTCAAATGAATGTACAAAAAATTCGTCTTATTAAACTTTTATTGTATACAAAGGTACATAGATATGTACGTAAGGTATATTAAAATGTCATTTCGACAGAGCACATTTAAAATTCATTGTAAACTGGTTTGAGATCGTTATTATGAAAATCATTTTATACATATACTTGTGACCAGCTGATTAAGTCATCAACATTTCGATCAATTTTGGCTGTTTCTCTTTTGTTTATTTAATGTTTATTATTTTTCCATAAAAGCCAAGCTCATTATATAACAAACAAAATATAAATCCACATTTCAAACTTTTATAAAAAATCTGTAATGTTTCAGCTAGATTTTCAACTTTTTATTCAGATTTTTTAGAATTTTTTTGGGTATGCAGTTTAATAGCGCATTAAATTTCAGGGCAATAATGTGCAAATTTGAATGGTCTAAATAATCGCGATGATTTTTAATAATTTTTTTTTCTTGTAGACATTTGGTTAGGGGGTCGGTTGTCGAAAATGCTAAATTACGTTCTGCTAAGAAGGAGCATAGCAATATTTCAGCCTTTTTTGCGTTCGTTACATTTTCAATGAAGTCTTAAAAAATTCGTATATTTTTTGTGACTTTTTATGCCGCTACAGCTTTTTTGATGCTTTTGTTAGCGTGCGTGTTGCAATAGATCAGCTTTTCCTGATTTGGCTTTTAATGTGCCTATTGCAAACAATACAATAAGCCTCGTAACCTCAACTGTTTACACAACCAGCCTTTGAACACGGGATCCTTAGTCCAAGATCCAAAAAAAAAGTGCGCGTACGCTTGGTTTGCATCATATTTAAGTCATCTGTGTCCAAAGAATAAATATGTTTTGAAGCAGCTGCTGCAAAACACAAAGCTTGTAAAGATTTTTTAAGAAAGTAATTCAATTCGGTTCTACTTACAAGACCCTTACCGTCAAAAAGAAAAATTACTGGGAAGTTAAAAAACGTCATTTTTCACACAAAAAACGTCCAAACGTCAACGGGATACAAAAAACGTCCAAATGGCGTTAAAAACGACAACCTGGCAACGCTGCATCGATAGTATCCCAGCTCTAGTACTTTGTCCTGTCCTCTCCCCGTTCACAGCAAGACCAACCTCATTAGCTTCGTTTTCTAAGCTGAAAAATGCTGCGCTGACGCCCGTCCCTAAGTTTCAGGTCGACGATGTCGATGTCATCTGTATAAGCCAGAAAAAGTATGTATAGTACTCAATACTGACAATGGCTCGATTTATTTAGAAAATAAATAACAAACTACGTAATAGTGCTATTGGAGAGAATCATGCAAAGTAATTCCATGGCTACCATATTTACTTCAGTTGCTAATTTATCTGCTTATAACGAGTCAGTATTAATAAACAAAGCACAAACAACATCATGAAAGGTGAGGGGTTATTAAAGCGATAATTTCTGAAAAACTGATAAGAAACGTGCGACAATATGCCAAAGGCCCTCGACTGGCCAGCAGGACGTACTTTCAATTTCAGACACTTTCCTTTTCAATGTAATTATCAGAAACAATGAGTATGATCGATAAAATTCAGGACAAATGAGATTTATAGGACTAGGGTACAGGTACAAATACAAGACACGCAACGTGAAAGGGAAAGTGGCGAATGTTATTTACCTGTCTATGACTAGAAAAAAATATATATATAAAAACGCAATGTACGGTTGACCACGCGTTTGCTAGTTTTACTTTGTTGAGAATAAAATATATTTTATACTGGTATAGGGTGGTCCAAAAATGCATGAGAAAAAGCAAAGTCGGAATTTTTATGCTCTCAGCCCCTCAGGACTGTTCTATACCCAAAAGGAGTATACCCCTATTTCTTATTTTGAAATCAAAAAAAAAATTGAGTTCGCTCAAAGCGCTCAAAGTTTTCCATTTTTCGTATGGTATAGACGATAACTCGAGCAAAAATTGTTATATAGGTTGCCCTTTATCGAAGGATGGTAGGATGGTATTGAAAATAGGCGAAATCGGAATATAACCACGCCCACTTCCCATATAATGGTATATTCGAAAAATTTAAAAACTATGATGTTTCAGTAAATATTATATGCAAATTGTTGAAAATAAGTACTAGAAGTAGAATTATGGTAAAAAATAATATTATTACGAAATTTTTGGAAAATGGGCTTGACCTCGCCCAGTTACGATGAATTGCTGTACCTCAGTAGCCGCTTCACCAATCCTTACCAAACTCGGTATGAGCCTTGGGTAGGATCCAGCTAAGAAATCGGTTGAAAATCTTTGAAATCAGGAAATAACCACGCCCACCTGCCATATAACGATAATTTACAGAAACACGAAAACTGCGATAAATCAGTAACTACTGGAGCTAATTCACTTAAAATCTATTATTGCAATAACCACTTAGCAGAAAATTAGGATGTTATAAATTTTTGGATAATGGGCGTGGCGCCGCCCAGCTATGATCACAAATGTGTATCTCGGTAACCGATTTATCAATTTCTACCAAACTCGGTGCAATTAATAACCTTGGCACGGAAAAGCAATTTGTTGAAAATTATTTAAATCGGACAAAAATTGTGTTACGAATCCGGTAACGGAAATTAACTTTTTTTTAATATATTAAAAGTTATCTGGCGGAATATTTAAATCATAAAAACTAACAACCTTTCTTAAAAACTATTTTGAGTACCAATAATTAAAATAATTATGATTTAAGTCTTCAAAATTCGGCTGTGCCATATGCAATATTTTTGCGCGCACAACTCCTTTTTGAGTAGGCGACCTTCGGCCGCTCTTTAAAGTATCTGCTCCAGGTAAGCCAACTCGTGGGGAATTCCCTGATTTGCGGGGAATTTCAGTTTGCTTGGGAATCGGGGAATGGACCTTTTTTGTGGGGAATTTCAGTTCGCTTCAATACTAGTACCACAAAGTTTTAAATGGCTAAAAATTACCGTTGATTTTTTAGAAATTACTTTGTCGCATTATATGAAAGCAATTTAACGAATAAACACATGTTATTTTTTTATGGAAGGAAACCGCAACAACTTCGGCAAAAAAATTCTAAAGCGAAAATTTTTACCCACTGGAAACTTGCTCCAGAATTGAGAGAGTTTCAAAACTGCATACTCAAAATCTTTCTATAAAATCTATTTAAAAGGTCGACCTTTTTACGAAAACTTATTTTTTTTAAATATTGCAAAAAGTTTGAAACTTGGATTTATACATATAAAAAAAATAACTCTAATTAAATAACAAAGAAAAAGGGAAAACATGGCAAAACTTGGTGCGACTAAAATTTTATCGGCCACTGTATGTTTGTAAATATTATATAAACATTTTTCATTTTTAATTTATTGACTAACTTTATAAAAGTTTGGTTTAGTTTAAGAAAACATAGTGATAAAATAGACAGAAAGACCAGCAATATATTAAAATATTTCGATACAATTCGTTTTTGTAAATAAGGAGATATTTCGATGATATCTGGAGATGGGTGGGGAATTTTACGAAATTTCGGGCAAAATCGGGGAATTTCATTGTCGAGATCGGGGAATTCTCAAAAATGAGTTGGCTACCCTTATCAGCTCTAGCCGTACCAATATCTCGGTTACGCTATTACCCACAGTGTTGTGTGCGCGCCGAAGTTAAGTTTAGTGGTTCTTTGTTCGATATTGAATAATGTTGTTTGTTTGATTTTGTTAAAACATATACATATTGCATGTACGTATAATACTGAATTATTTAAATCGATACAAATTGTTACTAATAAAATTAAATAAATAATCTATATATATAATACGCGAAGGGATTTTTTGTGCAGCATAAAAGATCTGTACCGTTCGTCCGATTTCCAAAAAAGAGATGTCGAATTAAAGCGCTTGGTCTGTAGATGTGCAATAAGGTTTTACTTTTTCGAAAAGAGTTGCCACCTGATAAAAAATTGCATTCAAATGATTTAAAAATCAATGCCATCAGATCCACACCGTTCGTTCGATTTTCAAAAGTGAGGTGTCAAATCAAAGGGCTCTGACTTTAGGTGTGCAATAAGGTTTAACTTTTTCGAAAAGAGTTGCCACCTTTTAAAAAATTAAGTTCAAAATAATACGCGAAGGCATTTTTTGTTCCTTATAAAAGATCTGCTCCATTCGTTCGATTTTCAAAAATGGGGTGTCAAATTAAAGCGCTTGGCCTGTAGATTTGCTAACTGGTTTTACTTTTTGAAAAGAGTTGCTACCTGCAGAACAAATATACTCAATTATTTAATAATCAGTGCTATCAGATCAGCACCGTTCGTTCGATTTTCAAAGGTGTAAAATTAAAGTGCGCGTGCTGCAGATGCACAATGTGGTTTCACTTTTTCGAAAAGAGTTGCCACCTTTTAAAAAATTAAGTTGAAATTATTTAGAAAGTTAAACCAATTATTACAAAATGGTTGTCGATCGAAACGGGTTTAGAAGCTTTGTCTCTTAACTTCACTGGAGGGTTGCCACCTGTTTAACAAATTAAATTAATTAAGGGAATTAGGTAACGGACATACATATGTATCACCATTTGAGTGCTAGGCGAAAAGATTTTAAGAAAACAATAGTATGTAAATATTTTGCCCCCCGTTTCAAAAGTCGATTTCAGTTAACTTATACACAACAAAATATTAAAGCATGTCAAACAAAAGAGTGTTAAGAAATCTTTAGTTTCAACACTAACAATATTTTTGAGGTGTTTACAGAAGGATGCCATCTGTTTAAAAAGTTAAAATTAAATTATTTAATAAGCTAAGTAAATGATTAAAATATTGGTATCAATCAAAATGGGTTTGACAAAGCTTTATTTTTGAACGATATTTAAGGGGTTGCCAGATGTTTAAAAAATCAAATTTAACTTAATTCATCAGTTAATTAAAATATGTACCACAATGTCATTCGAGGGTAATTTAAGAAGATTATAGCTTGAAACAACGTCTGAAGAGCCACATGTTTAAAAAGTAAAAAAATGCCAAAATCAAATATTCATCACCATGTTAGCTCGAAAATACTTTTTACGAGGGTTGCCGCCTGTTGGAAAAGTCGAATTTGATTAACTTATATACAAATTATATGAAATATTAAAATACGGGTGTCAATTCCGGGAACATTTATAATGTTGTAAAAGAGTTGCCACCTGTTTAAGAAGTTACAATGAAATTATTTTGTAAAAAAGATAAATTATCAAGAGATAGATATCAATCGAAATGTGTTTGAAAAGGCTTTATATCTGACCTCTGTTTGAAAAATCAAATTCAAATTAATTCATCAGTTAATTGAAATTTGTGTCACCCGAGAAAGAGACTGAAAAAGACTTTAGCTTGAAAATACGTCTGAAAAGGATTTCCACCTGTTTGAATGGTCGAATTTAGTAAACTTATACACAAATTTTATGAAAAATTAAAAAAAAAAAACCTCGAGTAAATAAGTAAATATCTTTTATTAGGCTTGCTACCTTTTCGAAAAGTCGTACTTATCTAACTAAGTATATACGTATATTATACGAGAGGGAATTTTTTGTGAAGGTCACTAGATTTGCACCGTTCTTACTAATTTCAAGTATGAGAGGTGGCTATATAAATGGGTTAAGATTTTGTTTTTTGAGGTTGGAACTTTTTTATCGGTACAGGGTGATTTGAAATTTTGGAGATATTAAAAACCGAAACTATGCGAGACCTCTCTTCACTCAGAAACGGCTGAAGGGCATTTAGATGAAATATGGCACTCGAATCGCTTATAACTCTGATTAACATTTAGAATATTTTTTAGATTTTTTAAATACAATTTTGGGCGTTTTAACGCCATGTGGGTTCACTAGTTATTTGATATTGCCGGATTTATTGGATATTGGAAAATAAATATATGTACTTATATACAGAATATTTCAAATACATAACTTGGCGCGTGCACCTTTGCTCGCTCCGCGCGCTGCGCCGCTCTGCGCCGCGCCGCGCCGCCCCCACCACCCTTTTCCGCACAAACGGGTTTTATGTTTTCCAAATGAAAATAAAAAGCGCAATAAAACCATAATTGTTTTATTTTCGTTTTTAGTCGGAAATAAGGCCGTAGCTAACTTATGCATATATGTAATACTCCTATATTGGCAGTAAGAGCTAGTACCGTCCGAAAACAGTACTGTACAGATATATCAATAAACACGTACGAAAGAAAAGGAACGCATACGTTTATAAATAAACATGTACACAACACATATACAAAAACGGCACTCAAGTACACAACACATTGACAAAAACGGTACTAGACTGTCTCGCTTTGATTTCGGAATGCTTACACATTGAGAAGTTAGCTTACTGCCAATATAGAAGTATTACATATATGAAATTATGGTTTCATTTTCCATCGCCAAACGAAATAAAGCCATTATGGCCTTATTGCGTATAGTGTTATTTTATCCCACCACTTTGAGCGACCTTCAAATACTTTAGGATTGCAAAATAAAAAATGGGAGTTTATTTTTTTTCGGTATTGAACATGCCTAAGGATTGAGAGCATTAAAATTCCGGCTTTACTTATTTCAGACCCCCCTAATGTACATGCATCCTTATATAGGTACGTTTGCTCGTACATATTTATATATATATGCATGTATTGTATGTACCTATACGTATGTGAGCATTTACGAGTTTTACGATTTATTTGCACAAAAGCTGGATATCCTATTCATCTATTTTCTTTTGTGTCACAATCATTTTGCACTTTGCGTTGCCTTTCTAAGAAATTTGATATGAGCTCAAATTGATGGCAGGATGTGCGTAGAATATTTGCCTGTGGCATACATATGTACGTCTGTACATACATACATATACAAATGTGTTTGTCTACCTGTGTACCAGCCATTATTAGCCTTGCACCACTTGACAAACGTATGTATTGAATACACAAGTGAAAAATCAACCCCCTGGTCTAAGTTAACTGCAGTGCAACTGCTCTTTGTTGCAACGATGACATTTATTGCTAATGCATTTTGTTGTTTGCATTTGTCCCGCTCCGAAGAACATTCTTGTTTTACAAAATTTTTAATTTTGACTATATTTTTGCTACTTATCCAGGTATTTAAAAATTTAAAGCAAGTCGAATTTATACATGGTAGTATCGGTTGAGAAAAAACAAAAATTACAACAACAAATTATGCGCACAATGACGGCAAGAAGTACCCCAATATACAACAAACACATCGTTTTGACATTCAGAAGGACCGCGGCGAGTTCTAGTAAAACTACCTTGTATAAATTCGCCTTAATTTAAAGTATGCGAATTTATCTGCCAAGTTGATTCTAGTATGTTGGCTGGGAAGAAGTGGCGTGCGAACTTCACGCGGCCCGTTTTGTTGTTAAATTTTTATTCTAAGTTACATACATATGTATGCTACTATAAGATAAAAATGAGCAAGCCCGAAAAAATAGCTGGTATTTTGAGTATAAAACATCAGACTCTATGTTTTATACTCAAAATACCAGCTATTTTTTCGGGCTTGCTCATTTTTATCTTATAGTAGGGGAGCACACGATGCTAAATCGGGATTTACTCGAGCGTCATTTTGACCTATTGGATTTTTAAGATTATATGATGGGAAGAAACAAAGGTCATGTGATGTTTTTATTCCAGCGGTGGATGGAGGATCTACAGCTTCCAGAAATGTAAAAAAAAACAGTTACATGGATTTACTCGAGCGCGTCAGATATTGATAGTGAATAAATCAAACGTGTTTCTGATGACGGAAATCTGCCGTTTTGCATGGTGGGGTTGGGCGTACGGAAGGGTCAAAAATGGGTGACAAAAAAAATTTACTCGAGCACGTCAGATATTCACAAGGGATGCTAAATGGACCAGAATGAACCCAAATTTCAATAATCTGAGGAGTCAGATGTGACGCAAGCTCGTGTCGTCTTCTTGAAGATGCAAAAAAAAATCGTCATTTGGATTTACTCGAGCGCGTCAGATTTTTATACAAAAGGTTCATCTCGATGCCCTGGTCGTCCTGTTCCATAATCTGACGATTATCTGGAGGGGTTTTCTTAATCTGACGGTTTAAAAAAATAATTTAGTTTCTGAGATGCACAGTCAACCAAACATATATTATTGTAAACACTTATTATTTTACCCGTGCAACTATTTGTAAACAGCGAGCCCGGTTCGACTTGGTCGTCAATTTCTTCTAAATTTTTCCTATCTGTAACAAGAAGTAATTTACAATATTTTATTTTTTACATGTTAAGTGAAAATTGTATTATTATAGAATTTACAAGGTATTATACCTGAGTCCTCTAGAATAGTCCAACAAGTTTTTTGACAAGAATTTGATCCACAAAACACACAAAAACCATTTCCACTCATCGTGAATCACAAAATTTATACCTTGTTTATACCTACGCAAGAACCGCATTAAGAAAAAACCAATTTGACGAAACACATATTTATTTCAAGCGTTTATACCTGTGTCTTTACAGCGCTCTCTCTGAAACAGTATTCAAAATTACAAACAAATTTGTTGTTTTATTTCGATATTTCAAATAATAATTCAAATTTTTTTTTAATAATAATTCAAATTTAAAACGGGCTGTATAAAGAAAACCAGCCTATTTTCACTTCGCGTCGAATGAGTGATGTGTTTATACCTATTTTCTAACCGATTTGAGAAATAAAAAAACCGATTTGAAATCAAATTCGGGTCAATACACTTTTGAAGCGTATTGAAATTTGGTTTATGCATCCGCTTTGAATCACAGTGAACTGGGTCAAAGCGCTTTATGTGTCGGTATAAACAAGGTATTAGTTATTAAAATTTCAAAGGTTATATGATGGCGTGTTGTTATACTAAGATACTATATAAATAGTGATCAAGAAGGGAGCGGAGTTTAAAATTTGTTCATGTATAAGTAAACTTAAGGTTGCCGTATTCAAAATTATCTGAAAAATGCCTGTTTTTCTTACACACAAATTCTTATGTCTAGTGATTTTAGCTGAGAAATGAGTAAAATTCATATACATAATTTAAAAAAAGTAATTTTTAACTGATATTTGTTGAGCTAAAAGTTACATCATGTGCTACCAATTTTTCTTAATACATATAATTTTAATATAATACTCCTTCGATTTACGATTATTTCAACCCTAATTCAAACTATGTTGAAACTGGGATTAAATTAATCGTAATCGTAGATGTACTTAATTACACATGTAATTTCATCGCCCGGCTCAAATTTAGTTAAAGGTTTTGATTCGCTAATGCACAAACTTATGTACATATACAGCGGAGCAACACACGAGCCTTTAGTGAGAGTTTGTTTGGGTTAATTCTCACATTTAACTCGGAACTGCGAGCATTTGGTCCGCTGGGTATACTTACAGTCATATGATTGTGACAAATAATATGAACGGAAAACAGCAAGCAAATCAAAAAACAACAAATTTCGTAGAAAACTCTGTAGTACTTAGTCTAATCTTGCCGAGTCATTTGTTGTTATCATTGTTGTTGTTATTCCTTTGTAGTTAACTGAGATCGTTTCTATTTTTGCACATTTCTTTTTGCTCTTTTTGTTTACTTCGTTTAGTATTTCTTGTCACAGCTGTTTGCGCTGCGTTTATTAAGTGTCACAATACAGTGATACTCAAACTAATCGCTACATATATTTTTAAGCTAAATACATCGGCTCCTAAATTGTTGTGTGTGTTGTGTTAAACTTATTTTGCTTGTCTTTTTATTAACATAAGTGTTATTAAATCTTTCAATATGAAGTGTGATTTTGATAACTGCCAAATTAAAAGCGAATCTGAACGCTACTTATCGTGCTGGCTCTGTGATGGTATTTGCCATCTAAAATGTGCTGGTTTGACAGGAAGAATTCTGGACGCTATTAATGATGGCAAAGGTCTTCGCTGGTCTTGCTTAAAGTGCAGGTCAACCGAAGTTGATCTCTTTAAGTTGTTTAGGCAAACCAGAAATGGGTTTTCTGAGGTAGGGAGAGAGTTGTCGGTACTGACCGAAAAATTCAAACATTATGAAAATGTATTTAAATCTTTTAAATGCTTAGATATCGTACAATCTATGAAGGACATTCATGTGTCAAAACGTAAGCGTCTTCATAGTCCGCCTAATGAAAGAACCGTTCCACGTCAGAACAATCTTCCGAATGACTTAATTAATCTTTCTTCTCCATGTCCACAGACAACGGAGTTATCTTCCTCAAAAGAACATATATCAAAATCTGCTTCTAATAATAACGACCCTGCAGTATCTTCCCCGTCCCCCGTTGAAGTTGTGGCACCGCCATCTAATCTTCCAACGCTTACTCTACCCTCAATTAGTAACTCAGTTACTCAACCCCGTCCGCCGGTAATCGAGTCTGATACTAGGAGACTGGTTGTGGTTCCCCCAAAGAAGTCTATATTTGTATCTAGATTTTCGAGGGATACTTCCGAGGACGATATAAAGTTTTACATCTCGTCCAAAGTTAAAACTGTCAACTTAAGTATCAGAAAATTTAATTTTAAATATGAAAGAAATATTTCTTCATTTAAAATAGGCGTAAATTTAGAAAATTTTTACATGCTGCTTAGTAGTTCTTTTTGGCTCGGATGCTTAACAAAGAACTGTCTAAATGGTCGTGGCCGCATCGAAAGAACTGAGAAATTTGAAAAACAGAAAGTTGCGTTATTTTAGATTACACAAAAAAACCGGCTTACACTCATACTTACGGTGACCATATTTATGGGAGCCGAATACGGGACAAAACATAATTTTGCTAATTTTTTCTACAAAAACTTACGTATCTTTTTCGTACAAAGTAAGTATGTTCGACCATTTTTTAAAACGAAAAGCAAATGAGCAGCACGTTATTATACTCAATTTTGAGGTACAAAACTGCAAACCATTTTTTTCTAAAGATTCCAATTAAAACAGTTTTGACGAAATATTGCAGAATTAATTTGTGTAGTTTTTTGCACGAAGTTAGAAATGAGGTATTTGGATAACTCAGTGAGAGGGGAAACCAGTATGTTTACATGTATGTATGTACTTATATAAAAAAATATTTATTGGTGCAAAAATGGTGGATAGGCACTGTGGCTAATGGTAAAGTTCTTTCACCACCTCTGCAAGATTGTAAGCCATGCAGAGTCCGCAGAATGCTCCGGATGGTTATCCGGAGGATGCATCAGACTGAGCCGAGTATACTTTGAACTGCCATCAAATTATAACTTAAGAAAATTTTATTCCGTGGCAGTTGAGAAGGCATCGAGCCTAAACAGTGCCTATTATATGCTTTTTGTTAGGAAAAGAGCTTTACTTTCATAAAAAATAAAAAACATTAAATAAGCTAAGGAAAAATAGCCAAACCTTCCTAAAATGTCGAGTCCTAAATTATATTTTGGTCACTGTATGTATTCCTCGAATCGAAACACAGGCATTCAGATTAGAAAATAATAACTGTTTATGGGGAAAATTACGATCATATACCAACCACACTTAAAACTCGTTCATAGGCATGCCATTTTAATGAGCTGTTAAGGCGTCAAAAACACCGAATACGGGACAAATACAGGACACTAAAAGAAATACAGAACATTTGGCGTCCCGTATAAAACAAATAAATTGCCAGGACAATGGGCCAAAAAAGAGGACCGTCCCGTATAATAAAGGTCGGATGGTCACCGTACTCATACTATGTAAAATACTCACTTTTGCGTCACAAGTTCTTAGAATTAAACAAAAAGTGTTATAAAGATTACTTGTGTAAAATCAAACGACGTATAATATATAACCCCAAATCATTTTATGATTTCGTAAACTCCAAGCGAAGTGTACGGGGGTTTCCTTCCGCCATGAAGTATCAAAATATCGTCTCTGGTGATAATCAAACAATTTCTAACATGTTCGCTCAGTTTTTTAAATCCAATTATTCCACTAACTCCCAAGCATACTTTGACTATCCTTTTAAACTAAGTCCAATTAACTCAATACATAACCCTATAATATCTCCCGATGATGTTTTACTTTACCTGAAGTCCTTAAAGCAGTCTTTTAGTTATGGTCCTGACCAGATCCCCACTTGTTTTCTTAGAAATTGTGCTGATTATCTCTATGAGCCGTTAACAGCCTTATTTAATTTGTCTCTTAAAGAGGGCGTTTTTCCAACTGTATGGAAGGAATCGTTCATAACCCCCTTACATAAAAGCGGTAGCAGGTCTTCAGTGGAGAACTACCGGGGCATAGCTAAGCTTTCTGCAATTCCTAAATTATTTGAAGCAATTATAACAAATCGGTTGACGCATTCTATCACTTCAAGCATTTCATTCAGTCAAGATGGATTTTGCAAGGGCAAATCAACTTCTACAAATTTACTTGAATTAACATCCTATATCTCAAAAGCATTTAGTGAGAGCAAAACTGTTGATGTCATATATACTGATTTCAGTAAAGCATTTGACAAAGTGTGCCACTCGTTGCTCATCTATAAACTTGATCTTCTTGGTCTTCCACCTAATTTTCTACGTTGGATCTCTTCATACCTCTATGATAGATCACAAAGGGTATGGTTTAAAAATACTATCTCTGACGTCATTGATGTTACTTCAGGAGTCCCTCAGGGTAGCCACCTAGGCCCGATTCTGTTCTTGCTTTTTATAAACGATATTTCTACAGATATAAAATTCTCCAAAATTTTAATGTATGCAGATGATGTAAAACTTTATAAATCGTACGTTTCAATTGAAGAAAGGTCTTTGCTATAATCAGACTTAAACAGCATGGCTTACTGGTGTAAAGTAAATCTTATGCCTCTAAATCTTAAGAAATGTAAAGTAATGTGCTTCTGGCGAAGAGCTGTTCTGCCAGTTTCTTATATAATAGGTAACCATAACCTGGAACAGGTATACAATTTTGTGGACCTTGGTATCACAATGGATCCTAAGCTTAATTTTAATCTTCACATTAATGTGACAGTCAACAAGGCTAAAGGTGTACTTGCATTTGTGAAACGATGGTCAAAAGAATTTAGTGACCCTTATATCACTAAAACCCTGTTTACAACATTAGTTAGGCCGATTCTGGAATACGGCTCGGTGGTTTGGAATCCAAGGTATCAAATTTACTCAGACAAGATAGAATCAATTCAAAAACAATTCCTACTTTTTGCTTTAAGAAATTTCCGATGGGATTCTCAATATAGTCTTCCACCTTATACGAGTCGCTTAAAACTTATTAACCTTCCTACACTTGCCAGTCGCAGGGAAATGCTTGGTATAATTTTTATGGTTAAATTACTGACAGGCTCAATTTCAAGTCCGTCTCTTCTGGCTGATGTAAGCTTTAATGTTCCCTCACGCGTATCAAGACACTTTTGTCCCATATTTCTGAAAGCTTGTAAAAACAATTTTGAATTGCACGACCCACTCCGTTGCTTATGCCAGGATTTTAACTCTCATTCCAGCATGTTTGATATATCAGATCCGCTTTTCAGCATTAAGAAAGCGATACTCTCCTCTCTCAATAAGTGAATTATTGACATAAATACATAAAATTAGCTGATGAATTTAGTTTTGTAGTTTTAGATCTCGACACTTAACAAACTCCTGCCTATCGTGACTCGGCTCAAAAATTTAAAATATTGATTCCGTACGTCATGCGGACTGCGCCCCTCGTGCGGATGGGCGGGAATGGAGGGTAAAAACCGTTGGGATATTATTATTATTATTATCCTTCAGCTGTATGCTTCATAATAACAAAAATTGACCGCGCTCGAGAATGTTCTGGTATCCAGGTTTTTTTTTGCAAGTTTGCGACCCTCCCAATCCTTTGCGTCACGCTCAAATCGTCAGATTATTGAAATGCACACTTTTCAGCATGTAATTAACCTACTATTTCTTAATCTGACGCGATCGAGTAAATCCACCTATCCATTTTTTTTACTATTCTGAACAGCTCTCCTATGCGCGCGGCTCTACATAGATGGCTTAGATTTGGCAGAGGTACTCAACAGGATGCAGGGTATCCCCCATATGTTAATCTGACGCGCTCGAGTAAATCCCCGAATCCCCTCTTGGGCTCCCCTACTATTATCAACAAATCCGGCAGATAAAACTCTCTAATAAAATGATATTCCAGTTGTCTACTCTCACCACCTATTTGTCGACTTTAAAGCCGCTTTTGACAGCACTAAAAGGAGTTGCCAAAAGCCGCTATGTCTGAATCTGGCATCCCCTCAAAACTCATACGGCTATGTTAAATGACGTTGAGCAATACCACCAGCTCCGTCAGAATTGGGAAAGACCTCTCCGAGTCGTTCGCCACAAAACGGGGTTTCAGACAGGGCGACTCCCTTTCATGTGACTTCTTTAATATGATATTGGAGAAGATAATAAGAGCTGCAGAACTAAACCGCTCAGGAACAATTTACTACAAGAGCGTACAATTGCTGGCTTATGCCGATGACATCGACATCATCGGTAACAAAAACCGCGAAGTCTGTTCTGCCGTTTCCAAGTTGGCTAGGGAAGCAAAGCGAATGGGTCTGGTGGTAAATGAGGACAAGACGAAGTATCTCCTGTCATCAAACAAACAGTCAGCACATTCGCGCCTTAGCACCCACGTCACTGTTGACAGTTACAATTTCGAGAAACTAGAGAATTTCGTTTACTTGGGTTGCATTAACACCGATAATAATGTCAGCATTGCATTGGGTTGCATTAACACCGATAATAATGTCAGCATTGAAATCCAACGCAGAATCACTCTTGCCAACAAGTGCTACTTTGGACTGAGTAGGCAATTCAGGAGCAAAGTCCTCTCTCGACGTACGAAAACCACACTCTATAAGTCACTCATCATGCCCGCACTCGTATATGGCGCAGAAGCATGGACAATGACAACATCCGATTAGGCGCCTCTTGGAGTGTTTGAGAGAAAGATTTTGCGGAAGATTTACG
>NW_023458556.1:71404590-71406909 GCF_013731165.1 Rhagoletis pomonella
TTTTTCCGCTCTGTTGGAAAATATGTGGTTGTGAAGCAGTGATTTATAATATGTGTTAGAGTCCCCAGAATAAAGGGCAGCACAAGTTTCACAGACCTCATGGATATCCCATCTTCACCTACAGCATTAGACCCTAACAGTCATGTCACATTTTAAAACTTGAGCCTGAGTAACTCAATCAAATTGAAATTATTCTTTTGAAGTAAAATGATTCACAAATTGCGACGCATGTACATACTTAAAACCTTCATTAACTTGGGCGCGTTGCTGAGGATTTTGATATGCACTGCTAATCGGCAATCTTTGTAAATTGCGGTTGCATGAGCCAATGTTTCATATTCTGATAGGCGAATGGTTTACGGACACTAAAAGAAATGTACGCGCCAAATATTCTCATTCAGCCTTATCGTGGGTTTCGACCGACATTTTTTCATTCGCTCGTAGTGAAACACAGAAATGAAAAGTTAAAAGTGAACCGATTGGAGGAAAATAAAACTCATCATTAATCAAAATTCCATCATACAGTTTTCAAATCCGGCAATTGTAAATGGGACCGGTAATATACAGCCAGATAAGAAAAGTTAATTTTGCCGACAGTGCAGTTTAGTTCAATTTTTCGTATCCGAAAACGCATACACAAAACTCCTACAGTTAGCGTCAATTTTCGTATCCGGAAAACGTTCGAAAAAACTGATGATGTCATTTGAAAGCAATAATTGTATTTTATTTTCTCAAGCAAAACATTTGAAATCATGCATGCGTAGTCGGCAGTGGCTGAGCGTGCAGAGGAGTGAGCCTCTATTTGTTAGCTTCCAGAAGGTACCGAGTTCGAATTCCGTCAGGCGCTTCCTATTTTATTTTATTTCTTTTGAACCATGAAAAAGTATATGTGAAGTGCAGAAGGAAAGCGTATTGAATGAAAAATTCAATCAGACAAATTTCAGAAAAAAAAGCCGAAAACGTATCCTTTTCACCACCATTTTCGGTACTTTTCTGTACATACGTTTCCACTTTACACATACGTTTACACTTTATATACTTTAGTGGGAAAACGGATCATTAAAGTATCCGGAAATGGAATCGGTAAACGGACAAAAATCCGGTTTTCATCGACTTTTTCCGTTTTCGGATCGGTTTTCGGATTTTTTACTGGCTGGGAATTAACAAAGCACTTTTAAAGTGAAAGTGCATAACGACCATTGCGTCGCCGTCACCGTCAGTTGTCAAAAAAGTTGAGCTGGTGTATTTATATGAAGTATGTTACATGATCAATGCTGACGGTGACGGTGACGCACAAATTAGTTCAACTTTCAACTTTGGTATGCATCTGCGACAAGTGACAACTATTCTGTTTTTTTTTACATATTTGAACTAAAACTTTTTCAGTTTGTGAGAATTTTTGGATTTATTTTAATAAGAAATATAAAATAGGATGAAACAAAAGTAAAAACGAAATTTTTGTAAAGAGCAGCAGTGAGTTTTTGATTTTACGGGCACAATGGTGTAAGGATAAGCACCGTTGACGTTGGCAATGACGGTGACGGTGTCGGTGACGCAATGGACGTTGTGTACTTTCGCATTTAGGCGCAGTAATTGTGACAATAGTCATACGATAAATTTCGATAATGATGTGGGAATAGGGCGGTAAGTTTACGTCTAAGTTATCAATTGTCCAAAAATTTGTTCTAAATTTATAAACACTAGTGTTCGCCCAGCGGTTGAAATTCAACCGCTAAAATGAAGGATAGTTTATGTGAGTTGAGTTGAGCTGAAATAAAATTTGTTGGAATGGGTTAAGTGGAGGCTTAGCTTAGTACTTAGCATAACATAACATAGAATAGCATTAGATTCAATAACATAACATATGTAGCATAACACATCACAATATAACATCGCACATTCTTCAGTTGTATTTCCTTTTTATCCCTATCACTTTCTTCCTCTCTATCTTTGTCTCTATCGCTTTTAATGTTTATGTTTATGTTTATCTACACCTTCATATTCATGTTCATGTTCATGTTCAAGTTCATGTTCATGTTCATGTTCAAGTTCATTTTCATGTTCATGTTCATGTTCATATTCATTTTCATGTTCATGTTCATGTTCATGTTCATGTTTATGTTCATGTTCATATTCATCTTCATCTTCATCTTCATCTTCATCTTCATCTTCATCTTCATCTTCATCTTCGTCTTCATCTTCATTTTCATCTTCCTCTTCATCTTCATCTTCATCTTCATCTTCATCTTCATCTTCATCTTCATCTTCATCTTTATCTTTATCTTTATCTTTATCTTTATCTTTATCTTTATCTTTATC
>NW_023458556.1:71407009-71408698 GCF_013731165.1 Rhagoletis pomonella
TGCTCATTTAATAAAGATTTCAGAAAGGTGCCACACTTACTGTTTTGGATAGAAAAAAAAGTTATAGCCGCTTTTGTGGGTAAAGGACTGAGACACGCTAGAATGTATTTAATAGATTTAAATTGAATTTGCTCTTGTTACCGTCAAATGACATGCTCAATAGTACAAAGGTACATAATTACTTGCTTCTGACATTATTTTATGTTACTTACCGGAATTCGGACTAGAGTCTATAACAAGGGCTATATCTATCAATATTTTGTGTGAAGGATGGGTTCACGTGAAATAAGATATACATGAGTTGTTTGAAGATAAATTTATTCATTTATTGATAAAATATGCTCAAATTGGCGACCTTCTACTCTAATACAAGCTCGGCACCTTTTAAGAAAAGACGCTTTTAGAGATCTTAAACTCAATTGGGCTATCTCAGCAGCAGCTCCATTTATTTGTTCCCGCAAATGCTCTTCGTTTTAAATTGTTTTTGAATAAATTTTGTCCTTAAGACAGCCCCAGTAGAACAAATCTAATGGATTCAGGTCTGGCGATCGAGCGGGCCACGTGATTGGCCCGTATCGTCCAATCCATCGGCGAGGATAAGTTTCGTCATTTTGCAGCCATAGTCTTCGCCGCAGGTTTAAGGGTACATCTTCTAAAAGAGTTGGAAGCCGTTCCTGAAGGAACTCAAAATAACTGTGAGAGTTGAGCGTTGGCGGCAGTTCCACAGGTATTAATATCTGAGAATTAAAAATATCGCACCATAAATTTATTTTACCGGTACTGCGAACGATCTTCTCTCATTTCGTGAGGATTGTCTATCTGCCAAGTGTGAAGGTTATGTAAATTAAAATAACCATCACGTTTGCATGATGATTCATCGCTCCAAATTATTTTATTAAAAAAGTTGGGGTCTGATGCATGCATTCGCAATATTTCACGGCAAAGTCTAACCCTCGACAGGTAATCTCTTTCTTGTAGAGCCTGAACACGTTGAATGGGGTAGGGATGAAATCGATGGTCTTTTAAAGCTTTGTGAACTGTAGTTTTTGGTATTCCCGTCCGTCTTACCATCATTCTCACTGAAGTCGATGGACCTAGTTCCACTTCCTCTAAAACAATTTCAACATCTACCGTTGCAGGACGTCCTGTTTCGCCGCCACGCCTTCCAGGTATGCGACCTTAAAAAAGTGAAAAATGATAGTTAACAAGCAAGCAAACAAGAAAGGTGTAAATATCACAAACCTTCATATACTTCTCTATGGGTCCGGGCGAATACTTCACGACCCGGATGTCGACGATTGGGGTATCGCTCTGCATAGAGTCTTTGAGCAGCTCTGGCATTACAGCAAGCTTCACCGTAAATTAGGTGAATATCCGCATATTCATGCGACGTGTACTGCCTGTTCTCTGTCATAGTATTAATAACACAATGTTCGAAGGGTCCAATTTCACAAAATCCACTTTCACTAATTCCGGTAAGTAACATAAAATAATGTCAGGAGCAGGTAATAATGTACCTTTGTACTATTTAGCATGTCATTTGACGGTAACAAGAGCAAATTCAATTTAAATCTATTAAATACATTCTAGCGTGTCTCAGTCCTTTACCCACAAAAGCGGCTATAACTTTTTTTTTTCTATTCAAAACAGTAAGTGTGGCACCTTTCTGAAATCTTTATTAAATGAGCA
>NW_023458556.1:71408798-71412987 GCF_013731165.1 Rhagoletis pomonella
TCGTGAGAGGTATTGAATTGAAATGCTAGATTGCTTGAAAACTAAATAATTAATAAATTTATAAAATTTTTAAATTAAAGAGTTTATATAAATCTGTTTAAGTTTGAGTGCATCAAAAAGAACTCCTTATTGTAATAAAATAAACTTATTAATTTATGCGTCTGCATTATATATACATATGTTTGTCCCTTTTGAAGTGCAAAGAAGTGAAATTGGCTATAATAATACATTTCTAATACTACAAACCAAACAAAACAAAAGATATTCCTTTAAATTGACAGCGCATACTTATAAAAGTTCAACTGAGATCAAATGCGGAGGCGCATATCAAAATCCGGACAAAGGAAATTATTAACATTTTACCATATTATAAGAAAACGAATAAAGTACTGGTCAAAATAATAGCACCACAACATTTTAGCAGTTTTGACTTCTTTGTTTAGTGTCTACTAATTTTTTATAAAAGTTGTACAAAACATAAAAAACTACAAAATCATTAAAATTTCAAGCTTTTTAATTCTAATTTCTATAAAAATTTTGCGTAAGCGGTTTTATAGCTTATTCAATTTTACAATAACTCAGTGTAAGCTTATAGTTGCTAAAAATTCCAATAACTACAAATCTTTTTCCCCCGACTGTGTTATGATTTTCTTGGGGAAAAAAAATTAATGTAATGTTAAGAGATGTAAAGAGAGAAGTTTCGCTAAAAGCGACATCGATAGCTTTCAAAAACTATCCATTGTGGCGACAGTTTTCAACTATCGATACTATCGATATTACTATTGATAGTATCCCAGCTCTACAAAGTACGTGCTGGCAAAGCATCAAAAGTCCTCGCGTTTTGGGACACACCTCAATGTTGGCAGTTATAACTTTGAAGTAGTGAATGACTGGCTACGCTCGGTGGAAAGATTTTCTTCTATAAGGCACCCATGGGTGGAAGACGAAAGCAATGTCGCCTGGAATGTAAACTGGAAGTACCAAGTGCAGAAATAATGCATGAGAAATTTATGAAATCAATTATTATTAAATACATTGCACCTTAAATAATAAAAATTAACGATTCGGGGGAAAACGCAATCTATCCAATATTTGTCATATTTTGGCTTCTATTTGACTAAAATTAATCTTTTCGCCAAATTATAGGCATGTGGCGAAATAATCGATGCATCGAAAATATCGATGCTTTGCTTCGATACATCAAAATTTTTCTACTCGGTGCATGGGTGGCCGATCTATCGATACTTTGATGCATCGATTTATTTTCTGAATCCACATCGATGTATTCCAATCTCCTGTTCATAACAGCTGGAAATTCAATAGAACAATTGACGGCTTATTTAAATCAGCTATTCACGTATTGAGAAAGTCCAGTGAGTATGCTTCTACTAGGTTCACATATAAGTAGATTATCCTCATTTTCATGTTTAGTTAAAATATATTTATATTGCTTATTATAGCAGAAAAACGTGATCACGGTGGCACAGAGAAGAAACATAGCTTTTCCTTGAGATGTGAGAATAACAAGCACAACAAATTTGACGGCTAATAATCTTAAATTTGCCTGTGTAAACGGGGTGATAACTAGTAATTTTTAGCAAAAAAAAAACCGACTTCAACTCCCATATAAAAAAAATATATATATATATATATCTCATGATCCGCTGATCGGATCTTAACCAGATTAGTATAGGACCACCTCTGAGACACTAACTTTCCGATGCAAAAATTATCGAAATCGGTTGACGTGGTCCAAAGTTATGCGGTAACATACATAAAAAAACATAAAACGATAAAAAACAAAATATTCCGACGAACTGATAACCTCCTCCTTTTTTGGAAGTCGGTTAAAAAACGAGCTTTGATTGAGATAATATTGATATGTGAACATACTTTTAGTGATAATCCTCTAGAAATTTGGAAGAATATTCAAAATCCACTTTCATATTTGTACAAATGCCACATTTAAATGTTTGACATTAGTGGGGACTTGGTTCCATAACAAAAACTTTTCTCCAGCCTTTTTTTGCAAAGTATTGATAACAAGTTGTGGGAAACATAAAGTTGATAAATATTTGATGCCATGGATAAAAATTGAGCATAAGATATTATACTTCTTCATTGTAATATCGTACTTTGTACAACATTTATAAGTAATGAACGAAGGTTTTTTTTACTGTAGGAACATATTTTTATCAATTATTAATATTAACATTAATGATAATAATAATAGACCGGTATGCTTTTAATTTCGTTTTTATGGAGAAGCAACTAAATTTGGATTCGCACAATTTTTAATGTAAAATGCTTTTCTTCAGTTTTTATTTAAAGTAGAAGAAATTTTTTAACACAAAAATAAAAGTATCACATTTTTTATGCGAAATTCGCGAAAATTAATCAAATTAAAAAAAATTCATTAAACCTTAAAAAATTTTAAACTGAATTTTTAGAAAAAATTTAAGTATGCTGCTTTGTAGACGATTAAATTTTAGTATAATAATAACTGGCCGCTGTGGTGTAGTGGTAAGCAGTGCGCGCTTTCACTCATCAGCACCTGGGTTCAAGCCCAGGTCAAAGCAACATCGCAAAAAAATGTAGAAAAAGGTTTTTTTCTTAACAGCGGTCGTCCCTCGGCAGGTAATGGCAAACCTCCGAGTGTATTTCTGCCATGAAAAACAGCTTCTCATAAAAATACAATCGCCGTTCGGAGTCGGCGTAAAACCTGTAGGTCCCTCCTCTTTGTGTGACAACATCAAGGCGAACGCCACAAATCGGAGGAGAAGCTCGGCCATACACTAACATATGTGTAAGCGCCATACTATTATTATTATTACTATTGTTAATCTTCTACAAACCTTTATACTAAAAATTTTTCTAAATATTCTGTTTAAAAAGTTTTAAACTTTAATGGCAGTTTTAACAAATTTGATAAAGTTTGGCGAACTTTGTTTAACTTGTAACAAAACATATTGTACGCTCAATTCTATGAGCAACTGTATATTTTTAAAGGAAAGTACTTTTTTCCATTTCTATCTATATTTCTTGTAAAAGACATGAATTTAAAATATATTGTAAATGTGTTCTGAAACGTATTTATTCATACTAAAAAGAGATCTTAAATCAATTATATAAATAGGCAATCATGTTTCCTTTACACCCCTTTTACGGCTAAACTGTACTTCTAAGGTATAAACAATTATATATCATTAGAAAGGTATTTTGATGCTGATATGCAGGCAATTTTTAAAATTTCAAATTAGTTTAAAATAGAGCGAAAAAATCAATTCAAAAGTCACACCAATACCAATGCCATACATGTACATGGTTGGGGCGGAAATGCCTTCTAAATGTATGCTTTAATATTGATAGTGAATTAAAGAAACGTGCTAAGCAGCAGTTTAGGAATAAGATGTATGTATGTATGTACATGATTAGATTAGCCTCAAACAAGGATGAAGATAATTTTGAGTATGGAGAAGAAGAAAGGGATAAATACAGAAATTAAAATAAAAGTAAAGAAACCTAAATATAAAGACAAAGAGGAAGGAAAATTTAAATACCTAACCTAATAACAATGGTGGGTGTAAATGAAGAAAAGAATGGACATATTTAGATCAGGATAAAGGAAAGGATAAAGATGAAGAAGAAGATGAAGACCAAGACGAGGAAGAATATGAAGATGAATATGAAGATAAGGATAAAGATAACTTATCTTAACTTAACCCCTTAACTTAACTTAACTCACCTCAACTCATCTCACCTCCGCTTAAAAACTTACTCCACCTGAGTTCGCTAAACATTAATTCACCACACCTTAACTCCCCACCCCTAACTCCACCACTACTTCACTCTCCACACCTAAATTCACCACACCTAAATCCACCACACTTTAATTCACCACACCTTAACTCACCACACCCCAACTTTCTCACCACATCTTAACTCAACACACCTTAATCTACCACACCTTAATTCACCACATCTCAACTTTCTCACCACACCTTAACTCACCACACCTTAATTCACCACACCTCAACTCACCACAACTAAATTCACCACACCTCTTAAGACCACCACACATTAATTCATAACACCGTAACTCCCACACCCAATTCCACCACACTGCAACTCACCATACCCAATTTCAACACATGACATGATATCACTAAAGAAACAATGTAAAGAAAAA
>NW_023458556.1:71413087-71416650 GCF_013731165.1 Rhagoletis pomonella
TTTTTCAAAATATGAAAGGTAATAAAATAAGTAAAGTAAATTAAAATAAAAAAATATTAAAAAATTTAAAAAAAATATTTTGTTTTTCAAAATATGAAAGGTAATAAAATAAGTAAAGTAAATTAAAATAAAAAAATATTAAAAAATTTAAAAAAAATATTTTGTTTTTCCTATTGATATTTTATGTCCAAAAGTAGCTAGTTACAAGTTAGTTACATCAAATGCAGAGGTAACCACCCTTGACTACATCTAATGCAGAGGTAACCACCCTTGACTATTTCGCGGCCATCGCCATACAAATATAGTTAGCTTTCGTCAAAGAATATATACAGATAATACGTGACTTTTAGCTCCTTCCTAATCAACTTAAAGTTAGCTTGTAGTTAGATCCATTTCCTGCAGGGTACAAACAGACACGGCTGAACCAATTCAGCTCGTCATTCTGAATATTTTGATGTATATGTATGTATGCATATATGTATATACTATGTACACACATTTTATACGGTTGACAAACGGGCTCGCTGATCTGCATAAACCGTCTTTATTTGCGTTAACACATGCATTATCCTCTTTCAAATGTTTATAAGAGGCTGAATAATTTTGTGTACCCATTTCATAAAAGCTATGGAAGTCTCCACTATACGAGTGGTATATTTGAGAATGAGAGAGTTCTACATTTAAGCTACATAATACTTGTTTTACCTCTAATCGGTGGGGCCATTTTTCAAAGTCAGCCCACCATTATTCACTCAAAGTTGTGTTCGGAACACGGTATACTCCGGTCACACTCGAAAACGCTTCACGTCTGATTTGCTTGGAGTTTCGTTCTCCTCGTTATTTTATTTTCTGACTTAAAAATATTTTTCACTATAAGAAAATATTGAAATTGGATTTCGTCAACGCTATACGTTTGTGGAGTTCTATCCCTGCTGGTGTAAGAAGCAGTCTAAGCAGAAGCAACTTTAAGCAATCTATTTACGCACATTTTAAAAATAATGTTTTGAATGGACTGGCCATCTATCCTTACCTATCAATCTTTATCAACATTCTTAATTTATTTTCTATCTTTGTATGTTTTTATTTCCTATCTTATTCCTTAGTTCCGTAATCTTAATCTGTATTGTTAGTTAGGGACTATAATTAAAAAGTTAGTTTATTTATTTTATGTTGTATATTGCTTATTTTATTTGTGGCTTTTGTTTAATTTGATGTACATACTTGTATTGTTTTTATCTTTTTTGTTTTTTTTGCTTCTCTTTGTCGATATTTAAATTGGCAATTTGTTGTACTATAAAAGATTATATTTTACTTGTGCTAATATTTATACATTTAATAAAATGAAAATGAAATGAAATATATTCAGGGCAGCAGAACACGTGGGTATGGTGAGTGGTACCCACAGGAAATTCAAAAAAAAAATAAGTCCAATTGAAAATCCTGTATTTACCACACCTGAAGTTATTTGCTCCCTGACAAGTAGATTTGATACTGAATCGGCAGCGTTTTATAAAACTTTAGAAAAGTTCTTTCTTAGTGAGACAGTATGTAGATGTGAAGAAAATCGTCACGTTTTATAATGGTGATTTTGACTAATGCAGACTCAATAGCGATAAAGATATGGTTCTGCGCATAATAAGCCGCAAAGAGCCAAATCCAGGCTCTGTGAAAGATGTTGCAGTGATGCCAGATTGTGGGTAATTTTCCTATTTGACGGATATTTTACAGTAAAAATTATTGATCGACCATCTCTGAGACACTACCTTTCCGATGCAAAAATAGTTATCGAAATCGGTTGACGTGGTCCAAAGTTATGCGGTAACATACAGGGTGTCCCAAACTTTAGGGGCTCCCTGATAAACAAAAAATTTTCAGGTAAAAGTGTCACCGTTTTTGAAATATTTACATTTTTTCGAATTTAAAAAAAATCGTGCCTTTTCATGTGTTTTCTTTAACTGCAACTACAAACCGGGCAATACTTAGTAAATTTTTTATGTAAAATACTTCCGGATAGTTGCCTGTCCATATTCAAATGCAATGTAGTTAAAATATATTAAGGAACCATCATAAAATTAGGACTATTTCTGGATTTTTAACTTTTTGATATTTTCTTCCCCAACTTTGACTATCTCGGGTGAAAAAAAATGTACTGAGCTATAACTTTACATTACATAAAAAATTTGCTCATTTAATAAAGATTTCAGAAAGGTGCCACACTTACTGTTTGAATAGAAAAGAAAAAGTTATAGCCGCTTTTGTGGGTAAAGGACTGAGACACGCTAGAATGTATTTAATAGATTTAAATTGAATTTGCTCTTGTTACCGTCAAATGACATGCTAAATAGTACAAAGGTACATAATTACTTGCTTCTGACATTATTTTATGTTACTTACCGGAATTCGGACTAGAGTCTATAACAAGGGCTATATCTATCAATATTTTGTGTGAAGGATGGGTTCACGTGAAATAAGATATACATGAGTTGTTTGAAGATAAATTTATTCATTTATTGATAAAATATGCTCAAATTGGCGACCTTCTACTCTAATACAAGCTCGGCACCTTTTAAGAAAAGACGCTTTTAGAGATCTTAAACTCAATTGGGATATCTCAGCAGCAGCTCCATTTATTTGTTTCCGCAAATGCTCTTCGTTTTGAATTGTTTTTGAATAATTTTTGTCCTTAAGACAGCCCCAGTAGAAAAAATCTAATGGATTCAGGTCTGGCGATCGAGCGGGCCACGTGATTGGCCCGTATCGTCCAATCCATCGGCGAGGATAAGTTTCGTCTAAATGAGCTCTTACTTCACGCCCGTATTGAGCAGGGCACCCGTCATTTTGCAGCCATAGTCTTCGCCGCAGGTTTAAGGGTACATCTTCCAAAAGAGTTGGAAGCCGTTCCTGAAGGAACTCTAAATAACTGTGAGAGTTGAGCGTTGGCGGCAGTTCCACAGGTCCCAATATCTGACAATTAAAAATACCGCACCATAAATTTATTTTGTACCGGTACTGCGAACGATCTTCTCTCATTTCGTGAGGATTGTGTATCTGCCAACTGCGAAGGTTATGTAAATTAAAATAACCATCACGTTTGCATGATGATTCATCGCTCCAAATTATTTTATTAAAAAAGTTGGGGTCTGATGCATGCATTCGCAACATTTCACGGCGAAATCTAACCCTCGACAGGTAATCTCTTTCCTGTAGAGCCTGAACACGTTCCTGTTTCGCCGCCATGCCTTCCAGGTATGCGACCTTAAAAAGTGAAAAATGATAGTTAAAAAGCAAGCAAACAAGAAAGGTGTAAAAATCACTTACCTTCATATATTTCTCTATGGGTCCGGGCGAATACTTCACGACCCGGATGTCGACGATTGGGGTATCGCTCTGCATAGAGTCTTTGAGCAGCTCTGGCATTACAGCAAGCTTCACCGTAAATTAGGTGAATATCCGCATATTCATGCGACGTATACTGCGTGTTCTCTGTCATAGTATTAATAACACAATGTTCGAAGGGTCCAATTTCACAAAATCCACTTTCAGTAATTCCGGTAAGTAACACA
>NW_023458556.1:71416750-71422004 GCF_013731165.1 Rhagoletis pomonella
AGGGTCAACTCAATTTTTTCCAGAAAAACGAAAGCTACAAATTTTTTCCTTCCACAACAAATTTTAAAGTTAAAAGCTACAATTAATGGATAGTAACGTATTGGATATCTCAATTCTATCGACTAGGTGTATGGTGTCAAGTTAGCACTACATACCTTTTTTTTTTTAAAACGAAAGCTACAAATTTTTTCTTTCCACAACAAATTTACAACAAAAAAGCTACAATTAATGCCGTTGTAACGTTTTCAATATCTCAATTCTGTCGTCAATGGGGCATGGTGTCAAGTTAGCACTACATACTAACTTTTGTTCGAAAAAGGGTCAACTCAGAAAAACGGAAGCAACAAATTTTTTCTTTTCACCACAAATTTTAAAGTTAAAAGCTACAATTAATGGCATAGTAACATATTGGATATCTCAATTCTATCGACTAGGTGTATGGTGTCAAGTTAGCACTACATACCATTTTTTCTTAAAAAACGAGAGCTACAAATTTTTTCTTTCCACAACAAATTTTAAAGTTCAAAGCTACAATTAATGCCGTTATAACATTTTCAATATCTCAATTCTATCGACTAGGTGTATGGTGTCAAGTTAGCACTACATACCATTTTTTTTTAAAAACGAAAGCTAAAAATTTTTTCTTTCCACAACAAATTTACAACAAAAAAGCTACAATTAATGCCGTTGTAACCTTTTCAATATCTCAATTCTGTCGTCAATGGGGCATGGTGTCAAAAACGAGATCTACAAATTTTTTCTTTCCACAACAAATTTACAACAAAAACACTACAATTAATACCGTAGTTAACTTTTCCAATTTCGAAAAGTAGTGCTAACTTGACACACGTACATAATTTGTTCTAATGACTACTGGTAATCGTTACAGCTATGAAATTTTTACACATCATAAGAAATAGGTAACGTGCATACTTAACTCGATTTTTTCTTTTCTTGGATTATGACGCTTTTCTAATAAATCAGCGATTTACATATACATATGTACATATCGTTACATGAAATGCAAAAAGACATGGCAAAAATCGTCACTGAAAGTCGTGAGTAATATTTTATTTTCATAAAACGATGTGGGGAGTTGTAATTCGATGAAATCCATCATATAAATCAAAAAGTGTATTTTGGATTTTTTATGAGTTACGACTTTTTGCATTTCAGAGACGATGTTTGTTACGTCTTTTTGCATTCATGTGACGATATGTGTTAAATATATGTTTTTATTGTAGCCCGATGCGTTAAAAATTTTGTCACTTATAGTAATTTCCTACAGACACAGTTTAACATTTGCTGGCCAGTGTTGCCGCGACGTCATGAAAATATATATCATAGAAAAAACAAAAGATGGATCAAATGTTTCACAAATTATTTATTTAAGTATCAAGTATTTTATTTTACCCCACTAATTTCACCTTTAAGGAGAGCTGGAAATACTTTTCCAGAAAAATGGTTGCTAAAAAATTATTCATACATATATCTTAAATTGTAGATTTTTACAGTTTGTTAAATATACTTCACTGTTAGTTTATATAAATACGTCCATACATATAAGTGTTATAAGTGCCATAGCAACGAATTCGAAATATATGCACCTTATTTAGGTTTTTAAAAGTTTTTTTCAGAGCTTAAACTTATAAAATTCGTTGATTTTACTAAAACTGCGGAAAATGTAAAACCAACCTTACGTCAACTCAACGTAAAAAAAAATTTGTTCTTCATATCAGCTATTAATATTATTTAGCTCTTTTTTCGACCGAAAATTTTTCGAAATATTTCTCTGGCAAGGCTGGTTGGTGTCGTGGTTTACGTCAGCTCACCTTAAAAAAAAAAAAAATTGCTCTTCATATCAGCTATTAATATTGTTTAGCTCTTTTTTTCGACCGAGAATGTTTCCAAATATTTCTCTGGCAACACTGGTTGGTGTCGTGGTTTAGTTCGTCACGCTCATGGTTGGCGCATTTTAGTAATGTAGTAAAAGTGGATATTTTGCGTGCATAGGCTTTTTGGCTTCTTTTGCTTATACGTATAGTGAAGAAATGGATCTTAGAACTTTTTAGTAACTAAACACTAAGATTTCGATGTTTAGGTTTTATTATTTTCATAGCAATGTGCTTTCATATACATGCCTATTACGGTATCCGACGGATGCCATCCGCACGGATCTAATCCGATTCACACTGTCATAACAAGCGAATGAGAAGGATTAGATTCATGAGAATGGGATCCCTCGGAAACAGACCTATTCCGGTCCGACAGATACCATTCGCACGAATCTAATCCTTCGCACTCGCTTATTCCGACAGTGCGAATCTGATTAGATCCGTGTGGATGGCATCCGTCGGATACCGTAATAGGCATGATAAATAGGTACATATATAGTTCTGAAAAAAAGATTACCTCATAAATATTAAACATTATTTTTGGGTATCAACCAGCATTAAAATTTCTTATATATTTATATAGGTAGAATCAAATTAAACAAAGCGTGTCATTTGTGTCCTTTTTATAAAAATCCTGAAGCAAGCAATTTTAACTCATGTATGTACATATAGTATATTACCAACATTTATTAACTCAAACTGTAGTTCTTATTCAGGGTCATACATTTTGTGTTTGGTTTGTAGCATGCAAATAATCTAAAAGCAAAGTATATTAACGACACGCTACTTTTTACTTTGGGTATTTTTTTTAATATTCGTACATAAAATGTGGCAAGCGTGTGCCAAGATTACGAATAAAAAACAATCAACAGCCGATCACGACGCAACTTTCGTCAAATCTGAATCAGAGAAATATTGAGAAATTTTTTCTTAATATTGCCAATTTTTAATTATTTTTTAATTTTTCCTTTTGACTCATTCCACGGTAATCGATACCGAATGAAACGAAAATAAACTAAAGAATATGACTGTATTATTTCTAGTAAGTAAGAGTAAATAAATCTAACTTTCAAGACTGAAAGCAAAAATTCTGAAATTTATCTCAAAATCAGATATTTTTTTACTTTAGGTTGTACCATTTACAAACCCATATGAGAAGTTGATTTTCGTAGTCTATTACCTTTTTTGCATTGTTTAAACCGTCAGTGGGGAGACAAATTCGTTAGCATTGTAACGGCGTAATTTTCAAATTTTTCGGGCAAGTACTAAATATTTTATTATATATTGAAGTAAAGCATACTTTAATGAAACGCCCGTCACAAGATACACAAAATAGTTATTTTTTGAAGGAAAACACATCTTGGATAGTGTAAAAAAGCTGACGAAAGTAACGCTATGAGACAGGGAAATATGTGTGAATTGCTTTTAAGTATTTATATGCTTTTATTTTCGAAAAAAGAACCGATTATGTTGGTCACGCCCGTCACATGTCACACCCGTCACAATTTAAAGTTTGACAAACTTCAATAAATTCGGCCAGGGACTGCTACCGTTACTTATCAGCTAATCTGAAAAGTCTCATATATCTGTTTGTGATCAGCGATGATAAAGCTAATCATAAAGATATGTTGCTCGAGCGATGGAAAAACTTAAGCTATGCTGTCACGGATAAAAAGATATCATTACTTCGCTTGTCAGGGCAAAAAAAGTATCTGAATACTATTTAAAAATAAAGTACTTTACAATTACTAAGACATACAATGGAGAAGAAGAGTCCGATCAAGGATTATCCCGTCTTTAGGTGGCCGAATCTTGTACGTGTTCGTAAAATCAGATTTTTTGAGAAATAAAGTTAGCTTAGTTGTCTAATAATGTGTATTTATGTATTCATGCTTGTCACACCCGTCACAAAGTCAAGTCACACCCGTCACAGTTGAATTTGGAACATATAATCTATAATTTCCAATAGCGGCAAGCAACATTGGCGTAAATGTTGAGAATGTTTATTTAACTATATAAGGAACTATTTAAAACCATAAGCAGAAGACATAATTAGCAGAAAAACTCTGATGCAAGTAAGGAGTAGTTAATTTGGTTTGCGTACTCGTCACACCCGTGACTAAATTTCAGATAACTCGTTCGGATTAAATTGTTTTTGGAATTTTTATTCCAGGCATTGTGTATATCTCGGAAACCTATTACAAAATACTCGTTTTAAAGAATTTTGTATTACAGTTTAAGAATTAACCCTTAAAATGTGAGTTAAAATGTCACACCCGTCACCGTGGAATGAGCACTTTTTATTAGCACAACAATTATAATGATAAGAAACTTAAGTTTTGAGCAATAAAGCAAATAATGAACCGGAATTATTTGTTACAAAACCATTCCGATTAATTGATGCCCATACTATATTCCATAGATTGTGCATTTTTTAGGCACATGTATTAAAAATATTTTTTGACCAATTTCAGTACTTAAGCATTGAAAAAATTGTATACATGTAACTGAATAAATGAATTGAAACTGAAGATATTAACATAGAAGTTTTTATGAGTTTTTCGCAAATATATGTGGCTATGAAATATTTTTCCATAACTACAATTTCATAGAAGCAGATTATGCCGCCCGACTTTTTAAGTGAATTTTTATGCGAACATTTTATAAAACAAGCCCCAAAGGTCAACATAAAATAAAAAAAGGAAAATTTAATTACTTTAAAAAATAGAAACCAAAAAAAATTTGGCCCCAACAGGGATTTGATCTCCAGCAAAAATGCAACACGCGAAAAAAATCTCGGGCCTCTAGCGCATCCGCCACACAACACACTGAAATCCGAGCGCCTAAGCAGTGTTTTACGATGTCGCTCAATTTCGTGGAATTGCGTGTGCAGAAAACCACCATCGTTTTGCCAAATTTTATTAATTGATGAATATTTTGATGTTTAATCAAGAAATTGAATAGTCTATCAACATTGAAGAAATATTAAATTAAATGGTTATGATCATATGTTTAAATTAATATTTACTTGTGAATAATACATAGATATAAATGTGTATATGAACAGGTAAACAAAGGGTGCATTCCAAAACGTCAAAATACAAAGCATCAGTCCCTTTTATTTCTAAGCCGCATTCGAAGAAAAAGTCTAGCTTGCGCAACCTAGTTGAAAATTAGCAGCTAACCGTGGTTGCGCACATTGGGCATTACAATCTGCTGAGGTTTAGAAATAAAAGAGACTGATGCTTTGTATTTTGACGATTTGGAATGCACCCAAAAACTATGTACATACATAAATACATACATATATGTAAGTTAAAAGATTTAAACGCGGTATGATCTTTAAGTTCCTTTTTTAT
>NW_023458556.1:71422104-71426163 GCF_013731165.1 Rhagoletis pomonella
GGCCTTTACGCGTTGGCGACGGCGAGTACCGCAGACGATGGAACGATGAGCTGTATGAGCTTTACAACGACATGGATATAGTGTAGCGAATTAAAATACAGCGGCTCCGCTGGCTTGGCCATGTCGTTCGAATGGATACCGATGCTCCAGCACTGAAAGTATTCAACTCGGAAGCCACTTGTGGTTACAGAGGAAGAGGGATACTCCCACTACGATAGAAAGACCAAGTGGAAAAAGACTTGGCTTCACTTGGCATTTTCAATTGGCGTCAGTTGTTATAGAAGAGACACGACTGGCGTGCTTTGCTGAACTCGGCCAAAATCGCCTGCGCGGTTACAGCGCCAAAAAAGAAGAAGAAGTGGTCTACTCTGAAGACATAGTCTTCAAAGCGTCAATGTGGGTAGTTATAAAATGTGAGGCTTGTTTAAGGTTTTCATTGGAAGAGGTTTTATGTTGACGGTTTCGAAACAGACGCTGCAGGTTTCCCTAGATTCTTAAACCGACCTCGCGTCCTGCCGTTACCCAAGGCTACAATCGAGTTGATTACCGCATCTCACACGTGAGTTCTTCACGTTGCCAAGGGTGCACGGATATGGACGCTTGAGTTGGAGTTGAATATGTTTTTACAGTGGTGGAACTGTAACTGAAAACATTTAATCGTTGTATATGTAAAAGGTTTTCAGGCTATTCTTCTTCTTCCTCTTTATAAGTATTTGACACTAAAAAGGCTTTTCTGTTTGGGTTGAGACCAAAAAAGTTAAGTGGCTCTCATTTGGTCCTTATACTGGAGTATCTTTATCTAGACAGGTTTTGGCACTGAACGAGGCGGAGCGGAGCTTTTCTGATGCAGTAGGGTGAATAGATTTGCTCAATTTCTTTCAAAAGATTTTTTGTAAAATTCGTTTTTATTGCAATATTTTAATATCTTGCTTGCAGCAGCTCCCTATATAACAAATAACGATTTCGTGCGATTAATTGAACACTTTTCTGTTTATTTTCTACGTTTAAAATATGATAAATAAGTGTAAAGAATAATTAATTTGGGTGTGCACATGAGCACACACGCACACGAATGCTTACCCTTGCGTATGAAATGGAACAACAACTATAACGTGCGCCTAGATGAACAATTCGCGATGAAAATAATACTTAAGCTTATTGCACAGAAAACAACAACAGCTTCTATGTCTACCTGAAGAAATTTTAAGCAAAAGGTACCTGAGGTCTGGCAAATTTACTAAAGTAGAAGTGATATGTGTAAAAATGGAATTTATGTTTTTAAGAATTTTATTTTCTTTGATAAGAGTTTCAATAGTTTTATTACTATGCCATTGTTTTACAGGTGATAAATTGTAAGCCACATTTATTTAGTAGAAGTTCAGTCATATGTAGAATAAAAGCGTCGAAGGATAAATGTCGCTCATACACAGGCTTTACTGATGCACTTTGAAAGTCGTTAATATGTTGTTAACACATATTGCATTAGTATTGAAGATAAATTACCAGACGAACATGTTGGAAAATCCAACCACTAACTATTATATATCGCAATCAAAATCGAACGGAAATTTCCGAATCGAGGTAAAAAAAACTTAATAATATAGTTCATAAATATGATTCAATAATTAAAGGTTTTCTCACCAGCGACATTATAATTTTGACACTCCCTTACGAAAGATTGCATACACACACACAAAAATAACATAACTGGCATATATTAATAGAAAAAAAGGAATTAAGTCGATGTTTTTGTACGATAGGAAAATTAATATCGGCTTTGAGCATATATGTAAGACTTCTATATTGATAGTAAGCTAACATCTCAATGTGTAAGCATTCCGAAATCAAAGCGAGACAGTATAGTACTGTTTTTGTCAATGAATTGTGTACTTGAGTGCCGGTTTTGTAAATGTGTCGTGTACATGTTTATTTATAAACGTATGTGTTCCTTTTCTTTCGTACGTGTTTATTGATATATCTGTACTGTAGTGTTTTCGGACGGTACTAGCTCTTACTGCCAATATAGGAGTATTACATATATGGCTTTGAGTAATTTCGGCAAATTTGAGGGCTTGTTACTTGGAGAATAAATAATAAAATATCATGAAATTTTAGAATTAAGCTAAAATTAATATCTGTTTATAGATTTAATTAAAATATTAAGGAAAATATAAAATTTTCAAAATAGACTTATAGCACGAAATCGGCATTTCGTTACATAGTGGAGCGTCACGGAGCTGAAAAATTAAATTGGAAATTCAAAATCAAAATATGCTTTGCTCTCGGCACTGTATACAGTAATCCAGATAGACAAATAGACATGTATGCTTATTTGACAACTTGTTTGAATGTATTCAGGGGCGGCGAAACGCCCTGTGTCCGGGTGGGTAGTTCTGGATACTAGGCCAATTATGGACTAAAACCAGTACTTTGGGAGTCAAAAAATAAAATGAGTTCATGAATATACAATAAACAACTTTTGATTAAGTACACTTTAATATATTACACATTTTTATTTAGCAGCCTTAGATTTACTAATAATTAGTATTTAATTTTTTTTAGTATTAACTTAAAGCAAAAATAAATACATAAATATTCCAAACTTTCTAACATAAATTTAAATGAATGTTTCATTAAATGTTATTAAAAGTAAAAGGTTTCAGGTACAATAAATACTATATTTTTATCTTTTTTAATAATATTTAATATGCAAAAGAAAACATTTTAGTTAAAAATAAAATGAATACTTTAGTTAATTTTTGAGTGAACGAAAATAAAAATAAAAGTTTTCATTCAAATAAATTAAATTCATTAACTTTGGACATTTCAGTCTATTCTTTTTAAAATGTTATAAAAGTAATAATTAATGTTTAAAATTTGAGATTTAGATAAGAATAAAATAAATAAATGATTCAAGCAGTTATTAAATAGTCTTAATTTTTGTCTATAGTTTGGCTTGTTGATTGATAATGGAAATTAATCAAATAATTATATTTATGGTGTAATTAAAAAATGTCAAAAGTAATTGAAAATGATCAAAAATAACAAAATAATGACGTAATTGCAATTAATGAATTAATTAAAATATTTTTTAAGTAATTAAGTATTAATCAGGTGGTAATATTGTATTTAATCATTAATCGGTTATCCAAAAAACATGCTTATTAATTAAATCATTATGAATATTAATCATTATTTAACAGGACTGGTATAATTGATACGTATTCGATTGAATGGTTTACAATATACCCAAATAAAAGTTATAATATTTTGTGTACTTTATTTTACTAAACTGTCGAAGTAAAATAAAACAGGGCATGAATAGATCGTTTTGCACTTGGTACAAGTCTGGTCATTTTCGAACTAGTTCGGTTTCTGTCAGGAAATTCTAGTTATAAACTAGTATTTTTCCTGACTAGTTTGAGATTTCTCTGCAGAGTATTTCATGGAAATCATCATTTAATCAAATTTCAAAAAAATTTCATTTCTGCAGTAGAAACACGGCCATTTGTTTTGAATTTCGAGAAATGAAATCGGCCATAAGGATTTCTAGATCTAACTTATCAACTGCTTCTTGGTAAGAATGCAATATTGCTACATGGTTGAGCCGTTTTAGGTGCATTGCCGAACGCAAGTAATTTTTCACCCTACGCAAAACAGAACAGCTCCTCTCGATAGAGCATGACTACCCTGGAATTGTAACACGTAATCTAATGAAGCGTACAAATTCAGGAACAAGTCCTGTACACAATTCGTTTTCACGCAAAAATTGCACAACATCTCAGTGATGCCAAACATTCTCTGTTAAATTACCCACGAAAATCAGGAAAAAATCCCTCAATTACCCACATCTCAAAAATTTATCCCACAAAATTGCCAAATAACTCAAAACATATTTCAGTAGTAAAGAGATAACATTCATGTAGTCACCTCAATGTAAATATACATATATATAATATTTTTTCGAAATTCCATGGTCCGTAGATTACTCACAAAAGGCTTATAAGAATTTAAACACACCTCCTACATTCATATATTAGCTTCAGTGTTTATTAAAAC
>NW_023458556.1:71426263-71426745 GCF_013731165.1 Rhagoletis pomonella
GTCCCAGAAGTAACGTGCCAAACTTTAGGGGAAGGTAGGTGGGGGGGTGAGCTCCCTGATAAACAAAAAATTTTCAGGTAAAAGTGTCACCGTTTTTGGAATATTTACATTTTTTCGAATTTCAAAAAAATCGTGCATTTTCATGTGTTTTCTTTAACTGCAACTACAAACCGGGCAATACTTAGTAAATTTTTTATGTAAAATACTTCCAGATAGTTGCCTCTCCATACTCAAATGCAATGTAGTTAAAATATATTAAGGAACCATCATAAAATTAGGACTATTTCTGGATTTTTAACTTTTTGATATTTTCTTCCCTAACTTTGACTATCTCGGGTGAAAAAAAATGTACTGAGCTATAACTTTACATTACATAAAAAATTTGCTAATTTAATAAAGATTGCAGAAAGGTGCCACACTTACTGTTTTGAATAGAAAAAAAAAGTTATAGCCGCTTTTGTGGGTAAAGGACTGAGACACGC
>NW_023458556.1:71436745-71527033 GCF_013731165.1 Rhagoletis pomonella
ATGAAGATGAAGATGAAGATGAAGATGAAGATGAAGATGAAGATGAATATGAACATGAACATGAACATGAACATGAACATGAACATGAACGTGAACATGAAAATGAATATGAACATGAACATGAACATGAACATGAACATGAAAATGAACATGAACATGAACATGAACAGGAACTTGAACATGAACATGAACATGAACATGAACATGAATATGAAGGTGTAGATAAACATAAACATAAACATTAAAAGCGATAGAGACAAAGATAGAGAGGAAGAAAGTGATAGGGATAAAAAGGAAATACAACTGAAGAATGTGCGATGTTATATTGTGATGTGTTATGCTACATATGTTATGTTATTGAATCTAATGCTATTCTATGTTATGTTATGCTAAGTACTAAGCTAAACTCCCCTCCACTTAACCCATTCCAACAAATTTTATTTCAGCTCAACTCAACTCACATAAACTATCCTTAATTTTAGCGGTTGAATTTCAACCGCTGGGCGAACACTAGTAATATTAAAAGGACCATGGGCTTGGTCACGCCGATTTGGTCAGTTTTCAAGATCGTGGTGAATGAAGTCAAACATGTATTGTCAAAGTTTGGGAATCGTTTGATAAGTTAATAGTAGTTTAAAGCATATAAGTATTTACAAACATTAACATAATACAATCAGGGTGAGAAACGCCCACTTTAAGTTAAGTCCATTTATGTTGTCTTGAAAATTGGTGCGGAATGGTTTCGTTAGTCACCGAAGAAGCACATTTTTCGTGGTTTCTAAATTTGTCGTTATATGAAGGCAGGGGAGGTGCAATAAGTGTTTATACAAAAATATTTTAGTTAACTCCATTATGTGAGAAAGTGACTGTAGATAAATGCAATAGTCTTTAACATATCCTGGGAAATCCTTTTGAGGACTCCCCAATTGGACATATTGCTTTGCATTCAGCTTGAACGAAAAAAGTCTCTCCCTGGCACAATTTTGTGCAATCCGCTTCTTTCATTTAAAGGTTATGTATACAATTGAAGAGACATTTAAAAAAAAAAACTTTAGATCCGCTTAAGTTTTTCGATATAACTTTGGTAAATGTTACTCGATCGGTACGTAATAATTACCAAATTGAAGGCGAGCCTTACTGTTACTGATTTATGATAATAATATGATGAAAATCATTCAGATTATAAACAAATTATTTTAAATAAAAAAAATTTCAAAAAAAATGTTTGTCATTTTCCTACATTTGCAATTTTTCTTTTGTATGCATAAACATATGTAAACTAATTAGTGTTTCTAAAAGTTTTGCCTGTTCAGTGTTTCCATCCTCATTTGCATAAACAAAATTTTTCCACGATGATGGAAAATAATAGCTTTTCTATTAGAGCTACCGAAATTGTTTCTAAATTTGAAAAATTTCTCAAACTATAGATATTATAAAAAAAAGGATTAGAATATTTGGAACCAGCGACCTAAATGCACGCCAGCAATATTAATGATGTTCTTTACATCGTTCGACTATAGGCCAGTGCAATTATCAAGAGAACAATTAAAATTTTATTAAAAACAGATACCTTTGAGATTAAACATAAGCTAAAGGGCTGCGAGAAATGATATTTGACTTTATCTTTTGCGTTAACGGATTCATTATCTAAAAACATGCACCAAACCTTTTACTGAACCCAGAATTTTTAACAAGAATTGGTGTTATTCGACTAGTGAGCTGTGGGTCACTTGGCGGTCGATGCGCGGGCTCTTACAATTAAAATAAACGACTAATATTTTGCAGGCTTCTTGTTCACTTCATGATACAATATATTTTCACTATTACCAAGGGATTTGAGAAAAATTAGATTTTCGACCCGCCCTAATGCGTATGCTGACGATATTCAACTTTATTTCTCCGGCCGCTTCGAAAATAAGGATGTTATTGCCATAAATTTAAACAAAGACTTAGATTCTGTTTTACGTTGGGTTACTAAGAACGGAATTTATCTCAATCCCTCCAAGTCTTATGTATTACCAGTCTACAAGAAGAAATTTAATATCGACAGTATCCCTTCGCTATATTTAAATAATCAATCCTTAAAACTGGTTACCAAAATAACTAACTTGGGGTTTGTTATCAACTCTAACCTTAGCTGTTCTGATCATATTAACTCTGTAGTGAGCAAAGTATATGGAATACTTAGAAATCTGAGGCTTTCGGCATCATTCACTCCAGTTGCCACTAGACGAATGCTAGCACGTCAGTTAATTGTACCTATAATAACGTACTCAGAGTTGGTATACAGCAAACTTGATTCCGCCTCTGCCCATAAAATTGACATTTTATTTAATCATGTCTCTCGCTACGTATTTGGTGTGAAATCTCCGACTACATAAAGGTCAGAAACTGCATTTTCCTTTTCCGACTTATGAATACTAGAATACCTTATTACTAGACATCGGAATTCCATGAAATTGCATATTTTTGTTTAGCATACAAGAGATCCCGGACCAAGACAGAAGTTCGTTGCATTGAAAATGGAGAAGATTTATGCCTATGCATATTTGCATATTTTCATATTTTTTGCATATTTTCATATTTTTTGCATATTTGCATATTTTTTTGCATATTTGCATATCTTCATATTTTCTGCATATTTCCATATTTTTCTTAAGTATATTTTTATACCCGAGCGCACTTGTGCACAAGGGTATATTAATTTTGTTCACATAACGGTTGTTTGTAACAGCCAAAACGAATCGAGATAGATATAGACGAATGTATACATAAATGCTCAAAATGAATAGAGAAGTCGATTAAGCCATGTCTGTCCGTCCGTCCGTCTGTCCGTCCGTCCGTGTACACGATAACTCGAGCAAATATTGAGATATCTCAACGAAATTTGGTATGTAAGTTTCCATTTATCCAAGGTAGGTTGGTATTGAAAATGGGCGAAATCGGACAGTAACCACGCCCACTTCCCATATAACGGTAATTTCCAGAAATAATAAAACTGTGATATTTTAGTAACTACTGAAGATAATTCACTCAAAATTGATATTTACAATAAATTTCAGACGAAAAATAAGAATATTATAAATTTTTGGAAAATGGGCGTAGCCACGCCCACTTATGGTTACATGTGTACATACATACCTGAATAAGTGCTACACAGCAACGATGGAGGCCATAAGGGCAGACATTGGAAATAATTATATATGGATTTCTGTTGACGAAACAACTGATGCAACTGGCCGCTACATAGGAAACTTAGTTGTAGGGACACTTGAAGAATGTAAGCCCTCAACGCCTCATTTGCTGTGCAGTAAAGAGCTGGATCGTCCCGACAGTAATGCTATAGCACGATTCGTGTACGCCGCCTTAATAAAGCTCTGGCCATGTGGAGGAAACAGTGATAAGGTTTTGCTGCTGGTTTCGGATGCAGCTCCTTACATGATAAAAGCAGCAAGGCACCTGTCAGTTTTTTATCCAAATTTGGAGCATTTGACGTGTCTGGCTCATGGCCTTCACAGAGTTGCAGAAAAAATTCGATCACTTTTTCCAGAAGTAAACGAATTTATTTCCGCTATGAAAAAGACATTGCTGAAATCACCTTCCCGAATTTCAATATATAAGGAAGTTATGGGTAATGGCTCTTTACCGCCAAATCCAGTTCTTACGCGATGGGGTACTTGGCTAAACGCAGCTCTCTTTTATGCCAACAATTTTGAAAAAATTAAAGAGTTAATAACCAAAAAAAATGCTGTTTCAAAGTAATTAAATATCTGTTTTTCAGATTGTTCAAAAGTTTCCACCAGAAGCAGATTGTGTGAAAAATGCACAGAACGCAGTTCAAGGTCCTCAAATTTTGCGATGTCTTCTTTTTATAAAAAGTTATTTTGCTAGAATCCCAGAGAGCATCGAAAAATTAGAGACAAAGGGAATGCGGCTGAACGAGTCCATAAAAATTATTTTGGACTGTGAGGCATCCCTTCAAAATGTCCCTGGGAACTATGGCAAAACCGTAAGAGAGAAACTTTCTGAGGTTTTAGCAAAAAACTCTTTTTTTTCTGAGCTTCGAAATCTTGCTTATTTTTTAAATAATCCTGAAGATCATTCTACATCAATATCGTTGCTTCAGAAATTTTGGAACAAATTTATTTTCGCTCCAATCACTTCTTGTGAAGTAGAGAGATCTTTTTCATCATTTAAAATAATTTTAAATGATAAAAGGCAAAGATTTAATGTAGAAAATTTAGAAAAAGTACTAGTAGTGTACTGCAATGCGAAATAAAATTTTGGATTTATTGAACCACTCTCGTATTAAAAGTCTTTTGATTTGTTGAAACAATGTACATGTAAAGTATATGTAATCTAGTTTTCCTTCACCCGCTTCGCTGAGTATGAAATTTCTGCGTGTTACATTAGGTGTAATTTATTTCAATAAAAATAAACAAACAGTTTCTCATTTTCGTTGTTGGTGTTTCCGACAGGGTAGGAGTATGGTGTATTGTAGAACGATTTTCCGCCATCCCTTTCTTTCGAAAAATGATACTGAAGATAGCACAACGCCAAAACCGGTTTGTCTCCAAACCAAATTTGACAAGGGATGACGGAAAATCGTTCCACAATACTTCAACAAAGAGACTTTAACTTAACGGAAAATATTTTCACATTTTTTCTTTTTTTAACCCTCTTCAAAATACTTTCAAACTATATCCTTCTTAAACCTCATACGTTTGCCCCAGAATGTGATATATTTTTAATAACCTAAATCCCACAGTTTATGATAAATTTGAATTTTCAAATAGGTGGTAAAGCTTCTACATTTAGTTATAAATAAGACCTTTTGAAGCCACTTTGATTGACACCCCTATTTGCAACAATTCATTTAACTTATTGAATAATTTTAATTGAATTTAAGTTTTGAACAGGTGGCGCAACACTCTTCAAACACTTCAAAAATAATCCTAATGTTTAGCCTAAAGATTTCCTAACACTCATATTTTAATATTTCATATAACTTATTTGTATGGGAAGGGCCTTGAGTTATCGGAATTACTTTCAGTCTAAGACCATCCTTGTGAAATCCGTAGTAAGTGTGCCAAATTTGATTCTGATCGGAAATGCGGTAAAGGAGGTAGCCCATTTTTCAATCCAGGTCATAAACCATCTGTGTGAAAAATTTAATTTTCAAACAGGTGGCAACCCTCTTGAAAAATATCTTCGAAATTAAGCTCTCTTAAATTTATTGTATTGTAATATTTGATTGAAATTATTAATTTAACTTAACTTTTTACCAAGTGGCAACCCTTAAAGGGTAGCCTATTTTTCAACCTAGGTCATCTACTATCTGTGAGCAAAATTTCATGCAAATCCGTTAAGTCATTTCCGTGTTATGGGCCAACAAACATGCAAACATACCAACTTTCACATTCATAATATTAGTAGGATTTACATACATAGATATAGATTTTGTAGACAACATACTAAAAGATTAATGGATTTACTAAATAAATAGCAGGGTTTAAGTTGGATTGGTACATAAAATTTTTCTGCAGGAACTTGCTTTGATTTAATACAAAGCCCCGTTAACATAAGTATTGATTGCATATTATTTGCATATCTTTTGCATATATTTTGCATATTTTTTTCATATTTTTTTCATATTTTCTGCATATACAAATTTCATAGAATTCCGATGTCTACTTATTACTTATATGAAAAACTTATCTTTCCTAAGTCGGAGCGATCGTACGACTTAGTCTTACCTCTATACAAATTTAACAATTCCACAAGACTGTTTTTCATTAACGCTATACGAATTTGGAACTCCATTCCAATTAATGTTAGAAGCAAACTTAACAAGAGCAACTTTAAAGCTATTCTGTATACCCACTTCTCTTCAAATTGATGAACCAATCTGTATTTGTAATATTTATCTAGATTACTCTCGATATTTGTTGTTACATTTAATATTCTATTGTTGTAATATGTAATTTGTATGAACCTGTTGTACTAAAAAAGACTAAGTCTTATTGTACTAATGTTTTTTGAAATAAATGAAATTTAAAGCAAAAACAAATACATAAATATTCCAAACTTTCCAACACAAATTTAAATGAATATTTCATTAAATGTTATTAAAAGTAAAAGGTTTCAGGTGCAATAAATACTATATTTTTATCTTTTTTAATAATACTGAAAATGCAAAATAAAAACATTTTAGTTAAACATGCGTTTTCAAATGAGTATTCCACTAGCAAACAGCGTTATGTTATTTTATAATAGTAAGCCATATTTAAAAAAAAAACGTCTACAACAATAAATAAAATCCAAATTGTGTCCTTTTTTTATTATCTGAAAATTTTGATAAATAAGAGCCTAATAACATTAAAAAACAAAATCGCAGTATTGTAGTTCTTGAAAATTTTATATATAAAAAATTAATATAGCGAGTTTTGAAACAGTAACTTTTATATAGCTAGCTTGTTTTTGCTTTTCGTGTTCTCTCTTCCATGAAGATTGGCCCTCTTCCATGAAGATTGGCCTACTTCTTTTATTCGACGTCTTCCACTAGGCACCGAAACTACCACGTTTTCTTGCAGTTTTCTAAGTTCATCAGAAGATGGAGACTTTTGAACTTGAATAAATACGTACAATAAATATTAAAGCGACTTTTGAAAGTGTATATATACATACAGTAAGTATTATAGCGACTTTTGCTAGAGTAGCTAACATCTCATGCTATTTGTTTCAGAATATATAAGGATTTTGCACTGTATTGTTAGTGGGCATGAAACTACTTTAAATACTGGTACGTTAACCACCAAAAACTAAAAATCGAAAAAATTTTACATAGTGCACTTTGCACTCAAATGTGATATTAGAACTTATTTTTTTTTTAAATCACTACAAATCATTTGGTATACATATGGGCAAATCTAAAAAAAGTAAGTGCGCCTGGGGCACACTAGAGAAGTGAAACTTACGCTACTTACCTATTTTGTCTCATAACCAATGTATACATACACACATCTGCTTTTGCTTAAGGTTATATTTTTTCTCTTTTTTCTATCTAGATCCTAGATAGTTCGTTTTATTAACATTCATGTTATTCTGTTTTTCCATTATATTCATTTTTATCTATATACTCTACCGATAACAAAATCGATAATAACGTCCAACAAAATATCGATAACAAAACCGATAGATAGATAAAAAATCGATAACAAAATCGATGAAAAATTCGATAAAAATTTCAACGGCAACATCGATAATACCATTCGTAGCAAAATCGATTAGAAAATCGATAACAAAATCGACAAATATCGATAACAAAATTCAAAAATATCGATAGCAAAATCGATAAAAAAACGATACATATCGATAATAAAATCGATAAATATCGATAACAAAATCGATAGCAAAATCGATAAATGTCGATAACAAAATCGATAAATATCGATAACAAAATCGATAAATTCGACAACAAAATCGATAAGTATCGATAACCAAATCGATAAATATCGATAAGAAAATCGATAAATATCGATAACAAAATCTATAAATATCGATAAAAAAAATCGATAAATATCGATAACAAAATAAATAAATATCGATAACCAAATCGATAAATATCGATAACAAAGTCGATAAATATCGATAACATACTTGATAAATATCGACAACAAAATCGATAAATATCGATAACAAAATCGATAAAAAATATCACTTACAAAATAGTTAAAAATATCGATTACAAAATCGATAAAATATCGATAACAAAATCGATAACAAAACCGATAAAAATATGGACTATTTTATCGATAAGTCTCGAGAATCCCGAAAATTCCTAAAATCCCAAAATAGTTCCCAGATTGAGTGTCTGTGTCTCTCTCTATATCTTTTCCTCTTCAATTATCTTTATTTTAATCTTTCTTCCCCTATCTTCGTCTTTACTTTTATCGGTATCCTCATCCACATCTTTGTTTTTACTTTTATGTTTATCATTTTCTTCATCTACATATTCCCCTTCACCTTTGCCCTTATATATACAGGGTGTCCCAGAAGTAACCTGCCAAAAAATTTTCAGGTAAAAGTGTTACCGTTTTTGAAATATTTACATTTTTTGAATTAAAAAAAATCGTGCCTTTTCATGTATTCTCTTTAACTGTATCTACAAACCAGGCTATACTTAGTAAATTTTTTATGTAAAATACTTCCAGATAGTTGCTTCTCCATACTCAAATGCAATGTAGTTAAAATATATTAAGGAAGCATCATAAAATTATGACTATTTTGGGATTTTTAACTTTCTGATATTTTCTTCCCCAACTTTGACTATCTCTGGTGAAAAAAATGTACTGAGATATAACTTTACATAACATAAAAAAATTGCTCATTTAATAAAGATTTCAGAAAGGTGCCACTCTTACTGTTTCGAATAGAAAGAAAAAAAGTTATAGCCGCTTTTGTGGGCAAAGGACTGAGACGCTAGAATGTATTTAATAGATTTAAATTTAAGTTGCTCTTGTTACCGACCAATGACATGCTAAATAGTACAAAGGTACATTATTACGTGCTCCTGACATTATTTTATGTTACTTACCGGAATTCGGACTAGAGTCTATAGCAAGGGCTATATCTATCAATATTTTTTGTGAAGGATGGGTCCATGTGAAATTAAATATACATGAGTTTATTGAAGAAAAATTTATTCATTTATTGATAAAATATGCTCAAATTGGCGACCTTCTACTCTAATACAAGCTCGGCACCTTTTAAGAAAAGACGCTTTTAGAGATCTTAAACTCAATTGGGGCTATCTCAGCAGCAGCTCCATTTATTTGTTTTGTCCTTAAGACAGCCCCAGTAGAAAAAATCGAATGGATTCAGGTCTGGCGATCGAGCGGGCCACGTGATTGGCCCGTATCGTCCAATCCAAATGATGAGCTCTTACTTCACGCCCGTAGTGAGCAGGGCACCCGTCATTTTGCAGCCATAGTCTTCGCCGCAGGATTAAGGGTACATCTTCTAAAAGAGTTGGAAGCAGTTCCTGAAGGAACTCTAAATAACTGTGAGGATTGAGCGTTGGCGGCAGTTCCACAGGTCCCTATATGTGACAATTAAAAATACCGCACTATCAATTTATTTTGTACCGGTACTGCGAACGATCTTCTCTCATTTCGTGAGGATTGTCTGTCTACCAACTATGAAGGTTATGTAAATTAAAATAACCATCACATTTGCATGATGATTTATCGCATCGGTTAACTATTTTATAAAAAAGTCCCTGAGTTTTAAAGATATTTTAATAAAATTTTGCACATAACCGTTTTTTAATATAATCTTAACTATTCCATAAAATCATCGAAATCGGTTTACTAAAACATCTAGCTCCCATACAACTGATTGATCAGAGACGTTGTTTTGCGTTATAACTCCCCCAATTAAACATGTTAAAATTTAGTATAGGTTCAATTTAACATATAGCACGCATACAATCTATTATTCAGATATGAAGTTAGAGTTATAGCGCAAAAACACATATCTGAGTAATAAGTTGTATTGGAGCTATATGTTAATGTGAACCTATTTCGATAATTTTAAGAAATAATTAAGGTAATATTAAAAAACTGGTATGTGCAAAATTTTAGTAAAATAACTTCAAAACAGAGGAAGTTATTTATAAAATAGTTAAAATTTAATAAAATTTTCAAGTACCGTTATCTCGAAAACCGGAGCCAATCTGGTAAAACGGGGCATGCCATAAATTTAGAACGTCCCAATTAAGTGAGTTCAACTTTCAAAATCTTTGCTCAAAGTTTACAACTTGAACAGAGTAATTTCAACCCAGCTTATTCTTTTGTTTTCTATTTCATGTTTATTCCTCGTCTAACTTTTGAAGCACTTGATGAAAATGAATTACACTTATATTAGTCGATTTACTAAGAGATTACGAATAAAATGATATATAAAACATAGGTGTGCTCACAAATTTAAACATTAAAATTTTTATTTTGAAAGTGTACCTATTTTTTAGATTTGCCCATATATGTACAATGTACACTGTACATTGCCACAAATTGATTGATATATTCTTATAAACAAGTAATTTTTAAGCAAAAAACAAAACCAACTTTAATTCTCACATAAAAATTTAGGAGTACCGTTAATTTCTTCATGATCCAATGATCGGATATAAACAAAACTAGTATGGGACCACCTATGAGACACTACCTTTCCGATAGATAAAGAATCGGTTGACGTGGTCCAAAGTTATGCGGTAACATACGTAAAAATATACAAGTAATAACAAATAAAAATATTCCGGCGAATTGATAGCCTTCTCCTTTTTTGAAGTCGGTTAATAAGTTATAAAATTTAAATAAGAAAATATTGGCATTAAACATATATTCAACCATACACACATAGTTACATATATGTACACTGCCGGAACAAAGTATTGGCACAGATTAAAAAGTTGAAAATTTTCATGAAAATTTGCTGAATTTTCGCGAGTTTTGCACAAAGTTTAGGAATTATATTTTTATGTTTTTTGTTGAAGAATGAACTATATTTTATACGAAATTAGCGGCAAAATATTGGAATGAAAATTGTTGCACATATTGTGAAAAATTTGCTGTGCCAATACTTTGTTCCGGCAGTGTAGATGTTCTTGCCTTTATTCCAAGCTGGGCCTGCTGATTTTACTTCGCGCTAGTCAGATCCTGCAAATTATAAGAAAATTTTAAATATTTTTTAATAACCCACAGAATCTTTTTTTTTATTTAGCGATATTATATTTACTCATCGCCTTTTCTGAAGATTGAAGTAGTTTTTTTTTTGCAGACAATTTGTTCGACAAACAATGCGAACATATGAAAGGTTTTTCATTATATGTAGGTAGCTTTTTAAATTCTAATGGAAAACATTGTAGTTTTGAACCTTTTTCATACTTAATTGACTGAAAATAAATTCATGTCTTATTTTAAAGGTGTCTCGTTTTTTTACTTGTTGAACATTTTTTCACACTACAATTCGTCGAGACAATATTCTAAAATATTTCGTTTTAGTTTTGAAAATACATACATATGCATTTTGTCGTTATTTTTTCGTATTTCTGAAATTTACCGTTGTACGGGAAGCGGGTGTAATACTAGTCCGATTTGAGTAATTTTCAACAAATTGCTTTTCCGTACCAAGATTATTAAGTGCGCCGAGTTTGGTTGAAATTGATAATTCGGTTACCGAGACACCGAGGGCGGCGCCACGCCCATTATCCAAAAATTTTTAATATTCTAATTTTGTGATAAGTGGTTATTGTAATCATCGATTTTAAGTGAATTAGCTCCAGTAGTTACTGATTTATCGCAGTTTTCGTGTTTTTGTAAATTACCATTGGGTGGGCGTGGTTATTGCCCGATTTCAAGTATTTTCAACAGATTTCTTAGCTAGACCCTACCCAATCCTCGTACCAAGTTTTGTAAGGATTGGGGAAGCGGCTACTGAGATACGGCATTTCATTATAAGTGGGCGGGGTCACGCCCATTTTCCAAAGATCTCACAATAATATCATTTGTTACCACAATTCTACTCCACGTACGAATTTTCAACAATTTGCATCCAATATTTACAGAAATATCGCAGTTTTTGCATTTTTCGAAAATACCGTTATATGTGAATTGGGCGTGGTTACAGTCCGATTTCGCCTATTTTCAATACCAACATATCTTCGATAAAGGTCAACCTACATATCAATCTTTGCTCGAGTTATCGTGAACACGTACAGATGGACGGACGGACGGCCAGGCATACATGGTTTAATCGACCTCTCTTTTCATTCTGATCATTTATGTATTCATATGTCCATACCTATTTCGATTCGTTTTGGCTGTTACAAACAACCGTTATGCGAACAAGTTAATATACCCTTGTGCACAAGTGCCCTCGGAAAGAACACAAACGGTAATAACGCAAAATTTGCTTTAGTTCACTTTTTAAATGGAAAATAATACCAGAATACCAACAAAGGTTGGAATTAAAACAAATTTTGCCTTATTTCCCATTGCTTATTTGTACTATTTGTAACAAAAACACTTTACTGACAGAAGGAAAAAGAACTTAGTTTATTCCAAAAATACAATTAAACGAAAAATGTGATATAATTCATATGAAGAAAGTAATATTCACAAAATATTTTTACTTATGAAAAGTCTAACAAAATATATGTAGGAAAAGAGTCGTCTCTAATAACTGCGCAACAAATTGGACATAACGCTTTTGTATGACTTTTATCTGCATGCTTTTTAATATGTTGAAAACATTGCTGGAAAACCTTAAAATGTTTGCATGGAACCATAGCGCAATAAAGAGGTGAAGTAATAAAACAGCTCTCTCGCTTTATTTTCTGTCATTGGGCTGCTTTATAGTCAAATTTAAAAGGCAATTTTTCAAATAAGGCAGTGTCAAAATCTTTTTCTCGCTCTAGTTACTTTACCTGATATAATTCCGCCATCGGAAGGAACAAACAAGAGTTGCCGTTCCTGTTCGCAGCATATAATGCAGAGAATATTGTTTTGAGTTTTATCTTCAGTTAAAATTTCTGCATTATCATCACTGGTTTCACCATATCCGAAATGTGGACTTTGTTTACGAAGACGAAGCGAACATGTGCTACGAAGTAGTGATGTAAAAATATGTAAAATTTTACCTACTCTCAGGGCCGGTTGTTCAATGTCTGATTAGCACAAATCGGAGGTAGAAGCTCCGGTTAAATACAACGACTGCTTTATCGATCACATGTTATATGCGTGATGTCGAAAACGTCGATAATGATGTTTAACCGGCAAGTAGTGATAACCAGACATTGAACAACCGGCCCTCAGACTTCTAAATTTCAACGTATACGCGGTACAAGCAGGTGGGGTGAATGGCGCAATAAACAGGTGAAGTAATGAAAACAAAACAGCTATCTCGATTTATTTTTTGGCATTCGGCTGTCTTATAGTCACATTTTATAGGCAAGTTTTCAAATAAGGCAGTGTCAAAATATTTCTTCTCACTCTAATATTACTTCACCTGGTATAATTCCACCATGGGTGGGGTGCGTGCAATAACACCATACGCAATAAATCCCATTACTTGGACATTAAAAAGAGGTTTCAGATGTGAACTAGTATCATTTCATTATTATTCCTTTTTCTAAACGGTTATAATGGCAGCAATGCATAAGTGCGAAAGGAGGGGAGGTGGGCGGGGGACGCGAACATGACGTCGAACTCGATGTGGCGCGACGCTGGGCACTTTCAAAATTGTATACTTACAAATCCGTCCATTTAACTTGTTCATGTACTACTTTTTGTCAAATGTAACTGGGAGACTATCTACATACATAGTATGTGCACTATTTTGCTTTATTACTCAATTGTTAAGTACAAAAGTTGGTCTTATTGCTCAACGAGAAATGAAATAAAGCAATTTTGTGTTATTTCACATTCAATTGGGAAATAACACAAATTTTCGTGTTTGCCGTTTGTGTTATTTATATCCAGTAAATCCAGTACTAGTTTTACTGGCTTTTTATTGCATGTCGTTTTCGTACGCAAAAACTTGGAAGAAACTAGCAAAAGAGGGGAAATTGAGAGAGCAAAAATAACAGCTGAACTTGCAATGGATTTTTACTGTATAAATTTTTACTAGCAACTATTTGCTAGTAAGAAAAACAGCTGATGGCATGATGCTTAATGTAATTCACATTAACAAAATAATTGTTTGTGGGGCTTTTAGAGATGCAATTGACAAAATAAACATATAATATATAATAAGAAGGAAAATATTAGTTTTCTAAGAAAATTGCATCGGAAAATAACAAATTAATCAGCTGGTCATAAAACTAGCAACGTCTTGCTGGCTTTGCGTTTTCGTACTTTCTTGCATATTTCACTCATTGGGAGTAAATATTGGCTTACTCTCCGAAATTTGGTTACTGGCAAGTTACTGGATATTTTTTGCTGGAGAATCACAGCGCACGGCAGTGCGCGCGAGTGACAAAAGCAACCACAGTAGCAGGCTGAAATGACTCGCTTATATATACACGAGATTTGGAAGTTTTTATCCAGATGTTCAATCGACATGTTTGAGATATCGTTGGAAAGGTCTTGCAGAGTGTGTCCAGAAAATGTATTCAAGCTTAAAAAAAATTAGGCTAAAGTGTTGCGAAGCGAAAAAGTTTTTTGAAGTGAAACTTCTTAGGCGGCGGTATCGCAAAAATGGAGAGTGAAATTTTTAAAACTGAAAACGTTACATGAGTGAGAAGGAAGATATAGGTAGTACATATAGGGAAGGGGCAAAAAGAAATAAAGCGACGCATGACGGGTACGAATACCTACATATGTATATGTATGTTTGAATGCATGTATGTACATGTACATATATATATGTATACATATATATGCATGTATGAACGAACTCATTGCGCATTTCAGCTCTGCCGCTGCCAAGCAATATATGTATAAATGATGCAAGCGTTCTTCGCGTAACTACATCCATTCGTACATATGTACATATGTTTGTATGGATATATTTATGATCGTTGATGAACTGATGGGAATATGTATATGTACTTATCGACAGCAATGTTTTCATGTATGTACATATGTTTGAATGGTTGTAGTATATATATTTGTGTGTATGTACATATGTTTGTGTATGTACATATGTTTGTGTACATGTGTATATGCACATATGTACGTAGTACAAACGAAAACAAATCTAATAAGCTGCTCGTTGATACAAATGCGAACTGTACTGATTCTCAAAAATTATGTGTTTGTTGTACATTTGTTCATGTTTGTCATTGTGCGTGTAATTTTCTAGAGTAGTTTTGTGTTCTTGCTATCTCCTTGTATTAACTCGTCCTTTGTTGGTATACTTTGATGAACATATGTGAGGATGATAGCAAGGCCAACTTACATATATAAGGTAGTGTTACAGGAGCAGTTGAAATTTTCGCCCGATGTTTCTTAAAGAAAGCTATAAACATAGCGACCGTTAGTTCAACTTAGTGTTGTTTTGCTCTAGATTTCACCGTTTGTGGGCCTTTTGAATGAATTTATGTCTTGTTTGTATGAAAGATCAGAAAAAGTGGATTTTCTGGCAAGTTGTACCACTTATCGCTATATTAATGGCCATGTTGCACAAACTAATTTAATTTGCGTTTATTTTGTGCACTAAATAACCGAAAATGGATAACTCAGCCGAAATAGGTACCTGCTTTAGTTGAATTTTATTAATATAAGCTCAAAACTATTAAATTGTAAAAATGAGATTTTACAATGAGACTGCTCGCAAAATTGCAATGTTTGTGGGCAAAAGTCCAACTTGATTGCGGATTGATTTGAACCAACATTTTCGGCTTGCATTATGTCAAAAGGATGTGTTTGTTGTAATTCCTTCTGTCATTTACTACCATTATGCGTAGGCCAATTCATGAAATCATTTCATGCGTTTGAGTAGAAACTGAATGAATGAACACCATTTCATGATTTCAATTAACGCGAAATAGAGTTTGTGCACTTAGTTTTTATTCAGATCGATGAAATTATTTCGTGAATTGGACTACGCATACATGTGATACTTATGCTTTTAATTTATAAGGTAATTTTATGTTTTTATACTCTTGGAATTTGTCTTCTTTCAACTTAAATTAATGCATTTTGCAAACAAAAGTGCGTACGTTACTTACTGCCTTGGTAATGGCGAATTCGTAAGGATCTATTGATTGCATTATAAACATTTTCATTTATTTGTTAAACATACAATTACTTCCATTACAACCCGGTCCTATGGATGCTAGAAGCGCGAATTCATATAAGGTGGTGTTACCGGAAAATGAATAAATAAATTACATATATGTATATCAGAAAATTAATAAGATGAAATGAAATTATTGTTTGATTTCTAACCAAACCTATGTATGTAACTCAATCGCCTAATGGTTTGCCGAACCATAAGCGTATGTTTACACATCCAATTTCATGAGTAGGTACCTGGTACTCACACCTTTTGTAAGAAGTTTCACTTCTATCATGTGTACGGTGTTACACACGCATTTTTTTGCTTTTGCATATCTAGTGTTATTCTATGGGCCAATACCTTTCAAACGATACCTTATATATTAAGTTCCGGCTACTAGTTGGAAAGATACAGAGGTAAACGTGTTTTGGTTCGTGTCTCCACTACGAGATGCTTTGGTATGTATGTGGCGCACTCTAAAAAGTGCATGTAAAACTACTACTGAAAAGTGTTTATTTTTCAACCAGAATCTGTTCAAGTATACGCACAAGATGTACAAGACTTGATTTTGAATATGAGTTGTTTAAAATTTACACATAAATATACACATGAAATGTTTAAAATTACAAACATTTTGAAAGTAAAAATATATTTTTTACAAATAATAAATACTAAGTGCCAGGGGCGCACGCAGGAATATATGTTTTTGGGGGGAAAGGGTTTATACTTCTAAACATATATCATCAGAAAATACTGAAAATTCGCTCTTTAAAATATATTTATGCAAAGTTTATGTACAGTATGAAATAAATAAATAAACTTTTTGAAGTTTCATAAATTGCATTTTATTTACATAAAATTTACAAAGATCTCAAACATTTTCAACCGGCTTCAAAAAAAGGGGAGGTTATTAATTCTTCGGAGTATTTTTTCTTCTTTTATGTATTCCACTGCATAACTTTGGACCGCGTGAACCGATTCCATTAATTCTTTTTTTTTACCGGAAAGATGGTAACTTAAGGGTCGTCCCGTAATTTGGTTTAGATCCGATCATTAAATCATGAAAAAATTAACGGTACTCCTAAATTTGTATATGAGAATTGAAGTCGGTTTTGCTTTTTGCTTAAAAATTACTTGTTTAATAAAAAGTCCTATAAACACGAGATGCACCCAACTCTCAAAAGTAAAAACTAAATTTACAAAAGAATTTTAATATAAATAACTTAAATAATTCCATGAAATGTTTACAATTTTATGTTCATTTTCGTTGATTTCTGGTTTCTCATTTTTTGAATACTTCGAATACCGAAAATTTAACTTGCATTTTTAACATGTAGCTCATTTTGGTGGAACGAATTCGAAGTTAGCAAATTAAATCTTCGAATGCTTGTTAAGTACATATCAGTGGTAAACTTTTTTAGACTGTAAAGTGTAAAAAGCAACAGTAAGTGAGTATGCATTGCATATTTTTAGGACAATGATTTCATTCGCAGTAAAACTTTAAAGAGCTCTCAAGAAAAAAGAAAATTTCTTACAAAATGACGCACAAGGAATGGAAAAGAAATTTTCTTCTATGAAAATTTCTTAAATCATAATAAATTTAACCCCAAAACCCACCCCTTGTGTGCGCTACGTGACAAATTTGGTATGTAAAAGTAAACAGACAGTGTTTAATTTTGCACACACTAGGATAGGAAACTGGTTACCTCTCTTTATATGCGTAAATTTAAACGAAAATTTTTTAGAGGAAATTTTAAACATTTTATGTGTAAACTGGAAATTGTGAACAATAAATGTTTAAAACTCAAAAAACAAATTTGAAATTTGTTCTACGCCACACATGTGATAAGTAAAAGTAAGCAAGCAGTGTTTAATTTAATTAACACGGTGTGTAAATTTGCATTCATTAAGAGAGGAAACTGGTTACCTATCTTAATATGCGCAAATTTAAACAAACATTTTTTAGAGTGCGCCTGTACGTATCTTTATTTAATTTTTTTCAAACTTTCAGAAATTAAAGTACAAAAAAACTAAGAAGGTCTGTTCCAGGATGTTTTGATTCGAGTGCTTTTGTGGGCGTGGCTGGTGCCTGAAACTCGAAGAAAGGGAATTTTTAAAACTACCACTGAGGCCGCACTACTCAGTCCATGTCATCGATGCGGATATCAGAGAAAGGGTCATCAAACAAGCTATCTAACGCTGTCTTTTGTGTTTATAAAGTATAAATATGTCATAACGTTATCGCCTGAAAACTAAAAATCGGGCTGCTGAAAATAAACATTTCGGGCATTTTCTCAAAAACTGGTAAGTCGATTTTATTCTAAGTTTCCACAAGTATAGCCAAAAACCTTAGCTTTCATCTGGTATATAGCTTATACCTGGGAAAACTCTTGTTGTTGAGATATTGCGATTTAAAATGAAAAAAATGCCGCTCCAAAAAGGGTCAAATGGTTAAAAATTAACATATCCGTTACTTTAAGATATAAGACTAACATACCCAGTTCCCCGAAAAAATTGCCCATTCCCCGATTGCCACTTAAACCGAAATTCCCTGCAAATCGGGGAATTTCCCGCGGGTTGACAAGTTGAAGGATGCAGCTGTGCTAATCACTTCGTTAGAGTTTTTTCAGTCAAATGCCGAAACTGTAACATTTTTCCCCATTTTAATCGCAGGTATGTACACAGTATTTAACTATGCTACATGGGTTTATCACCCGCACTTAACGTACCTGGGAAGACTCATACAATATTACCTACAGTTGTACATAAATAAACGGGTGATTTTTTTGAGGTTAGGATTTTCATGCATTAGTATTTGACAGATCACGTGGGATTTCAGACATGGTGTCAAAGAGAAAGATGCTCAGTATGCTTTGACATTTCATCATGAATAGACTTACTAACGAGCAACGCTTGCAAATCATTGAATTTTATTACCAAAATCAGTGTTCGGTTCGAAATGTGTTTCGCAAACCCAATTGCTGCGAACGGCGACGAATCGACATTTCACGGTCTTCAGCAACACTCTCAGAAACAGACGCATCCCGGGATTGGTCGATTTAAATCCCGGGATTGCTGGAAACAATTTTTTTGTTAGCCAATTAAATTTTTATCACAAATATCCCTTCTCAACCCTTATGCTATAATTTCTTTAAGATCGCATTTCCATCAAAAGAAGGAATAATTTTGCTTCGCTCAAAATGGAATAGGTGATGCACTTATATATTTATTTTTTACTTAAATGTGTTAACTTTTTTATTATTACTTAAATATACTGATAATATCTTAAATTGATATCAAACAGTGATTTAAAAAATTGTATATAGTTACATAGGCAGTTACTGCTGTACCAAATACAGTCACTTACTGCCATACCTAAACAAAAGCGTTGGGCGGAGCGGTTTCTGACGCCTAGCGTTACCGCCGATGTGCCATACCTAAACAAAAGCGTCAACGCTACGTCAAATGCGGAAATAACACCAACAATAAGTATAGGTTTGTTTGTGTGTAAGATGAAAATGACAGTTTCGCCGTTTTCTGCAGCCAACTTCAATACCTAACGCCCTGTCAAAATCGGATTTTCCAACCGCCCAGCGTTGACGCCGCGTTGTTTCGGTATGCTTCATACAAATTGTATGGGCATGAGAATTTTTTGACAGCCAGACAACGCTGACGCTTTTGTTTAGGTATGGCAGTAACAAAAATATTTTGCATCGATTTTTTTGCAATATTCAAAATTTTTTTCATGGTATTTTTTTGTTAATTAAAAAAAATATATAGCTCATTTTGCAACAAAAATCATGTAAATCAAAATTTCACGGTTTAGAGAAAGTTAGTTTAAGTTCACCAAATTATCATAAAAATATCAAACTTTTTAATCATAATTTTTACAAAAATTCTAGTATGCAGTTTTATAGCCCATTCAATTTAAAACAATAAAGTGCAATTTTAAAGTTGCTAAAACCTTGATTATTGATTTTTTTTAATGACGATGTTGGGCATTTTCTTCCTTATAACGAATTTTTTTGTGCAAAAAAAAATATAAAATGTCAACGGGATTTTTTAGCAATTTCAAAATTGCACATACATATATATTTTTTTAAATAAAAAAAAAGTACCATCAAAAATATTCTGAATATTGCAAAAAAAATCTATGCAAAATATTTCTGTGAGTGACCGTATATGCATTTGTACTTGTAGTACAAAAACTATGTTATAAATTAATGAGGATATGTACATACATGTCAAATTTTATGTTTGTTTTTTGTTGATTGAAAATACTGATTTATCGCCTTAATAAATATGTAAATGAATTACAATAAATTGTACTTTTTTTTCGTTATATCTATCCGATTTAAAATACTATAATAGGATGATCACAGATGTGTTGCATTTTTTGGCAAAAGGAAAAATTACGAAAATAAAACTGCCTGAATTTCGGGACAATCCCGGGATCCCGGGATTGTATTTTCAGATGCCGAAAATCCCGGGATCGACAAAACCCCGAAAATTGACATCCCTAGTATGAATGCATTTAGTTCACCCAATGTGCCGTTACTACTTACATACATATGTATAAATTGCCACTAGCACGAGAGCAACATCGTACACGTGATAGAAGTAAAACTTTCTTTCTTTTTTGCCCTATTTCGTATTCGAAAAATTATATGTTACAATGGACAAATCGATTTGAATACATAATTTAGATTTAGATAATATTTTTAGTAATTTATTTGAGAAAAATAAAACATTTAGATTATTGTTTGTATTTACGTCGATTTTAAATTTGCTACCCCAAAATAATTGATATCAAATAAAACACATATTTGAGGTAAAATTTTCGAGTGACGAAAGCTGAACTAGAAACACAAAATATATGATATCAATTTCGTGACGAAAATTATACGCATTTTTTAACTGGCTTCGAAACACACGGAAAATCTTTTTTTATTTATTCGGAACGTTGCATTTCAAAATTTACATCGTCGAGTTTTTGTGCTATGGAACGTATCTAAACAACCGTTCTACAGAGTCTGGGATATGGTATTTTATAAAGACGTTCTGTTTACAAAGTAGTTACTAGTATTTATTAAGTATTACCCGCATTGTCCAGATCGCCAAACAACAAACCCCCGTTTTTGTCGCTACACAATATATGTACATATGTACAATCATACATATTCATGTACATATGTAAATATACTTGCACATATCGACTTATGTACTTATGTCGTATGATTGTGGACAGATGGCACATAATTGTTTCTGCCTTAGTTTACATTTGTGTATCACTCAAACATATAAATACATAAGTATGTTAACCAAAGTTAGTCACGAATTTTCATTGCTCAGGAGCAAAATACTCTGATTGGCGATCTATGCAGCTATAAAAAATAGTTCAATAAGCGGCAACGACCACATAAATATGTTGACAAACACCGAACATCAGTAGCCGGGAGTAAACAGGTGCCCCTTGCTACTGACAAATTGTTACCAGTTGCCGCGGAAGCAGAGCATTGGCAATACATTGTCGAGGTAATTTTTGAGTCTCCGCTGCTTTATAGCCATTTATGTGTATCCAAAACAACCAAAGAATCTTCATGTATGTTTGACTGCGCAACCATCGAAGCGTGATGAAGAGCGGTGACAGTCGATACTAAGTCATGTATGTACATTAGGGTGGTCCTAAATAAGTAAAGTCGCAATTTTAATACTTTAACCCCCTAGGATTGTTCTATATCGAAAAAAATATAAACCATATTTTTTTATTTTAATATCAAAAAATATTTAGAGGTCGCTCAAAGGAAAAAAATAACTAAAGAATCGTAGAAATGGTATAGAATTTTTGAAAATCAATGTTTTTGCAATCGGAAAACTCTGGTTCTCTTCAGGAGACTTCCAATAACAATATCCAATTGTTTATTTAACCATTTTTTAATACTGAATATATTTTATTTATCCCCCCATTGCATTTTCTGGCATCCACTAGGGGTTTTGGCGAAGCTTGTAAAACTAATTTTGAACTGCACGACCCACTCCGTTGCTTATGTCAGGATTTTAACTCTCATTCCAGCACGTTTGATATATCAGATCCGCTTTTCAGTATTAAGAAAGCGGTACTCTCGTCACTCAATAGATGAATTATTAACATAAAGACATAAAAGCAGCTGATGAATTTAGTTCTGTAGCTGAACAGGTTTAGATCTCGACACTTAACAAACTCCTGCCTATCGTGACTCGGCGCAAAAAATTTAAAATACTGGTTCCGTACGTCGTGCGGACTGCGCCCCTCGTGCGGATGGGCGGGAATGGAGGGTAAAAACCGTTGGCATTATTATTATTATTATTATAAAATATAGTTACTATGAACAAATGGTTAAATAAATAATTGGGTATTATCATTGGGAGTCTCCTAAGGAGAAACAGAGTTTTCCGATCGAAAAATATTGATTTTCAAGAATTTTATAACATTTCTACGAAAAGTAGTTTTTTCTCATATAAAATATACTTTGAGCGCTTTGAGCGACCTCTAAATATTTTTTGATTTAAATAAAAAATAGGGTTATATATTTTTTTGGTATAGAACAATCCTAGGATGTGAGAGCATAAAAATTTCGTATTTACTTTTTCACATGTATTTTGGGCCACATACAGTGAAACCCGCTTAAGTACCCCCCCGCTTTAGTGCCTAACCCGTTTAAGTAACCAACATTTTTGGGCACCGTGAATATTTTAATGTAATCTGAAGAAAATCCCTCTCTTAAGTGCCTCCCCGCTTATTTACCCAACCCGCCTAAGTACCTCAATTTTTCGCACCCCATTTACCATTTTACCTAAATTTTTCCCCTTTTAAGTGCTCTTTTAAAATTCCTTAACATATTTACATATTTTGAATCTCAGTGGCAGCGTATTTTAATTGAAAAATCTTAAATAAATACGTAAACTTCATTAAATGTTTATGTTTTATTCAAGGATTTACATATTTATGTAAGTTAACAAAAAGATGTAACTACATCAATAATTATGTTCGCTTAAGTACCCGCATCGAGGTACTTAAGCGGGTTCTTTTAAGTACCCAACCCGCCTAAGTACGTCAAAAAGCTGACGTTTTTCGTGAGGTACTTAAGCGGGTTTTACTGTATGTACATATAACCTCCTTCATTGCGCTTTTCAACTATCTATCGACCTACCTTTACTGCTCCATCACCCCAAAAGCGTGCAATTTTTGGTTGGCTGCGACATGCATGTCGCTTATGTTTTCATCGTAGCGTTACCCGAGCCGCGGTTAAATATTCTAACCTCATCGCTAAGCAGTGCATTGAAAAATTTTACGTGGATTGCTAATTTTTGTTTTTTTTTTCTTCCTGCTGCTTGGGCGGACACGTTTTGTAAATCATTGTAGATGTTTACAGGAATATTCCGCGATCGCCAGTGACATTAGCAAATTTTTACATACATATATGTATGTGTACATTAGGGCTTCCCATATAATAAGATGATCATTATGTGTACGAAGTTTGATATGCGGCACTTTTAATTTTATAATTTAAAATTTTTTTATAACCAGGGAACGGATTTTTAGGACCTAAAAACCTATAAAAAAGGCAAAATAAAACAGCGAAAAAGGCAGGAGAAGGCACTAGGTATTGCAACAAGTAATTTTAACAAAAAAAAACCGACTTCAACTCTCATATAAAAAAAATATATATATATATATATCTCATGATCCATTGATCGGATCTTAACCACCTCTGGGACCACCTCTGAGACACTACCTTTCCGATGCAAAAAGAATTATCGAAATCGGTTTACGTGGTCCAAAGTTATGCGGTAACATACATAAAAAATAAAAATAAAAAATATTCCGACGAACTGATAACCTCCTCCTTTTTTGGAAGTCGGTTAAAAAAAGCAAAATAAGGCACTAAAAAAAGACAGAAAACACGAAGAACAATCAAAAAATACATTTATTTTAGAAATGTTTATATTACAAGTAAAAAGAGAAAAACTATGAACTAGTTTCATTACATGAAAAATTTGTACTTTGAATCTTTGACTATTTTATCCTTTCGAGTTTTTTACTCATAAAACTTTAATCTGTATAGTTGTAGTAACATTGAACCACAAGATGCATTTTGAAGTTTTCTGGCAGCATTTTCATTCGATTTTCGCGAAGAAAAGCCTTGAATGTACTAAATGTGCGCTCGAAGTAAGTTGATACAAGTGGAGCCCAATTTAAATATGGAACGTTTGAAACGTTCATATTAGCAGGAATAAGGGCGTTTTCCTCGCCATTTACAATTTTATCCACACCCCTTATTGTCTCCAAGCCTACGTTAGCTGAGAAAACGGCTTTGAATTTTTCCAACACCAATTTGGCAAGAGGTCCCTGCGCTTCTATAAGCCGTATGGGCATGTGTATATTTATTAATCTTAAAAAAAAAATTGTAAATGCTATAATCACTTTTTTAAATGTAGAAAAGGCAAAAAAAGGCAAATATCTTAAAAAAGGCAAAAAGGCAAATATCTTAAAAAAGGCAAAAAATCAAATGTGTATATATGGAATCAGGGGAAGCTAAATCGTGGACATTCTTAATCGAATATACTCTATCTCTTTAGCAGAAAAAAAGGCAATTTCCACGAAATCGGTTCCCTGTTTATAACGGTCAGTAATCAATATCTAGATTTATCCAAAAGCTATCAGGTAGTTAACAATCCGCAAATACCTAAAAGAAACTGAGTAGGTTTTTCTGTATTAATAACCAATTTCACGAAAACAATTTAAGTGGAAAATGAATTTAATTTTTAGAAAATTTACAGAAAATAAAAAATCATTTTCCATTTAAATTGCTGGTGAAGCAGGCTGTTTCCCCGAAAATCGCTTGGAAGTTATGTCACGACTTAACTTCCACCATAATTCAATAAGTCCTGCTATAAGGGGTACTTTGCTAATTTTGAAAGAAGCATTAAAAGCAATCCGAAATATTTCTGGAACTACATTAAGTCCATGAAGGGTGTCCCTAATGTTCCTACCGCTTTTTTTTTATAGGAATGCTACGGCAGCCTCATTAGATGAGGCAGCTGACCTTTTTGCTGATTTCTTTGCTTCAAATTTTGTATCAGGTGATGAGGTTGATGAGGTATTCGCGGATAGTGATACATACTAACAATATGGAGTGGGCTTCCTTCGATGTAGACTCTCTGATTCTTACAGACGAATACTTTCTTGATGGTATTAAGCATCTTAAATATTCTTGTCATACAGATGACGAAGGCTGCTTTTTGTTAAAGAATAGCGTTTCTTTAGTAGAACTCTTGAAATTTACCTTCAATAAATCGCCATCGTCAGGCATTTTTATTCAGGAATGGAAGCATACCTCCATCGCGTCGATATTTAAAAGTGGTAATAAGAGTGATATCAGTAACTACCGTCCTATCTCTAAATTAACTGCAGTTTCTAAGCGCTTTGTAGCTATATTAAAAAATAGGCTATTTTATACTTTACCACATGTAATTTGCTCCAACCAGCATGGTTTTGTCGCAGGTAGATCCATCGTAACTAATCTCGCCGTTTTTACTAACGACAGTATTAAAATTTTCCTAGCAGGGTTACAAACGAATACGATATACACGAATTTTTCTAAGGAATTCATAGAATTTCGCACAATTTTAATTCGTAAACTCAATGGATAAAGACCTATATATCACACAGCACTAGTTCTGTTGTTCTTGATGGCGGTTCTTCGAAGACCTTTTTGCTCACCTCTGGAGTTCCGCAGGGTAGTATATTGGGCCCATTGTTCTTCTTAATATTTGTTAATGACATCGAGTCCTGCTTTACTACATCTAAGTATCTCTTATACGCAGATGATTTAAAAATCTACTATTAGATCTAATAATGACGCGCTTCTACTTCAAGCTGATCTTGACAAATTATTTTTGTGGTGTGTTAAGAATCGATTATTTCTTAATATGAAAAAATTTAACCAAATTACGTTTTCAAAACAATCCCCACCGCTACCCACATCATACCGTAATTATGATACTCGATAGGAGCCTTTCAACGTAGTTAAGGACCTCGAAGTATTTTTCGATTCGCAATTTACTTTTATTACGCACATCAATTATATAGTAGCTAATTCATTTTCTATGCTTGCTTTTGTAAGACGCAACAGCACTGCGTTTTTGAATCCCTATACTTACAAAGTCTTATACTCTGCATTTGTTCGGTCAAGATTAGAGTACGCTGCCTTTATTTGGAGACATTATTACCTACCAAGTTTGAGTCAGTCCTGCAGGTGTTATCCGAGACGCCTTAAGATCGCTAAACTTATCCGACCCTGTCCCATCCTATTTTTCACGTTGTCAATTAATTAATTTAAACATTTTTTCTTCCAAATTACTGAAGTATATCTATACGTCAGCCAATAGTCCTAGCAGATAGCGCTGTAACTACCCATTAGTGATGGGCGAAATAGCGGTATTTTAGTATCAGTGAAAAAAATGATTGCGATTTTAAAATCACAGTGATTTTTTATGGCTATTGCGATCGCTAGTTCTTTTAATAACACAGAAATGTGTAACAGTTGCAATAAATTATGACAAATCAATGTTGGCACATGTAGGGATAATTCCCTACCCGTAGAGTTTTCAGTCGAAAAAATGAGTGTAGGGAAAGAGAGGAGAGTTTCATTTATTCTTTAAAAAATTGCTATATTTCAATTCGTTTTTTTTATTAATATTTGCAACATCTTTACTCGTTGATACAAATTTTGAAATAAAAACTGAAACGCAAATAACGCGATCAAGCAAATCAAACTGCTTGAAAATGTCCATTTAAAACAGTGATGAAATATATTCGAACAAGATTTATTAAACGTCTCTGAAATCGTCATTAACTCATGTACATATATACCAATTCATGTACATATGTAAGTTATATATGTATTATTTATGTAGGTTTACCCTACGATTATATATGCTTATGTTATGTTTCTGCTCTACTATGCCTACCTAGTTATACTCAGTTCGACGTTTTAGTGCTCAGTAAGTTTTCTATGTAAAGATTCCGTTTTACGATATTAACTATGTTCTCTTATGTTTATTTGTGCTTACGATCTGCACTATATTCTCTTATGTTATATATAACAGTTCTTATGCTCTCTATGTTAAATATATAATATGTATGTATATAATTTATTATATTTGGAAAACACTCAATTCCCAAAAGTATCGTTATCAAGTGGCGTGATTTTCTAACTGAAAGAAACTGGAGGTACTTTAATTTGCCCAGCTTAGAAAAACAGTTTTCAGACAGTACTTTACTGATGAAAGAAGCGCACGTCGGGATATACAAAAAAATTGATATTGATTGTTAACCTTAATAAATTTTGTTAATAAAAATAAAACTAGTTAATATAAAAAAAACTTAAAGATCATACCGCGTTTAAATTTTTTACCTGGCGGCGAGGATGGGATGATATATAGAAGCGAGCATCCATCCAAAAAAAAGGAAAAGTACAGTAATATTCAGAAAAGTGAATGTACCTGGTTTGAATTAATGCGAAAATATTACCTTGCGTATAAAAGATTTTTGTTTAATAATAAACAAAAGAAAATCCTATACGCGTACAAAACAATTTCGAGGAAAAAGCTTCTACACAATTGAGCAAAAAAAAATGGCATTATCTCAGTAAAATCGTGAAAAAACTGTTGTAAATTACTTCTACAAATTCGAGCATAAAAACTTTGAAAAAGTGCTTCTATAAAATCTCCTAAAAAAAAAAAAAAAACTGAAAAAAGAGACGTTTACAAATCGTGCACATAAACTTTGAAAAAAAAAACACTTTACAAGTACAAAAAAACAGCGCTTACACTTATATAAAACTTTATATGTATGAAAACAATACTGACAAAAAGTTAAAACACCATTCGTTGTACAAAAAAAAAACCCCCCATCAGTTCAAATACCAAGTGAAGAATTGCAACAACACATAAAAGCGATGCTAACACCGGCAGAATGTCTCAGGGAGGCCAGAAGTCTCCAAATTTTTAATGGCAGCAGTGAGTATACTCTAAGCAAATTTTTGAGAGTTGTCTCCACGGTTCTATCGTTGACGCCGCCGGAGCATGTAGGAACAGTACAGTCTGTCCTCGCTAACCGTCTTCAGGCAAAAGCATTGTCTGCAGTAGAAAGTTTGGTGAATCCTACGTGGGAACAAACAATCCAGAGGCTTAGGGAAGAGTTCGGTGTCAAGCAGTCCTTCATTACCTTAAGGAATGAAGCCATGAATATTAGCGTTTTAAATATAGAAGAGTTACATTATAAATTAAGAAAAATTTTACATTTAATGAATACTAAATATTATTTAGAAGGTAGTTTAGATGTTTTATATGCACCTACAAATAATGAGAAAATAATTTTTGATGTATACACAAGTTTTTTGCCAATTTCTTTTAAAACACTTATTTTACAAAATAATATTACATCTGTTGACCAAGCTAATAGCTATTATATTGAACATAATTTATTAAAAGACATTACTATTAATATAAATAAACGTCGCAATGAAAATAAACATTTAAATTTTACAAGTAATTGTTTACAAGGCCAATTCCATAATAATAATTTCAATACAAGAGGAAACAGAACACCACAGCGAGACAATATAAAATTTAATACAAACAATAACAATGATTTTGGACAGTACAGAAGATCACATCAAGACAATGTGCAATTTAATAAAAATGAATACAATAATAACTTTAGTGTGTACGGTAACCAACATCAAATTCATAGTCACTCATTTCAGAGGAAAACTAATAACTCAAATCAGTCTAGGCAACATCAACAATCCGGAAATCAATATCAAGGGTATAATTCCGGAACCTATAGACACCAATACGACAACAACAATTTAAGACAAGACAGGATGTACCAAACGTATGAGCCTATGGAGGTCGATACTTTAGACAATGCAGAAAATTTTCATTTACCGCCTCGGGGACATCCAGCCTACCCATAGCAGTTTTAAAAATAAACAATATTAAAGTCAGATGCTTGATCGATAGCGGAGCAGCTACTACAATAGGCGATTACAAAATATTAAAAAATTTTAAAAATAGAAGAAATTTAGAAATTCCTCTAAAACTAAATACACTATTAGGATCAAGTGTTATTAGAGAAGAGGTAATCACTGACATTCCACAGGAGTTTAATAGTAAAGGCGAAACTATGTCGATAAAGTTGATAAAGTTTTCACATAAACATTTTGATTGCATATTAGGGGTCAACCTACTTCGACCGATTGGTGCCACATTAGATTTTTCGAAAAATATACTTATAATTAACAACTCGGAAATTCTTTTATGCGAAAATCAAAATTTTAATGATATACACTATATAGAGAAAAATAAATTCGATGTCGATTTGTTATTAGATGAACAACTTAATGGAAAGGAAAGGAACAAATTGAAATTGTTTTTAGAAAAAAATAAACCCTTATTTTATCAAGAAGGTCAGATGATTTCTACAACCAATTGCGTAAAGCATCAAATAATCACTATGCCCCATAAACCCGTTTATCCACGAAACTATAAATATCCGTATGCACTAGAAAATGAAATAAATAAGCAAGTTGAAGATATGTTAGCACAAGGTATTATTAGACATAGTAAATCTCCATACAACTCACCACTTTGGATTGTAGCAAAAAAGTTGGACAATGCCAAACAATAGAAGTGGAGGTTGGTTGTTGACTTTAGAAAACTAAACGAGCTTACCGTGGATGATAAATTTCCTATGCCAAATATAGAATCTCTGTTTGATAAATTTGGCCGAGCTCAATACTTTTCTACTCTTGACCTTGCAAAAGGATTTCATCAAATTCCGATGGAAGAAGTTGACATTGAAAAAACAGCTTTCTCGAGTCCAATGGGTCACTTTGAATTTGTACGAATGCCCTTCGGCTTGAAAAACGCGCCAGCTACCTTCCAAAGGATGATGAACACCGTGCTACGTGAATTTATAAATAAAGTTTGCATTATCTACATGGATGACATTTTAGTTTTCTCAACCTCAATCGAGGAGCATATCGAAAGCCTTACTAAAATTTTTAACTGCCTTAGAAAGAATAATTTAAAAATTCAATTCGACAAATGTAAATTTCTTTCTAGACATACGGACTTTCTTGGTCATAAAATTTCCCCTGAAGGCATTAAGCCTAATCCAGAAAAAGTAGTTGCTATCAATAAGCTGCAAGTCCCTGCCACAATAAAATACATTAAGTCCTTTCTCGGGTTAACAGGATATTACCGAAAGTTCATCAAGAACTACTCACAGATCGCAGCTCCTATTACCAATTTTCTAAAAAAAGGGTCAAAGATCAACGACACGAGTTATATTGAAGCTTTTAATAAGCTAAAACGAATTTTGACCTCCCCGCCTATTCTATACTTTCCAGATTTTTCCAAGAAATTCGTGCTTACCACAGACGCTAGCAATTTAGCTATTGGAGCAGTCCTCAGCCAGAATGGTAAGCCAATCTGTTTCGCTAGCAGGACACTTAATGGCCACGAGCGTAATTACAGTACCATAGAGAAGGAACTTCTCGCTATCGTTTGGTCCATAAAATATTTTAGAGAAAACTAAACGAAAGGAATTCGAGATATTGTTCAGGAAATATAAAATAATTTATGTCGCAAAAACTGATTTAGACAAAACCCAGTATCTAAATGATTTATTTCGGCGATACTTGCGAAAAGGAACGGTCGGTATATATTCGGAATTAGAAAGCCATCAGTATAATATTGTTCAAGAAAGGCTTAAAAGCCTTTTTTCTAGCGACAAATGCATAACATTTACAAAGTGTAGTTAGCTCGCGATCGACGTAAGTAATGAAGAAGAACTTTTTGAAATAATAGATCGTACGTATAAGACGGTAAACCATAGAGGAATTACTGAAAATTGCGAGGAAATTAGGCTCAATTATTTTTACCCTAATTTGAAAAAATTCATTAATAAATTCGTAAATAGCTGTCGCACTTGTCACGAAAATAAGTACGACCGAAAACCATTTAGGAAAAAGTTTCAGCATACAGCTACACCAAAGGCACCGAACGATATTGTGCATATAGATATATTTCAAGTTCAAAAAACTTACTTTCTTACCACGATAGACAGGTTTACAAAACTAGCCTCTGTGCACAAAGTAACTGATAAAAATAAGTGCACCATAAAGGTAAAATTAGAAGAGAGAATTTCATGGTTAGGAACACCAAAGGTTTTGATTATGGATAACGAGTTTAATAACGCCCTGTTAAAAATGTATTGTAGAGAAAAAAATATTGAAGTGCATTTTACGACTCCAAACTCTCATACCGGAAACTCGGACGTTGAAAGACTACACTCCACGCTATTAGAGCACATTCGAATTCTTAAAAATACAGAAAATTATCTAGACATTGAAGAAATTGTGATACGTGCAGTAGGGCTCTATAATAATACGATACACAGTACGATTAAAATGAAACCTATGGGTTTTATTAACAAATCAGATATAAATTACGAAAAAGTTGCAAAAACATAGAAAAGTTAAAGAAGAAGCGATAAACAGAACAAATCAAAAAAGAGAAGAAACACCTAACTACGATAATGAAAATATGTATGTAAAGAATCCTCAAGCGCGTAGGCATAAAACAGCAAAACGATTTTTAAAATACCATAGAAGCAATCCAAATAAGATTGATTTTGCACAGATCAAGAGACCTTGTAAACAGATTACTTGTTTATAAAAAAAAAGAGAAAGAAAAAAAGCTTATGTTTATAATGAAAAGAGAAAAAAAAATCAAATATTTAAGTAGATTCGCTGGGACTCGAATCATAACGGAGGGCGAGTTATATATGTACTATTTATGTAGGTTTACCCTACGATTATATATGCTTAAGTTATGTTTCTGCTCTTACTATGCCTACCTAGTTATACTCAGTTCGACGTTTTAGTGCTCAGTAAGTTTTCTATGTAAAGATTTCGTTTTACGATATTAACTATGTTCTCTTATGTTTATTTGTGCCTACGATCTACACTATGTTCTCTTATGTTATCTATAACAGTTCTTATGCTCTCTATGTTAAATATATAATATGTATGTATATAATTTATTATATTTGGAAAACACTCAATTCCCAAAAGTAACGTTATCAAGTGGCGTGATTTCTAACTGAAAGACACTGGAGGTACTTTAATTTGCCCAGCTTAGAAAAACAGTTTTCAGTCAGTACTTAACTCCTGAAAGAAGCGCACGTCGGGATATACAAAAAAATTGATATTAATTGTTAACCTTAATAAATTTTGTTAATAAAAATAAAACTAGTTAATATAAAAACAAGTAAGAAAGTCTAAGTTCGGGCGGAGCCGAACATTAAATACCCGGCGCAAGTATTAAATATATGTTTTCCACCTTTCCGAAAGCTGCCGCTACTGATAAGCCGGGGTGTATAAATTTTAAGTAAATTAGCGTCCTTAAATTTCGAAATATTGAAATTTCAAGCATTTCTGAAATTTACCGGTTATATGAAAAACGGCCGTAATTTTAGTCCGATTTCAACAATTTTCAACGGTTTGCTTTTGTGTGGCAAGCACAATAACCGTACCGAGTTTGGTACAAATTGGTAGAACGGTTACCGAGCCACATATATGTGATCATAAGTGGGCGGTGCCACGCCCATTTGCCAAAATTTTATCACAAACATATTTCTTTGTTAACAGTTGTTGCACCCATCAATTTTGAAAAAATTAGCCTTAATATTTACTGATTTATCGAGGATTTCGTATTTTTCTAAATTACCGTTATATGGGATGTGGGCGTGGTTATTGTCCGATTTTAAAAATTTTCGGCGTTTTGGTATTTTCTACCAGGACCAACAGCTGTGTCAAGTTTGGAAGAAATTGGTGCAGCGGTTACCAAGATATGCACATGTAACCATAAGTGGGCGTGGCTACGCCCATTTTCCAAAAATCTATAATATTCTTATTTTTCGTCTAAATCTCATTGTAAATATCAATTTTGAGTGAATTATCTTTAGTAGTTACTAAAATATCCCAGTTTTCGTATTTCTGAAAATTACCGTTATATGGGAGGTAGGCGTGGTTACTGTCCGATTTCGCCTATTTTCAATACCATCCGTCCTACGCCCAAAAGAAGTCCACGTACCAAGTTTCGTTAAGATATCTCAATTTTTACTCGAGTTATCGTGTGCACAGTCGGACGGACGGACGGACGGACGGACAGACAGTCACCGCTTAATCGATTTCTCTTTTCATTCTGATCATTTATGTATACATTTGTCTATATCTATCTCGATTCGTTTTGCCTGTTACAAACAACCGTTATGTGAACAAAGTTATAATACCCTTGTGCACAAGTGCGCTCGGGTATAAAAAACTTAAAGATCATACCGCGTTTAAATTTCTTAACTTGTACATAAGTACATTCGTTACTGTCATTGCTAATTTATACGTTTTATAAACTAACAATTGTGCCTTTTTGAAGTGAATAGGATGCACATTTCAGGAACTCTCTGATATGTATGTACATTGACGATCAAAACCGAGTGCTTGTACGACATTTTATTACTTACAGTTACATACACCCCTATTCAGCAACTCTTTCGTATTCAGATTTTGCTACGAATCGTAGAAATAGTATGCTGCAATCCGAATCGTATTTTCGAACTTTCGAAATTCGTAACAATGGCATGCTTAAAAACGAACGAGTAAGCTTTTTTGCGTAATTTTGTACGAAACCAATTCTGTGTCGGAGGCGAAATAAAAGATGTAAATCGATGTTTGTTTGCAAGAAATATTGGTGGTGTTCATTTAAACAGATAAATTTGCCTTTCGCATATACGTATATTTTTATCCACTGCTTTGTATAAATGAGCAAAAAAGAATATTTCTTGCCCCTTATCGAGAAACTTGGGTCCGGTTTAGTTAATGTACAACGATTTTCGGTTGTTGTGTCCAAACGCATAACCCGAATCCAAAAACTTTAACATACCCGTGTAATCAAAGGATTAACATTTTATTTAAGATAAATGTTTCAAATTTCCTACCACTAGCTTATTAATAAACTCGGTTTGCACTATGCACTTTTTTGCAAATTTCGACGTGGGTTCTGCTCAAAAATACTGTGGACGGCGTAGCCGGAGTAATGTGCACGAGAAGTGTTGTACACCTTTGACATGCGGAAGCCCCTCTTCCCCGCAACACAGAAAGGAGAATTCTACTTAGTAAGGGTTATAGTCCCTAAGCGCGGCCGAAGGCAGAAGCAAGCGCAATAGGTGGTGGACCTAACAAAGTGCATGTTTTCAATGGCTTGGAAGAAGCTGTTATTGCATTAACTGGATTGAGAACCAGAGCTTCAGGCATAGGAGGAGTTCTGGCTTGTGGTTTAACAATTCAACTAGAAGCTGACATAGATGCGCCCATGGTTACTATGCCCGACAGCTCCGCATAACTTTGTGAATCCATTGCCATAGCGCCCGCTTACTCTGCTGCTATAATTGCAAATACATCAGAATCCATAATTTTCCTCAAAATATGTAAAATTAACCAATTTTACAATAAACAAGCACATGATGAGGGCTTTTTTAATTCCTTTCCACTTTGTTTTCCTTCATTCAGCTATCTTCGAAAAACAACTGATCCCTGGCAATACTGTACATGTTTCCGCAAGGGTTGCAGCATGTGGATTTTTCGTTTTTCGTAGCGTAGCTACGAATTACGAATTACGAAAATTCGGGTTCTAGAATAAGAAGGATAACTGTTTCAATGATAAGCGGATTGCTTTGAGATTTTCAGCGATTGGTTCTTATTATCTAAGGAATAAAGCCTGGTATATGGAAGAACTTAACTTAAAAAAGAAACAAGCGATTCACAGCAAAAACACAAGGCAGTTCTATTCACTCAGTTTTGAACTTTTCTGTTTTGAGATTTTAGGAGGTTGATATCAAGAGAATTGTGGAGACTCCTTTCTTTATAATAGCGATTTTCATATGACTGGGAATGCTCTCTACTGAGATTTCTATGATTTCGCTTGGAATATTACCCCATTATGAATTCACTCACTTGGAAAGCTCTTCCATGTTACTCGGAGCTCACTTGTGCTATGCTAATGCTCTGTTGACCACAGCACTCAATTTTTCGATGACGTTTAGCTCTAGGATTTGTGCTGGCCACTGCATTACGTGAAAATTTTGCTCAAGCAGCCGACATTGTCGAATACTTTATTCCTTAGATAATAAGGACCAATTGCTGAAAGTTTCTAGGCAATACGCTTATTATTAAAAAAGTTAGGTTACCGTAAGTAATAAAACGTCGTACATGTACATACTCGGTTTTGATCGCCAGTGTATAACCGACAAATATGCTTTAAAATTATCAGTTTTAATTTTGTTCAAATTATAAAATCATTCAAATCATAAAAGCATGCATAAATCTGAGACAGCCTTAAGCTTTATATAAAAAGAAATTGGTTATCCTTCGGCATGTGAATCAGCATATTTTTTCTAGTTTAGCATACTCGGAAGTTAGATAGTTTTTCAGTGCAAAAATTGCATTTAATTGCCGTATTAAAGTTGACTCCTCACTGTAAAAACCACCCTGAGAAAATAGAAAAAGTAAAATTTAAATTTTAATACTGTTTAGGACAGCTTCGTAATGCAGTTTTTAGGAAAATAAAAATAACTCAGCTATTTTCTTTAAATTCTTAAAAACACATCCCATTTGCAGTCAAACAAATTTGAAGAGATTATTTCACGACATACCCTAATAAAGTATCTAAAAAAAGTTGTAAAAAATTTACATGAAAAATGTTCTTAATTATAACACATTGGCTGCATTTCTTTATTCATTCTGAACGTTTGGAATAAACTTTTTTGTTTACTTATTCTTTAGAACGTTCCTGATGATATTTTAACTTCTATTTCAAACGCATTCTGTTTATTCTGGCTGTGAAATGGGATTATCCGGAATGTATGAAGAAACGCAGCCGATGAGCACGTTCAGAAGGCACAACAGCTCCATAACAGTTGCGATTGCACCTTCTGAACGCGTTGTTTTGTACTTCTGATCAACTGAACAGTTGCGTGTTAGATGATCGTAATATTTTGCTGTTCATTTGAGACAACATGTTGTGTGTTTTGAATTTGACAGCCGTTCAGAAAACGCATTACGATCACTGATTTTTTTTAGCAACGGTTGCGCTCAACTTCTTTAGCTTTAAAATCTTTTATGTCCAACAAGTGTTGCTACTTTCAAACATTATTTCCAAAGAAACATGCCCTTAAAAATGACCGAAACATCTAAAATACACAATTTTGGCACAAGATTCGTGGTTTTTTATTCAAAGAAAAAATAACAAAAACTACTCTGTTTTGTATCAGATCAAAGGTGCAACTAAAAAGTTTTCTTCTCTACTAAAAAACAACAACAAAGGATATCAATAACTTCATAGAAGGTCTTAACAAATATTGCGGGCGGGACGCGACCAAAATCCTTTCCCGGCACTCCCGATAAAACCCGCAACCTCCACAAATTCTGAAAATCTTTCCTAGAAACCTTTTATAAATATGCATTTTTTATATTTTATTGCGACGAAAACGAACAGCAAAGCAAAAAAATAATGGGAAGTTGCCAGATCTTCCATATTTTTTTTTTTAATTTGTGAACAGAGAATATAAGAAAAAATCCCTTATAAAGTATGATGAAAACCTTCGCCAGTTTGTTTCTTACCTCTCCTAAGAGTTGCTATTTATTCGATAATCTTTGTACAATCTATAAAGCACGAATCATTGCTAATACTGATAGAAAAATTAGTATATATACTTTGAGTAAAATTCTCAAAAGAAGAGGGAAAGTTGGACCCAGTACGTATTGCACTCTGAGATTCAATACTGGCATTTAGTGTTCATAATTCACTGTTGCCTTTTTTGAATGAAATCTTATGAAATTTGCAAGTGATCAGTTGAGCCTGATTTGTGAAATTTTATTTTAAGTGTTTTAGTGCAAAGTGCAGAAAAAGTAGCAATTTTGAAGAAAATGTATTCTACTTTCCAGTTAATAAATGTTACATAATAAAAACCAGTTGAAAGCAATTGTTTGGTTCTCCCAAAATGAAAAAAAGTCACACAAAAATTTTAAATGTTATAAAAAATTTTCACCAAAATTAATTTTTTTTTTGCTTTTTAGTAAAAATTGGGATATGCAGTTTAATATATCATTAAATTTTATTATAATAAAGAGCAAGGTGCAAGTGGCTAAGAGTTCCCGTTGATTTTTAATAATAAAACAAACGCATTTATTTCCCATTTCGCATGCAGATGTGCTCGAAGTGTTAGCGAAAATTTTTTTAAAAATCAACGCAAATTGCATTTATTATACTACAATTTAATGGTCTATATTTTTTTTTTAAATTTTGGTGAAATTTTTTTTATAACATTTAAAATTTTTCTTGTGAAATTATTTTTCATTTTGGAGGATTGTTTTCAATTATGGTTTATTATGTAACATTTAGTAACTGGAACAGGAGAATCGACATTCTTCAAAATTGTTACTTTTTCTGCACTTTAAAAATTCGTGTTCAACTGGTCTCTTACTAGTTTTATAAGCATTCATACGGTTGCCAGACGTACTGATTTTATCAGTACAGTACCGATTTTTCAACTCTTGTACCGATTTTATTCATTTCTTCAATCAGTACGCTAAGGTCCTGATTTTTTAAAATTTGTACTGATTTGTACTGAATTTTCTTTTCAAACCAAATTATTTTATGATTTTCTTAAGGTTTTTACATAACTTTGGAACTTCCTTAAACTGTACTGTAAAAAGTAAGAAGAAAATAATTCAATTATAGTTGACATGTTTCAGATAATGTTTGATATGCCCAAGAAACTAATAATACAATAAAAAGATCAATCGTTTTATGGGCATATCGCCGGGTTGCTGGCGTTTTTTTGTCGAGTGTTGTTAGTTATCTCGAAAATGACTTTCAGTATAATAAAAACAAATTTGAATAATCGAAAGGCTTTTGCCTATAACTTACAACTTCTTTTTCACAATTTACTGACATTGTAAAAGGGTTTTGCATACGAGACATAAACCGCCCTATTCCCACAACACTGACAAAATTCATCGTATGCCTATTGTCACAATTACTGCGCCTAAACAATAATATAAACATTGTTTCGCCATTGTCGCGTACTCAGTATGTCGTAACAATAACACTGACAATTGTCACAATACGAGATCTTAAAATAAATTTGCGGCATAGTATCAGGCGCAGTAGTAAAGACAATAGTCAGCCGCTGAGTTTTGTCATTGGCGTGGAATAGGGCTGAGAATTAGATACTCTTCTCAGCGAATTCTTAGTTGTTAAGGGGTTTATATTTCTAAATATATGTATATCATCAGAAAATACTGAAAATTCGCTTCAGATAATACGCTATTTAAAATACATTAATGCAAGTTTTATGTACAGTATGTCATTAATAAAAAAACTTTTTAAAGTTTCATAAATTGCATTTTATTTACATAAAATTTACAAAAAACTCAAACATTTTCAACCGGCTTCAAAAAAGTGGAGGTTATCAATTCTTCGGAGTATTTTTTCTTCTTTTATGTATGCCACCGTATAACTTTGGACCGCGTGAACCGATTCCAATAAATCGTTTTTTTTTTTTTTACCGGAAAGATGGTACCTTAAGGTTCGTCCCGTAATTTGGTTTATATCCGTTCATTAAATCATGAAAAAATTAACGGTACTCCTAAATTTATATATGAGAATTGAAGTCGGTTTTGCTTTTGCTTAAAAATTACTTGTTTAATAAAAAGTCCTATAAACACAAGATGCACTCAGCTCTCAAAAGTAAAAAAAAAATTTACAAAAGAATTTTAATATAAATAAATTAAGTAATTCCATGAAATGTTTACACTTTTATGTTCATTTTCGTTGGTTTCTGGTTTCTCATTTTTTGAATACTTCGAATACCGAAAATTTAACTGAACTTGCATTTTTATCATGTAGCTCATTTTGGTGAAACGAATTCGAAGTTAGCAAATTAAATCTTCGAATGCTTGTTAAGTACATATCAGTGCTAAACTTTTTTTAGGCTGTAAAGTTTAAAAAGCAACAGTAAGTGAGTATGCATTGCATATTTTTAGGACAATGTTTTCATTGAACCCCAAAACCAATCCCTTGTGTGCGCTAATGCTAAGTGCTCATATTTGCTCAACTTTAAACACTTTGTGTGTAGTTTTTCTCTGCGTTCTCTACAAATTTGGAAAATTTTTTGGTGGTGGTGTAAAAGTGAACAGACAGTGTTTAATTTTGCACACACTAGGAGAGGAAACTAGTTACCTCTTTAAATGCGTAAATTTAAAAAAAAAAATTTTTAGAGGAAATTTAAAACATCTTAGTTTAAACTGTGAAATTGAGAACAATAAATGTTTAGAACTCAAAAAACAAAATTGAAATTTGTTCTACGCCACACATATGATAAGTACAAGTAAGCAAGCAGTTTGTAAATTGCATTCATTAAGAGAGGAAACAGGTTACCTATCTTAATATGCGCAAATTTAAATAAACATTTTTTAGAGTGTATATATTGTGTTAGTCGGTCGCTGTGGTGTAGTGGTAAGCAGTGCGTGCTTTCACTCATCAGCACCTGGGTTCAAGCCCTGGTCAAAGCAACATCGCAAAAAAATATAGAAAAAGTTTTTTTTCTTAACAGCGGTCGTCCCTCGGCAGACAATGGCAAACCTCCGAGTGTATTTCTGCCATGAAAAACAGCTTCTCATAAAAATACAATCGCCGTTCGGAGGCGCACGACACAAGTCGGAGGAGAAGCTCGGCCAAACACTAACATATCGCACACTAAATCAAAAACCGGCACAACTCAAAAAATCCTAAATGTTCAGGAGAGGCAAAAAACTGTTGACGCTGCGCAATTGACGCAAGCAAAACTAAAAAGTTTTAGTAGTATTTTTCCAGTTAAAGAAGATAGTGATGAAGAAGAAATTTTCGCGGACGTTGGGTATACGGTCTGTGAACTGTTTTATGGAAAAAAATAAATTTTGACAAATTTTGAGTTGTGCCGGTTTTTTATTTAGGGCGCGATATGTGTAAGCGCCAATCTATTATTATTATTATTATTATATTTTGTTTATATAAATACCAAAATAATGTTAAAAACAAGTACTCTGGCGTTTTAAAGTATTGTCTGTTACTTATAATCATAATTTTGCTTTGAATAAAAATGTACTGAAGAGTACTGATTTCGCGCATAAAAAATTTGGCAACCCTAAGCTTTCATAACAAATAATGCAATTGGTTCTAAAATGGCGGCTCTAGTGAATTACGAACATTAAATTCCAATTTTAAACCACTGTGTGCTGGCTTCGTCGTGTTGTATGAATTATGAGAAACGCATTTTGGCACCAAGGGATGGCGTAGTCTTTGATAAGGATTGGGTTTAATTTTTCGGAATCGATTAAAATCCCGTTTACAGCGTCTTTAAATAAGGGAAACTTGTACAATTAGATAATTTTATGTACATGCTCGTAAATGTTTGATTTAAATTACGATATGGGTAAGGTACTTTTATCATTTAAAAAAAAATGTCCTTTATTTTACGTTGGTTAATATGGTCACCGTATGTATCACTACACTAGCCTTTTTAAACCCATTTCATTTGATACCCATATTTTTAATGATTGCTTCAACTTATTAAATAATTTGAGTTTACTACTTTTAAACCGGTGGCAACCCTCTTTAATATTCTAAATATTCAAACTCTTACCACCTTCGTTTCACGTCATATTTTAATATTTCATTTAGCTTATGCTTACTTTAATTAAATTCTAAATTAAAAACATATGGCAACCCTATTCAAAATATTTTAAAACCAAAACTTCGTTAAACCTTGTTCGACTTACACACATATTGCGATAAAAATTTAAATTGTGTATATAGTTCTCTTAAATAAAGTTCAGAAGAAAATATTTTTAACCCATGTCAATTATACCCACACTTTAATAATTCATTCGACTTATTAAATAATTTGAGTTTAACTTTTTACACAGGTGGCAACCCTCTTTAATGTTATAAATGCTAAAACTAAATATTTCTTAAAACTCCTTTGTTTGACGCCCATATTACTGTATTTCATACAATTTAATATATTTCGACTTTTTAATGAGATGGCAATCTTGTTAAATTATTTTTAAACCAAAACCTCGGTAAACCTTTTTCGTCTGATACTTGTATTGTGGTACATATTTCAATTATCTAATACTCTTAATTAAAATTGAATTTGATTATAAAATCAGGTGGCAACCCTCCTACATGCAGTTTAGAAATAAAATTTCTTCAAAGCAATTTTGATTTATATTCATATTGAAGTAATTTATATAACCTATTGCTTATATTGAATCTAATTTCGTAACAAGTGGCAACCCTCTGCAAAATATTTTCAAACCACAATCTCTTTCGTCGGACATCCATACCAGGATATACATTTCAATTTTTCTGCCTTTGTTTATGTCGAACTTGCCTTTTGAAACAGGTGGCAACCCTCCTACATATAATTAAGAAATAAAGCCTTTTCAAACCCATTTCAATCGTACTCAGCTCTGGCAACACTTTTTGAAAAAATAAGAAGTTATTGCACATCCACAAGCCAAGCCCTTTAGTTTGATGTCTTATTTTGTAAAATCGAACGAACAATACAGATCTGATATGACGAAAAAGGTTTCGCGTATTGTGCATTCATATATAGTACATACAATAGATTACTAAACGAAAAACAGATCCACACTAATTGCAATCAAGATATGTATGTATGTATTTACATACATACGCTGCGATTAGGTTATAAACACGATTGAGAGAAATAGAGATTGCGCCAATCGCGGTACCGCTAATCCGCTCTTTGTGATTTTGACAGAATGAGCTGTGTGCGTGACGTCATCTTGGTGCAATTGTTGAATGTGAGCATACGAAAAAAACCAAATAACAATTTTAATATTTGTACATTAAAAGGCAAAACGAAGTGTGCAGTGGCAAAGTGTAATAGTGAAAACAACAGGAAAACGTGCTATGTAAGTTATTTTTTCGTTTCCTACGGGCGCAAACCTGGCGAAAAAGTGGAAGCAGTTCTGCCGGGGAGGACATGCATTAAACACCAAATCGAGCTTTGTGCTATGTTTGAGCTATGAGCTTCTACATGGAACTATGTTGGCCTTTCCTTGGTGAATTGTTGTAGGTATATTTCCACGGTGAATGTAGACAGTTGCTGGTTTAGTTTGCTGGCAATGGCATACATACAAAAGTAGTTTCTACAGTAAATAGATACATGAACTTCACTACCTACTTATTTTTGTTAGCACCTGATTCTTTTAGTGCTGGTATGAGGTAATGCACCAGTGGATAAGGTCGCCAGGCGTTAATTCAAGCGGCATCTTACCGCGCTCTTACGTACCTAATACAAAACAGTGGCCAAATTATTATACATTTAAAAGTTCAGCTTAAATTATGTTTTACTGACATAGAATATTTGCTTCCAAAAAAGTCACACTCATGCATCCTCTCGTAATTGGTACAAAAGTCATCAAATAAAAGCTGTGGAGTTTATGGTGGTTGGCTACCGTCCACAAATATAAATATGCACTCTGCATGGCTTTTTAAAATGGCAAGTCCAAAGATTCACTTTGCTGCACACCTTTCTTTTGGTCTACATGAAATTGCAAACACTGTTCATACATCCATTTTTTCATGTGCTAAAAATCGTACTTATCTAAAGGGCTACATGTCCAAAATTATTGCTACGTGTTCCTAATTAATCAATCTTTGCATATTTATTGATTCATGCAAAATTGGGCCATGTAATATTAAAATTAACACATTTTTCTGCATTGTTTACATATTTTTATATGCGTTTTGGCATTTCTCTCCCGCAATTGCACCAAGATGAAGTCACGCAAAAATTACGCTCAAAAATCCTCTCTCATTGGCGCAATCTTGTATTCTATCATTCTTGGGTTATAAATCAGTTGTCGGCAAAAGTTAAACCGTGTTTGTGTTAGTGAGCACAAGAGAACCGCCCTGCAAAAATCGCGACTACTACATGCATGTGTGTAAAGAGTACTCCCTAAGGACCAAGGAGTACTCCAAAATTAACCACAATTCATATAAAAAATATGGTCCAATTAACATTGCGATGTCCCATCCCTGCCTTACATCAGAGTAGCACAAAACTACTCCAACATATTAACAGTGGCATTGTTGCTATATTTTTTCGTTTGTACACGATTTTGTTCTTAACTTCTCAGATGTTTTTTCGGAATTAATAAAAACCAAAAACGAAAATTAAAAATTACATGTTGCCTCTGACGGCATTCGAACCCGAACATGCTGGGAGCTAACAACTAACCGCGAGCATCTCTACACGTTCAGCTACAGCCAGACATACAAAGTGCTTTCAAATGCTCAACTTCTATCACATTCAGTGTTTCCGTTTTAGCCCTTTGGTGGCTAAATTTGGCTACCAAATTATTTTTTTGGCCACAAAAATTTGAAATTTCCCCTAGCCCTTTTTTTAGCCCTTTTCATTTCATCATTGACATAAAAAATTTTTTTTATGATTTTCATGAATTTAACTCTTCGCTCATAAAGCGAACGCCTTTCCTTTAAGGCAAGTAAACATATATCTATGTATGTTCCTTACGTTTCTGGTCCGTTATCTTATCCATTAACGATTTAACTATACTTTAAAATATGTAAGTTGGCGGCCCTTAATATGCTTTATGTGTTACACAAAAAGTTTTTTTGTTGAATAAAATATTAATTCTTTTCAGAGTTCATTGTTTTTCTATACCAGTAATTATAGAAAATGTTTGCGTGTATACTTATATATTTATACTAGCAGTACCCCGGTGTGCTTCTCTACACCAAATATTGAAAAACGAATGAAAAGTCCTGGAATTTTTCTATATGAAAATTTATCATTTGTTTTATTTCAAAATTTTTGATTCTTTATTTTAAATCTTAATCCAACACATTTGGATACACAACATTTTTTGTTTTTCCATCTTGGGTATGAATAAATAAACAATTTGGAAAGCCAAATCTTGCACAGGCCACGTATAGCTACCAATTCCAGTAATCTACCACAAATATTTCAAGAGATATACCAGATGAAAATTTTTGTTAGTATGGGTGGTGCCAAAACGGTTGAAGCATGCCTTCCGTCTATCACAACATGATCGATTTGGTTTCTCGTTTTTCGATCTGGAGACAGCCATGTAGCTTGGTGGATGTTCTTATGCTGGAACCTAGTACTACGTATTACCATATTTCGGGCCCCGGCGAAGTCGATCAGCCTCAGTCCGTTATCGGACGTTTCGTCGTGGAGGCTGAATTTACTGACCGTGGCGCCAAAGATCCCTTCCTTGCCCACCTTGGCATTAAAATCGCCAAGCACAGAGGGTTAGGCGACTTACGGAAGGTTTCAAGGCGAACTCCTGTAAGAACAACAATGGCGACCTAGTGACCGATGTCCAGAATATACTTAAATTGTGGAGGTAACACTTTTATAACCTACTGAATGGTAGAAGCGCTGAAAGTAGTGAGGAAGACGAACCCGAGTCCCCAGTCGATGATGATGGAGTAGCTGTCCCACCGCCTGACTATGAGACAGCACGAAGAGAAGTTGCCTTTATGCCGCGATGTCTGAATTTGGTATCCCCGCGAAACTAATACGGCTGTGTAAAATGACGTTGAGCAATACCACCAGCTCCGTCAGAATAGGGAAGGACCTCTCCGAGCCGTTTGATACCAAACGAGGTTTCAGACAAGGGGACTCCCTTTCGTGTGATTTCTTTAATCTTATGTTGGAGAAGATAATAAGAGCCGCAGAACTGAACCGCTCAGGCACAATACTTTATAAGAGCGTACAACTGCTGGCGTATGCCGACGACATCGATATTATCGGTAAAAACAAGGGCTACGTCTGGTCTGCCTTCTCGGGATTGGATAGAGAAGCAAAGCGAATGGGTCTGGTGGTGAACGAGGACAAAACGAAGTATCTCCTGTCAGCACACAAACAGTCAGAGCATACGCGTCTTGGCACCCACGTCACTGTTGAGAGTTACAAGTTTGAAAAAGTAGACGACTTCGTTTATTTGGGAACCAGCATTAACACCAATAATAATGTCAGCCTTGAAATCCAACGGAGAATCACTCTTGCCAACAAGTGCTACTTTGGGCTGAGTAGGCAATTGAGAAGTAAAGTCCTCTCTCGTCGTACAAAGATCACACTCTATAAGTCACCCATCATGCCTATGCTGGTGTATGGCGCGGAAGCATGGACAATGAAAGCATCTGATGAGGCGGCTCTTGGAGTTTTCGAGAGAAAGATTCTGCGAAAGATTTACGGACCTTTACGCGTTGGTAATGGCGAATATCGCAGACGATTTAACGATGAGCTGTATGAGCTTTACAACGATATAGACATAGTGCAGTGAATTAAAATTCAGCGGCTCCGCTGGCTTGGCCATGTCGTTCGGATGGACAGAAACGATCCTGCTCTGAAAATATTCAACGCGGGCCGCGATGCTGGTAACAGAGGAAGAGGAAGGCCTCCTCTGCGTTGGAAAGACCAGGTGGAGAAGGACTTGGCTTCACTTGGCATTTTCAATTGGCGTCAGTTAGCACAGAAGAGAAATGACTGGCGTGCTGTTTTGGCCTCGGCCAAAATCGCTTAGGCGGTTACAGCGCCAAATAAGAAGAAGAAGAAGATGGGTGGTGCCACGACCCCTTTTCCGAATTCGGGGAGACCTAACACAAACCATCTGCATAATAGCCCGACTATGCCGTATAAATTTGGTTGAAATCTTGCACTTATTCTTTATATATAAGATGGGAGGTGCCACGGCCTCTTTTCCAATACCGCCCATTTTTATCCATGAGTATGGAATTATTTGTTATACCTCTATACCAACTTCCAGTACTCTACCACAAATATTTCAAGAGAATACAACAAACAAAATTTTAGTTAGTATGGAAGGTGCCACACCCCCTTTTACGAATTCGCGAAAACTTCACATAAACCATCTGCATGATAGCCTAAATATGCCGTATAAATTTGGTTGAATTCGGTGAAGCCGTTCTCAAGTTATAAGCTCACACCAAAAACGTGTACTTATTTGTATACATAAGATACATACATATGCCACGCCCCTTTTCCAAATTTGGGAAAACTCCACGCAAAATATCTGCATGATGGCCCGAATATGCCGCATAAATTTGGTTGACTTCGGTGAAGCCGTTCTTAAGTTATATTGTCACACCAAAAACGTGCACTTATTTTTATATATAAGATGTAGGTAAAAAAATTTAGCTACCATTTTTAAACACAACGACGATTTTTAGCTCTTTTTTAGCCCTTTTTTAGCTGCAATTTAGCTACCACTAAAAACGTTTCGCGGCAACACTGATCACATTTCGTTAAAACACGAGCAGTGATCGGGTAACAATAAGCTGGTGTAGAGACACGAGTTGATCCGCTACAGCATGACAGAGGAACACTTTTGTAAGTGCTCCAATATACCATAAATAGACTACATGGTCCAACTATTTTTGCAGGGCGCTCCGCATGAGCAACACAGTAGGAATTTACGAGAAGTGAAACAAAATTTTTAACGCATCGGGCTTTAATAAAAACATATAAATATATATATTTAACACATATCGTCACCTGAATGCAAAAAGGCAACAAACATCGTCGCTGAAATGCAAACAGTCGTAACTCATAAAAAATTCAAAATACACTTTTTGATTGATATGATGAATTTCATCGAATCACAACTCCCCACATCGTTTTATGAAAAAAAAAATATTACTCACAACTTTTTCCATTTCAGAGACGATTTTTCTTACGTCTTTTTGCATTTCAGGTGACGATATGTATGTATATGTGCATCGCTCATTTACTAGAAAAGTCATAATCCAAAAAAAGCAAAAAATCGAGCTAAGAGGGTACAATTCAAGTTCTGCGTTATCGTGAGATAAAAATAACACCTTTACACCGCATTTATTTCGGTGTTAATTTTATACTTTTCACTTTACTTCACGATAACGCAGAACGGGAATTGACCCTCAGAAGTCATTAGAACAAGATGTGTATTAATTCTTCCCCTGGGAGTATATGTAAATTCAAAACTTTGATGCCGTTTTTCTCGAGTTTTCAGTTTTTTGAGTTATGACAGTATTGAAGTAATGGAGTGATATGTACATACATAAAAACTGAAATAAAAAATTCGTTTGTATTGGAGTGCAATGGGGTATAGTCATTGTGCTGTGTCTGCAGTTACAGTTGCACGGCTATACTCAATCCCGACTCTTGCGTACTCGTTCGCGCACTCTGAGCAAAGTGAGAAACCCATGTGCGAGATGCGGTAACCAATCCGAGTGGAGCCTTGAGTCACGGCAGAGGGAGCTTCGGTGGGGCCACTCCAACTTATTCGGTTTAAGGGCTCACTGAAGTCTGCAGCGTCTGTTCACCTTTAGGTGCGGCTGCAAGCGGGTGTCTGTCTTGGAGCAAGCGGCTCGCTATATAAACGTGTATTCGGTTGCGAAACCACCTCCGTCCCAGCAATAGGTTGTACGCTGGGTTTGGGACCCGCCACGTAAAAACCCCTTTCAGTGAAGAAGCGAAACAATGCTTAAATGTTTAAAGACTACGATTTGAGGGCATGTGAGGGCTTAATGGGGAAGGTGCCTCTGCCCGGCTGGTTGATGTCTTGCTAAGAACGAAAGCTGATATCACCGCCATCCAAGAAATGCGTTGGACGGGGCAAGGCAAGCAATGCCTGGGCCTCTGCGAAGTATACTACAGCTGTCATGTAAACGAGCGCAAATTCGGTGTTGGATTTGTGGTGGGAGAGAGACTCCGCCGCCGAGTACTGTCGTTCACCCCAGTCGAAGAGCGTCTAGCCATTATCGGCATCAAACCGAGATTCTTCAACATCTCGCTCATCTGCGCACATGCCCCAATGGAAGAGAAGGATGATGTATCCAAGGATATCTTCAATGAGTGCTTGGAGCGCACGTACGAGCGCTGCCCCCGCCACGATATCAAAATCGTGCTTGGAGACTTCAATGCCAAGGTGGGCAAGGAAGGTATCTTTGGAAAATTCAGCATCCACGACGAAACGTCCGACAATGGACTGAGGCTGACCGATTTCGCCGGACCCGAAACATGGTAGTATGCAGTACTAGGTTCAAGCATAAAAAGATTCATCAAGCTACGTGGCTGTCTCCGGATCGAAAAACGAGAAACCAAATCGACCATGTTGTGATAGATGGAAGGAATGATTCCAGTGTTTTGGACGTACCTACACTCCGAGGTCCAAACATCGACTCGGACCATCATACTGCTGCAGGCAAGATACGCACCCGCCTATGTACAGCAAAAAATGTGCGCCCGAATATGCAAGGAAAGCTTAACGTCGAAAAGCTGCAATCACAACAGACAGCCAAGTCATTCGCTACTCGACTCTCACACCTGCTCTCAGAGGGCACCCTTCAACAAACCGACATATGCAAACCGACTCATTAAGTACCGCCGCCGAAGAAGTAGTCGGATTTCAGCGAGCCCGATCGAACAACTGGTACGATGAGGATTGTCAGGAAGCTGCAGAGAAAAAAGATGCCGCCTACAGGGCCACGCTGCGACCGGGCGCAACGCGCGCTATGTGGGACCGCTATAGGGATCTGAAGAGGGAAGCAAGACGTATTTGCCGCAATAGGAAGAGAGAGGCCGAAATTCGCGAGTGCGAAGAGCTTCAAATGCTGGCCGACAGGAAGAATACCCGAAAATTTTACCAAAGAGATAGGCGACTTACGGAAGATTTCAAGACCAGGGCGTACTCCTGTAAGAATAACATTGGCGACATAATAACCGATGTCCAGAGCGTACTTAAATTATGGAGGGAACACCTATACGCCCTACTGAATGGTAGCAGCACGGAAAGTTGTGGAGAAGAAGAACCCGAGCCCGCAGTCGATGATGACGCAGTCGACGTTCCACCGCCTGACTATGACGAGGTACGAATAGCAATAACGCGGCTGAAAAACAACAAAGCTGCTGGAGCTGACAGTATGCTATTCAAGTACGGCGGCGAGGAGTTGATAAGGTACATGCATCAACTCTTAGTCAGAATATGGTCAGATGAACGCATGCCCGACGACGGGAATTTAAATATGCTCTGCCCAATCCACAAGAAAGGTTACCCCGCCATTCGCCAACTGATTGGCCCTTATCAGTGTGGCTTTAGACCTGGCAAATCCACCATAGACCAGGTATTCACAATACGCCAAATCTTGGAAAAGACCCGCGAGAAAAGGATCGACACTCACCACCTATTTGTCGACTTTAAAGCCGCTATTGACAGCACTAAAAGGAGTTGCCTATACGCCGCTATGTCTGAATTTGGCATCCCCTCAAAACTCGTACCGCTGTGTAAAATGGCGTTGAGCAATACCACCAGCTCCGTCAGAATTGGGAAAGACCTCTCCGAGCCGTTCGCCACAAAACGGGGTTTCAGACAGGGCGACTCCCTTTCATGTGACTTCTATAATATGATATTGGAGAAGATAATAAGAGCTGCAGAACTCAACCGCTCAGGAACAATTTACTACAAGAGCGTGCAATTGCTGCGAAATGTGTTCTTCCGTTTCTATGTTGGATAAGGAAGCAAAGCGAATGGGTCTGGTGGGAAACGAGGACAAGACGAAGTATCTCCTGTCATCAAACAAACAGTCAGCACATTCGCGCCTTGGCACCCACGTCACTGTTGACAGTTGCAATTTCGAGAAAGTAGAGAATTTCGTTTACTTGGGAACCCGCATTAACACCGATAATAATTTCAGCATCGAAATCCAACGCAGAATCACTCTTGCCAACAAGTGCTACTTTGGACTGAGTAGGCAATTCAGGAGTAAAGTCCTTTCTCGACGTACGAAAACCACGCTCTATACGTCACTCATCATGCCCGTGCTGGTATATGGCGCAGAAGCATGGACAATGACAACATCTGATGAGGCGGCTCTTGGAGTGTTCGAGAGAAAGATTTTGCGGAAGATTTACGGGCCTTTACGCGTTGGCGACGGCGAGTACCGCAGACGATGGAACGATGAGCTGTATGAGCTTTACAACGACATGGACATGTAGCGAATTAAAATACAGCGGCGCCGCTGCCTGGACCATGTCGTTCGAATGGACAGCGACGCCCCAGCTCTGAAAGTATTCAACTTGGAACCCGCTGGTGGTAGCAGAGGAAGGGAGAGGCCTTGGCGATGGAAATATCAGGTGAAGAAGGACTTGGCTTCACTTGGCGTTTCCAACTGGCGTCAGTTGGCACAGAAGAGACGCAAGCGTGCTCTATTGAACTCGGCCAAAATCGCTTAAGCGGTTACAGCGCCAAATAAGAAGAAGGAGAAGATAATTATAATTATTCATATCTTTGAAACTTCAAAGTAATTTAAAAAAGAGAGAAGAAACTAAACCGCAGTTTTCCTATATTTGCAGCTTATTTTTTAATCCCATAAAAATTTGGTAATCGGAAACCTCCAAAAATTACATAAGAATACTGCAAAGCAGATTAGGTGAATAAATCTTATTGCCATTGCTTTTTGCACAAAACAACAGCAAATAATGAAAATCCTATTAATATAGGAAAATGCGATTTTCGCACGCCTATGTTGAAATCAGAATCGTGATGGAATAGAGATAACGGCGAAAAGGTGCAACTTGCAGAAAATTCACACACATTAAATGCAGATTTTTGCTTCACCAAAGAATAAACAAGAAAAAAATTGGGAAATTAAAAGTTGTGAATAAAATAAATAAAACGTACGAGAAGTATCAAATGTCCAAAAAGGAAATAAACAATAGATATCCTGACGATCTGACGCAAGTGGAAATGCACAAGCACTCGGTGGATGCCTACGTATAAATTATAACATTTGCGTGATCAGCACCTGTGCGCCGTTCTCACGTTGGAAAATCGAGGCAACAACCCCTTGTGGATGAATATGTACATATGTATGTACATATGTACATATACTGCTCGTTAGGCTATTTCGTCTGCGACTGCGATCGCGAAGGTGATGTTAGTGTAGGCATTTTTGTCGCATCAGCGGATGCTGTCACGCCTTATACATTCTATATACTCAGCATTTTAAAAAATGATTGGGGGGAATTATAAATTGTAAATATGTGCAAATAAAATTAAATGAGCGGAGATAGATGGATCGAATGAATAAATGTACTCCAACTCTGCCAACGCAGTAGAAATAGTCAAAACGTTTTCATATAAAAACGCCCTAAAATGCTCTATAAATAACACAACAGCGCGGAGATGACAGATGAGATGCGCACTTATATGCATACATACATACCCGCATATGTTGGTGTTTACCTGCTTGTGATTTTCCCACACGTAAATACACACTCCTCCGTTAAAAGGAAGCGCTCCTGCCGTGGGTGCTGACGTGCGGGATGAAAAAAAACTATGAACGTTGAACGGCAAGCAAGTTAGTTGCAAACAGCTTTGTGATGGACATGTGAAAGGATTTCGTACAATGCGCTCAGTTGGAATTGCTACTACTTTGTGGTAGCCTATAAATTCTATTGTTAACGCCTCTTAATGCGCATTTCAAATGCGATTTTGTATGGATGTTTGGAATATAAATGGATGTGTTTATATAGGTACAAACATACGTTACACATAAATATGTATATTTCGGATGTTAACCTTTATAACCATGTGGATATGTGTAACTTCGAAAGGGCATTGCACTCGATTTGCAATTGTGTGTAATGCGTGTAGTTGATTTGCACTTTTCCAGGCGATTTCGAGATTTACTAGATAAATTACTACATACATACATACATATATACACCTAAAAGTGTGCGTTATCCCAGCAAAAAACACGATTACCACAGAAATTAAAATTGAATCGAATTAAGCGATGGGGATCGCTTACCCTTTTGCTTCAAGAAGGCATTATTTTAACATCGGCATCTGGGATGAAAAATGGAAATTTCAGATTGTACCTAATATCGTAAAATAAATGTACCTAAATTAAACAGATTGTACCTATTAAAAGTTACATCATTCATTCGTAGTTTTTTTTTATAAATTTTACTTAAAACATGAATATAAAAGATGGATTTACTTTAAACATGATTAGTTTTTTTTTTAACTAAGCCTATATCTAGACTATAGTCTAATAGGAATCGGAGAAGCGTTGTTTTGTCTAATTTTGACTACTGAAAAATATTGGCGAAAAAGACAAAAAACACAGAACGAAAAATGACACTGAAGATGGCACAACGCCGAAACCGGTTTGTCTGCAAACCAAACTTGACAAGGGATGACGGAAATTCGTTCCAAAATAAATCACAAAAAACACACTTTGCGAAGTATACTACTTTATCCAGCGTTTTATAAAATAACAGGAAAAGTCTGCTAATTTATCCGAGCAAGTCTAGAGAAAATAATCAAATTGCCGGAAGTAACTTCGAAAGCATTTTAAATATATTTCCAGAAATCAAAAACCAGATATGGGTCAAATAGCTATAGTTTTCATCTAAAGAAAATATGAAATTTCAAGACATCCTAGACACTGGACTGTACGGGCGAATAAAGGCTGGTTTTCATTGTGTTTTATTTTGACAACAAAATTTGTCGACATATTTTGACACAGCTTTTTTTCCCATATCCTTTATCGATGATATTATCGGCCAAAAACTTACAAATAGCCGCTTTATCAGCGCATGTACACGCCTGAAGGCTTATTCTGATCTAAATCAATCAAAACACCATTTTTTAGTCATATTTGACAATTTGTTTTCATTCATTTAACCGCAAATACTATTGAATTTGACTTAGTATAAGTATAGGTATAAAATAAGCGTTAAAATTAATAGAAAAAATTACGAATTTGCGGATAGCTAAGTAAAGTGTTAATTTTTCGTAGTGGTTGCTCTAAATCTATATATTAATACGCTAACCCAAATTTTGTCTCCGTTCGTTTGGCGATTCTACCGAACCGATTTCAAAACCAAGAACACCGTTGGAAAGGCATTTTTCCGTAGATGAGCAGAGTTTTTATGGTTTCACAATTGGCTGAAAATTACGGCCAAAACCGACGTTTAAACATTTTCGTATTTGTGTATAGATGTTGCTGCAACATGTTCAATTTGACATGTTTCGCATGTTGTTTCACTTCACATTTGAAATTAAGCTTTGAAATAAAGATAAATATGAAGATGAAGAAATAAATGATAACGAAAAAAAAGAAGGCAAAAGTGAAGATAAAGACGAAAATGGAGACAATGACAGATACATAGAATTAGGGTAACTGAAAGGGTAAGAACATTTCTTGAATTTATGAAGTGAAACTTCTTTAGCGGCAGTTGGTTGGTTGGGAGTAAATTGTCAAATTCAAGGGGAATAATGCACATGGAAATGGTTCTCAGCGGTTTAGCGGTTTGAGAATAAAAACAAAAACAAAGATACCTAGAGGTACAGGCAAAAACGAAGATCAAAGTAAATTTAAACACTTTAAGGTAAAGGTGAAGAGGAAAAGGAATATGCAAAAATAAAGATAAATATGAAGAAAAGGATGAGGATGAAGATCGATATTGTTATGGATATAAAACTCGATATTTTTATCGATATAATAATCGATATTTCTATCGATAAAATAATCGATATTGTTATCGATACTGTTATTGATTAAATAACCGCTATTGTAATCGATATAATAATCAATATAATAATCGATAATGTTATCGATACAATAATGTATATTGTTATCGGTATTATAATCGATTAAATCGATTTAGTCATTTATATTGTTAACGATATGTACAATAATCGATACTGATGATTGTTATATTTATCGATGAGTTAATCGATTTTACAATCGTTGTATTTTTCTATATGTTTATGGATATTGTTATCGGTATTTTTATCGACACAGTTATCAACAGGGTTATCGATATACTAATGGGAACATGGAATGTGATCACATTACATGACATCACATCACATTTTATCTCATGATATTACATCACATAATATGATATCACATGACTTGACATCACATGATATGACATCGTATGACATGACATGGCATTACATGACGTGACATCACATGATATGACATCGTATGACATGACATGGCAACACATGACATGACATCCTATCACATCACATAAAATCACGTCACATCTTATCACGTCATCGCACCTCATCTCATCTACGTGAATAGAAAAAGAAATAAAATCAGCCATAAAGGTTACTGAAATTTATCGAATCATCGAAGTTTATAATTATCGAAATTTATCCATGCTTATTAAGTTATCGCAATTATTCAAACTGATCAATGTTTACTGAGTTGTCGAAATTTATAGACACAGAAATTTAGTTGTCCAAATTTACGGATAGTTATCGAGCTATAAAAACGTGTGGGATTATCGAAATTTGTCAAGTTAAAGAAATGTATCAAGTTATCGATATTTATTGAATTATCATTATTTATAGACTTAACGAAATTTATCGAGGTGTCGTAACGCATGGAGTTCTTTCAACTTACAGAGTTATCGATAATTATTGATCTACTGAAATTGGTTGGTTCAACGAAGCGAAGTTTATGGAATTTTCAAAATATATCGATTTATTGAAATTTCAAGCTTATTTAAGCTTATCGATTTATCACTGCTTATCGAATTTAATCGTCTTAACAGAGTGTAACGAGTTATCAAACTGTTTAGAGAAATTTATAAAGGTATCCAAAGTTTTTACATTTTTGAGTTATCGAAATTTATCGAGCCATCGAATTTCGCAGTTATCGAAATTGGTCGAGTTAACGAATTTTGTTGAGTTATCGAATTTTAGTGTTCCTGAAATTTATCGAACTATCGATATGTATCAAATCATTGAAATTTATCGATAAACTTGAATGTATCGGGTCAATTCCAAGTCCTGCCGAAGTCCTCCAAAGACCTTCTCAGATAAAAAAAAATTTAGTTACGTTTTAGCAGAAGATTTTCCGGTTAGTTTATTTGTACCGTTAAAGTTTTGCTACGTGTTAAGTTAGAAAACCTCTCCAAGGCTTCTAAAACTAGAAAAACTGTCGAATTTCGACAGTAGCTGGCACTCTAGTTCAATGTAAAATGTTTAAGATAATATTCCTTTTTTAATTTCTTCCTTTTGACCACTGTTCTTAGGAATTGTTTATTCTGCAAAATGAAAGCGAAGCTTCTACCATGCCTACAACTAAATATATTAGCACGGTAAAGGAAAAAGAAAAAATAAATAAACATGCATCTGATCAAAATATGATTGTAGCTAAAATCTAGTGACTGTACCTAATTTACCTTTAAGTCATCAAACGTCGGAAAAAGGTACAATTGTACCTACTTTACACCTTTACACGCAGCATTACCTTCGAACGAAGAGAGAACGAATGGATAAACAGAATCCAGAGAAGCGAACAAATAATGCCTTACAGAGAATGCCTAGATATGTACATATATTGAATTGATGGCGCTAAATACAGACAGGGCTGCCAACTATACTTAGCTATGAAGTGCCATATTGAGGAAAAAAGTGCCAAAATGTGCCAAAGAAAAAAATAAAAGTGCCAATAAAGGTGCAATTCTTTTTAATTTTTCCCATTTAGCATTAAAATTAGAAACGCATTCCTAAATGCCAAAGTAAGATAAACCAGTTGATACACTATAGAAATTAGAAAATTTTAGTTGAGAAAAGGAAGTACACGCAAAGGATTTCACAAAAATTTATTGGACTTTGTACCAAATTGCAAAATTAAGTGCCATTTGATGTAAAAAAGGGCCAAAAATGGCACGGTTTGAGTCAAATTGGCAGACCTGAATACAGATTGTCTTAAAAGATTAAAACTAACTTTCTTATCAATTTTTATAAATCAGATTTTATACCCACATACATACATACATATATCGTTGTTCAACATATCGGTTAATTTATATCGGTTGCGATACGATATCGATACGGGCTTGTTCGAGTTGCAATCACAAACGCAGTGTTGCGCGAATTATTAAAGTATCACGTTCTGTGTGAATTTCTAGCAATGTATTATCAGATGGGAAGTTGCAACAATGTTTCCGTTTTTCATCAGTACGGCAGTAATGCCGCTTTTATAACGTGCCGCGAACAGGCCCTAACTGAGCAACTGTTCCTAGTCAGAAGTTATAGGATTTAGTCCGGATTTTTTTACCTGTAAGTTCATGAAAAGTGTCAAACGATCAGCTGATTTGCATGTGCAAACAAAAACAGAAAGCGGTGAAAGCAAGAACCTTATATTTATAAAAAAATGGAAGTAAAAAACGAAAGAATATGTATAGATTTTAATAATTAGTTAGTGATATTTCAGCCAAATCAGTGTTGTACATATGACATGTAAACAAACCGACTGAAGTTTTTACAGGAAATAGTGATATTTGCGTTAAGAGAGTAAAACTGTAGTTTGACAGTTCCACAGGTTTTAGTCCGAAGTTCAAAGGAACATACTAAATATTGTCCTTTTAAACAACCATCTGATTTTCAGGGAAACCATCTCCCCTGACAAAACTTCTCAGGGCACAGAATGTGCCTTTTTTGCCTTACAATATTGTGACATTTTATGAAACAAACACAAAATTTTCTCACCCTCTACCTTTAATTTAGAATCGAATATGAAAAGAGAAAGGGGCAATCAAAAGGCGAAATTTTTTGTTAGAAGCGAAATCGCCATAGTTTCCAGCTCAAGAAAAACTACATTAAATATTTTTCATTACTTCTTTCGATCGAAAAGATAATTTTCTTTAAGAAATATTTACATATATATTTCTAGAGAGCTGTAAACGGGCCAAACAATTTTAATAGACAATTTACACAAATGTACGGAATTACATCAAACTATTATAAATATTTATTATTAACAATAATGCAGCATTTTTGCATTATTTTTAGTTTTAAGCGATTAAAAATTTTGTTCCGACAGCATACACTCGTCGTAGAGTATCGGTTCGAATCTTCATTACGAACGGATTCAATAAATGTTCTCTACGAATTTCGAATTTACGTTCGTAGCTATTCGAATTCAGTGATAGCACTTTCGCAGATTTCACGAAAATCGAACCTACGACGGATTCAGTGATTATTTGGTAAATTCTTGAAGGCCCATTTTCAATTTCCAACGTATGCACTATGGTCTGGAATTCATTTTTTTTTTGCATAAATTAAAAAAAAAAATGTAACTCATTTTAAAAAATGAGGTACGCAGTATTAATGGAGACATTTCAGTGGTCCAAAATATACAAAAAATAAACTTGATATGGCAACCCTGTTTTATTTATGAGCTGTCAAAAATTATGCCTCTACAACAACAACAAACTCGTGAACAGCTGAGTAAAAGATTGTAAGAAACGAAGTGTGTGATAATAGTTAGTGAACAAAAAAAATTAATAAATTTACAATGGAAAACAATAAAAAAGGTTTTTATTTTTGAACTGAATTAAAAAAAGTGGTTTATTGTGTAAGATCTGTATGGCGCGGTGTTTCGTGTAATAACTCTTTTAACGTAAAAATTTGGTAATTGCCGATGTTTTGTGGAGTAAAAGTTGTATGTATTGTCCCGTATTGTTCAAGATTTTTATGTTGGGTGACAACTGAGAGTCTGCTCTTTAAAATCCTGTGTGTGGGCTTTGCCTATTTTTGCCCCATTTAAGAATATTTGTAATTTTCAGAAACATTTGAATTCCAATACAAAGTAATACTTGGAGTCTGCCTAGAGCCTATCGTGAAACTACGTAAAAAATAAGAATATTGGAGTTTTTTGAAAATAGACGTAGCCACGCCCAGTTATGATTACATGTGTGTATCTTGGTTAACGATGCACCAATATCTCCCAAACTTAGTACAGTTCTTGGCCTTGGTAAAACATACCAAACTGCGGAAAAAATTTTAAATCGGACAATAACTACGCCCACAACCCATAGAACGGTAATTTAGAGAAATACGAAATCTTCGATAAATCGGGAAATACTGAAGCTTATTTATTCAAAATTGAAGTTTGCAATAACTCTTTAGCGATACGATCATACTAAATTTTTGGAAAATGGGCGTGGCGCCGCCCACTTATGACCACATATGTGTATCTTGGTAACCGTTTGATCAATTTGTACCAAACTCGGTATAATTATTGTTTTTGCCACATAAAAGCAAAACCTTGAAAATTGTTTAAATCGGATTAAAATGAGGCGTCCTTTTAATATAACGGTAAATTTCAGAAATTCTTGAAACTTCGATATTTCGAAATTTAAGCACGCTAATTTACCCAAAATTGATACTCACAACAATCTCTTGAAAAGAAGTAAAATTATTATGGAATTTTGGAAAATGAGTGTTATACCGCCCACTTAACATTTAGCCTTTTTAAACATTAGTTAACAAAACACTATACTATACTAAGTTTTGTTAAGATCGGTCAAAAGGGGTTTTGTGAGATATACGAATTTTCCTCATCAGTGAGCGGGCCACGCCCCTTTTAGAAAATTTTAAATATATCGTATTCCCCTTTATTCCTTGACCCCTTATACCAGATTTAGCTTTTCTAGCTTTACTCTACCAGTAATTTTATCACTCTTTGTATTTGTATGAGTGGAGAGGGCGTGCCACTCCTCAAATTTTTATTTTCTTTTTACTTCTTCTATTTATGTGGCATAGCCTTCACACAAAACTTAAGTGACATATCTCGTTTCTAATAATTTTTGCAAAAAAAAAATGATTTCCAGACCATAGTGGTATGAAACACCTGAAAATGATAATAAAAACATCGGAACCGGCCGGATTTTTCTTTTCGTAAGAAACGAAAATTTTAAGTTTTTGTATAGAAAATGAATGGAAAAATTCATGATTTTCGATTTGTACGAAAACAGGAATATTAAAAACATCGGTTTACAAAAAAGTTTCTGCATATTGAACCAAACCTCTATATTCCTATGTTATTCGACGCATTGAATGCGAATCCGAGGTCTGTTAGCCCCCATCACGTCAGGCTCGAGGTCATTTGAAGGTCTCAAATTAATGGATTAAATCTGAAAATTCAATATAATTCTTCTGACTTTGTCCTTGAGATGTCCTTGGCATTACCTCTAGATGACGTTTAAAAATCAAGAGGCCCCATATTCGGATTCAGTGAAAGACCTCGAATCTAAAATTATGGTGATTAACGGACCTCGGATTCGGGATCAGCGAATCGAAAACCCCTATATATGAATTTTCAGGTTTATTCAATGAATCTTTCACTATTTCACCTTAAAATGATCTCGTTGGACGTGATTTAGGTTAAAAGACCTACGATTCGCATTCAACGCGTCGAATAAGAGGTTTGGTTAATTATGCAGAAACTTTTGTTGTAAACCTGTGGAATAGACTGGCGATTAACCAAATAGTTAGCGTTTTATCGAGCTTCTAATCCGATTTGTTGCGCATTAATGTTGTCACACAAAGGGGAGAGATCTACATATGTACGCACTTCTAACCACTAAACCACAGAGACCGCCTATAGCACTATTGGCATCGTAATATAATTTTTTCAGAGGGCAGCGATGATGTTTGAAGTGATTTTATATGAGCTATGTACCCGTATGTATGTTTTTATTAGTACATTTATTAAATTCCTGCACTTGCTTTTCGTATATAAATATGTACTTCATATTAAATAATTTTTGTAGTATGGCGTTTATCTGGTTACTTGCATATATATGTGCCTCTTATTCTTGCACTGACTTACGTAAATATGTGCCTTCTTGTGAGCACTGACTTAGAACGAATTAGTGCCGCCCCATCACCACCCGTTTGGTAAATAGGTAAGTCCAGCGTTCCGTCTACGTCGTCGAGGCAAACGCACAATTAATGAACTGGTATTTCTAGAAAAAAAAAAAAAAAAAAACAATAGCTCGTTATAATGTCATTCATATTCTATTTGAGTTAATAGGGCACGTGCGGATGCATGCTTACCACAACAAGGCGCAGTCGCCGACGCAGTTATTACTGCACTGCTACTTTGGCTGGACGCGCGCCAGGCCCACTTCGACTATTAACTAAAATAATTCATACGCACGCACGCACACATGTACACTTGTATCTAAGTATTTAGATGGGGATACTTGTTTATTTATATTTTATTAGCATTTTTACCTGAATTCACCGGCCAACTTGACTGGTGATGGTCGAATTGCCGCCGTAAAGCGTATCGGAACGATAAAGAATGTAAACATATATTTAAAGTATTTTTATGATTACACAGAACTGCTCACCAATGCGCGAATTTATTTAGACTTGTGCTATTTTATACACGTGGATGATACCATAAGTAATTATTCATAGGTTGCTGGTGCGCTATGAACCCTCATTTTGAATCACTACATAATTCTTCAGTACGTCAGTCAGTATTCCAAAGGCATGCATGTATGAAGATAAGTTCGGTGAACGTACTTGTGTGTGAGCAATCATTGCATGCACTGACCGTTAAATTCTGCAAAATTTTACAAAAACTGGGGTAATATCAACCACTTACTTAAATGGGCAATGGCGCCAAAATTATAGCAAGAAAATGTAGCTAAAGTTAGGATTACTTACCTAGGATAGATGCTATTGAATCTTTTTATTGCGTATATTTGTTGCCTGAATAAACCTGTATTCTTCACTTCAAGACTAAATAGGTGTATATTAAAGCTGGGAGTTCTATCAAGATACTCGAATAATGAAGTGTTCTATTAACTGTTTTTCAGCTCGATAGATTTTGTAATTTGGGAAAAAACTTCACGAATTCGTACAAATACTCTTTAGGATATCCGGATAACCAAATAAAAGGAATATAACCAGATATCCAAATAACAAAGTTATAGAATATTAATCGGCCATCCGTACAAGTCGGATTTTATCCGTATTTAGGAATGTAAAGATAGTCCCATCTCTAGTGATTATGTAAAAACACTGTAAGAATTTCATACATACTTATTCTATTGGTAACTCAAACTCAGGACAGTTGGTCGATTTTTAAAAGTTTCTTAATCCTTAAAATGATTCATTTGCTGCCCTACAAGTTAACTACTGGACGTACGGATCACATCAAAATTGCATACATAGTAGTTATGAGGTTTAGAGCGCAGGCTGTTTAAACCTTGGAATGTTCACTCATTGCCAAGAGGAAAACTATAATAGATTAATCATTATTGAATAAGCAAAGGTGAATCGATCTTATTTAATATGTCAACATAACGCCAATGTTGTTGTCAAGCTCATACAGCTCACATTCGGCCATCAAAGCGCAAAGGCCTGTAAATTTTCTGAAAAATATTTCCACCGAACAGTACAACAGCCGTCCCTTCGGACATCGTCTTTATCCATGCTTCTGCGCATTGTACTCTTGTTTTAACCCATGAAGTCGATATCGTTAGGAAGTCGCCATATTTGAAACCACGTATGGTATCAAATGGCTCGGAGAGGTAGTTCAAAATCCCACCACGAAATCCACCCCTTGTGTGCTCTAGTGGTTTGCCACCAATAATATTCTGTATAACGGATGATGTATGCACATTAGCAGCTCCTTGCCGCCTTGCTTGAATCGCTAAGCTTTGTAAACCGCCAACTGTAGCAGTCTCACGGGTTTTCAGCATCGAAATTCCAATGCGTACTTTTTCACAGTGGGGCAGTAGGACTTCGAATGTAGCCTCCATAATTGCAACACGCTGTGGACATCGGTCACAAGGTCGCTGTTGATGTTCTTAAAGGAATTCGTCCGGTCTTTAAACCTTCCGTATGTTGTCTAATATTCTGATATCATCTCTCTATATTTCAAGATCTTCGTATTCACGTATTTTGGCCTCTCTCTTTTTACTACGAACGATCCACACAGATTGAGTTGCGGCTGATCGCAGCGTGACCCTGCAGGCAGCATCATGTTTTTGCTGCAGCTTCGGTCCATTCTCATAGTACCGATTAATCTTTTGAGCTCGCTGAAATCCGACTCTTTTTTCGGGCCGTGCGTTATGAGCGGTAAATGCGGTTCCGATGTTCATATATGTTGGTTTGTTGAAGAGCGCCCTCAAAAAGCAGGTGTAAGTACATGCTGGACGTACATTTTCTGCTGCACGGAGGTGATATAGCTTGACGTACATATCTTTTGGCGCGAGACCTATCAAAGTGCCATGTTTCGGACCCCGGCAAAGTCCATTAAAATCAGTCCTTTATCGGACATTTCGACGTGGAGGCTGAATTTTCCGACGGTGAGACCAAAGATTCCTTCCTTTCTCACCCGGGAATTTAAATAGCAAAGCACGATTTTTACTCATATCGTAGCTGTGTTTCAAGCGCTCATACATAGAATAGATTTTTGGACGGCTCGTGCTTCTCGTCCTTGCGGACATGCGAGCTAATGAGCGAAAATTCAAAGAATCTCACTATGCTGCGAATTATGGCGAGGCAATCATCAACTAGGGTGAACGACAGTACTCGTCGACTCAGTCTCCCTCCCACCAAAAATCCAATGCTGAATATGTGCTCCTTTACATGACAGCTATTGTAAACATAATTTTTGTCTTGCCTCGTCCATCCTATTTCTGGGGTGGCGGCGTTGTCGGTGTTTATTGGGCATCCTAGCGGTTAACTTATGAAAAATTCTTCGTAAAAGTATGTATTTATCATATTTTCCCCCAAAATCGCATCGATGTTTTTAGTTAATTTTAATTAAATTTACAAGGTCGTTGATAAATAGTAAACTGAATATGACAATACTGAAAGTTTACTTTCTTTAGACCTTTTTTAATTTGAAGGTACATTTATTTGATGAACGAAATTAAAAGCGTTCGCAATTGCCTCCGCGGTCTGCTAACTACGAAGTTCCGCCAGAGCTCTGGTTTTTTGCACGTTTGATTATCTCAATGTGATGATAAAGATGAGAAGGTAGCTCTGTGCTTCAACCGCCTACCGAATCCAAAGTGGAACATGTTGGAAAATGTACGTAGAACATGAAATGAGTCCCAATTTGCGTATACTCTGTGTTTTTGCCAGGAGAGGATTATTCACCGCTAGACAATACTACTATACTGGAGTGCCAGATACTGTCTGTTTTTCTAGTTTTTAGGAGCCTTGGAGAAGTTTTCTAACTTAACACGTAGCAAAACTTATACAGTACAAATTAACTTACCGGAAAATTTTCTGCTTTGGAACTAAAACGTAACTAATTTTTTTTTATCTTAGAAGGTCTTTGGCAGGACTTGGAATTAACTTACACTAAAATCCGATAATTCAACAAAATTCGTTAACTCGACCAATTTTGATAACTGTGAAATTCGGGGGCTCGATAAATTTCTGTAACTCAAAAATGTAAATTCTGTGGATACCTTTATAAATTTTTACTTTTGACAGCTCCACATTTTCGAAAGCTATCGAAATTTTTGATAACTCGTTACACCCTGTAAACGCGGTAAAATTCGATAAGCAGTGATAAACCGATATGCTTATATAACCTTGAAATTTCGATAAATCCATATATTTTGAAAATTCCATAAACTTCGATTCGATGAATCAACCAATTTCAGTAGATCAATAATTATCGATAACTCTGTAAGTTGAAAGTGCTCCATGCATTACGACAACTCGATAAATTTCGTTTAGTCTATAAATAATGATAATTCAGTAAATATCGATAACTTGATACATTTCTTCAACTTGACAAATTTCGATAATCCCACACGTTTTTATAGCTCGATAAATATCCGTAAACGAAGGCGGACAAAATTTATGTTAGCGTATTAATACATAGATATAAAATAACAGGTTGGGTAGCTGGCGAGGCCTAGTCTCCGCGGCCTTTTGACAGGCTGTATATTATGGCGGGAAAGGCCGAGTTTCCGATCCATGTTCCCGAAGTCATTACTTTGAATGTGTGGCAGGCGGAAAGCTCTAGTTTCCTCTTTGCGATGCAGTGATCGGACTACAAAAAAATTCTGTGTGGTAGAATCTGGAAAAAATGTGGTAGATTTCAAAAAAATGTGGTAGATCTCTGGGTTTGGATCAAACTTTATACAAAAATTAAAAAAAATCTGCAAGGTTTCACCTAAATTGCAAACTTTTTAATTAGACTCTACAAAAATAATAATTTTAGTATAATAAAGTGCAAGATTGAAGTTGCTAAAAATTGCATTGAGTTTTGGCAATTTTTTCCTTGACGGTGCAAAGCAGTTCCTTTTTGTTCTGGTAAAATATTTTTTTTATTTTCACTTTTATTTCAACATATTTTGGTTAAAATAAAAATACTGAAAAAAATAAAATATTTCACACAAACAACAAAAAATATAATCGATAATCGCATGAGGCTATTGCCTGAAAATTTTAAAATGCACATAGTGGCATTGTGCTACTATGATAGCACGGCCGAGTAATTATAGTCAACTAATGTACAGTAGACTGCATCACTCCCCATACAAAAAAATCGGTACTTTTTTCCACTGGAATTATAAACTCTATTACATTTTAAGGCTTTCACGAAAATATCCCACAAAAATATTGAGATTTACGTGAGCTGGACCCATTTGAAAATACCTCCAAAAATTTAGTTTTTTATTAATAAAAAGTTTTTTTTAATATTTTTTGAAGAAATTACCTCAGATGACTAAACAGTTTAAGCATAAAAAGTCTACAAAAAAATATTAAAAAAAAATTGTTCACGGAATCCTGATAATAAGATTTTTGATGCTGGTTTTGCACTTTTTTCAAAGGCCGGTCTAAGAAAAACTTAAAGAACTCAGCCAAAACCTTACCAATTTAGACTTATGAGGTAAGGTATTTTCTCACCCTTTTTATTTATTTGCGAATAAGCTCATTCAAAGTATGAAAGTGGAAGGTAAGATAAACGAGTGTTATTCCATGTTGAATTAAGATGTGTTGGTATTGAATAAAGAAAAAGTTGGGACGTGAATGAGCTTTTTGCATAGAAATAAAAAGGGTGAGAAAATACCTTTCTACTGATACCTCATAAGTCTATATCGGTAAAGTTTTGGAGCAGTCATTCAAGTTTTTCTTACACAAATCTTTGAAAAAAGTTAAAAAACAGCATCAGAAATCTCATTATTATGATTCCGTTGATAAATTTTTTTAATATTTGTTATAATACTTGTTGATATTATACTTTGCAATTCAAGCGTATTGTAAATCAATTCCATTTTTCTTATAATCAAATGTATTGTTTCAAAATTTTTCATTCCGAATAAAACTTTGGTTTACAAAGGTTATGGACCCAGACAGCTCGTCTAATTCATAGACTGATTCTACGCAGAAATTCGGTGGAGGCGAATTCTTCGGCGCATTACTAGTTTGTCGGTTTTTTCAGTTTTTTCAATTGCGAATATAGAGAAGTTGGGCAGCGAAAATTATGCGGTTTGGAATATTCAAGTCAGGAGTTTGCTCATTACTCTTGATCTTTGGCAGACAATTGAGGAAGCATGTCCAGTAGAAGAAGGCCCAAAGGCAGTTTGGTTGAATCGTGACCAAAAAGCTCTTTCAACTTTAATTTTGACGGTTAAGTCGAGCGAGCTTATTCATGTTAAGAATTGTAAAACGGCGAAGAGTGCATGGGATATACTAAGTTCACTTTATAAGACTAATACAGCATCTAGAAAGGTCAATATGTTCAAAAAGCTATTGCGTTTCAAGCTCGACACACATGCAAAATTCGCGACACAGATAAATGTTTTTTGTTCTATCGTAGATGAATTGAAGGAAATTGACATTAATTTAAATGATGATTTTTTGTGTACACTGCTATTGTGTAGTCTTCCGGATGAGATGGAGAATTTCGTGGTGGCTATAGAGAGCAGAGATTCTCTTCGATGGGTTGATTTCAAAAATTTTGGAAGAAGAACAACGCAAAGGTGACAGAAGTGACGGTATTGGTGAAGGTGCGTTTGCGGCAAATGTCCGAAATGGTAAAAATAAAGACTCGCGTTATAAAGACAATCGGTTTCGTAAAAATACAGACAGCACTAAGAGTGTGAACAATAATAAAAAATGTTTTAAATGTGGCAAACTTGGACACATACGTTCTCAGTGTAAGCAAACATTCAGTGTGAGAACAACGGGTGAAGCGGCGTGTTCTTTATTTACAGCAAAAGAGACGAGTAATGATGATTGGATTTTTGACAGTGGTGCAACGTCTCACATGTGTAGAAATGCGGAGTATTTCGATTTTATTGAAGAGAAAGAACAAGAAATTATATTGGCATCGGGTAAGACTATATACGCGCGGGGTATTGGAACAGTGAAATTGAGATCGGACTTCTCAAATATAACATTAAATGATGTATTGTATGTTCCGGATTTACATTCAAATTTTTTCTCTATCGGTAAAGCAATTTCATATGGATTCTCAGTGACATTTTCGCACAACATGGCCATAATGAGAAACAAGAAAAGTTAAAATGTAATATCTGCATTTTATGACACGGGAATATTTATCGCGAATTTAAAGTATTTTGTTTTGAAAGAAAAACTAAATAGCGTGAAAGATATAAGCATTGCGTATAAGTGGCACAAAAGATTTGGACATATCAACATTAATGATTTGAGTAAATTGAATAATAACAAGTAAGAGCAGCGCTGTCTTCGGCTATGCCGAAGGCTTCATACCTTTCATGAACATCTGCAAATTTTAGTTTGACAGATTACTGATTTTGAATACATCTGCATACATCGATAGAGGAGTTACATACTTATATAAAAAATCGCATCTAAACAATCAGAGGTATGGAAGATATACTTTATATGGCACCAATCTAAGTGATTTTCACTGCTATGTGATCGGTATGTAAACCGGTAACACAATTTATTGGGTTTAGTTTCCTACATAAAAGAGATGTATCGCAAAAACTGGTATCTGAACAATCAGTGCTATAGGAGATAAAGCTTATACAGCATAGATTTTGACGATTTTCTCAGTAGACTTTGTATTATTATTTATAAAATATCTTACGAAATTTATCGGTTTTAGCGGTTCAAATAAAGGAGTTTTACAGTAAAATCCCATATCTGAACAATCAGATGTATGGAAGATATATGTTATAGTCACCCGATCCTTGTTCACTGTAAGTATTCTGTTAATAATGAGAGAAAATGGTGCGAAATTTCATGTTCCTAGCTGCATAAATGGAGGAGTTATGATAAAAGACCACATATCTGAACAATCAGTTGTATGGGGGCTGCAGGTTATAGTGACCCGATCTTCGTTATTTTCACTGTAAGTCTTCTGCTGATAATGAGTGAAAACAGCGCGAAATGGCATGGTCCTAGCTACATAAATGGATGAATTATAACGAAAAATCTCATATCTGAACAATCAGTTGTATGGGAGCTATAGGTTATAGTTATCCGATCTTTTTAATTTTCACTGTAAGTTTTCTGTTGATAATTATTGAAAACAGTGCGGAATTTCCTGTTCCCAGCTATATAAATGGAGGAGTTATAACGAAAAATTGTATATCTGAACAATCGGTTGTATGGGAGCTATAGGTTATAGTGACCCGATCTTTGTAATTTTCACTGTAAGCATTCTGTTAATAATGGGTGTAAGTGCTGCAAAATTTCATGTTCGTAGCTGCATAAATGGAGAAGTTATAACGAAAAATCTCATATCTGAACAATCAGTTGTATGGGAGCTATATGTTATAGTGGTCCGATTCTTCCGGTTCCGACAAATGATTAATACATTATAAAAATACACCCACCTACCAAATTTGAACCGGATATCTCGAAAACTGAGAGACTAGATTGCATACAAACAGACGGACAGACGGACAGACGGACATGGATAAATCAACTCAGCTCGACGTTCTGATCATATAAGTATACATTTTAATGGGTCTATCTCTTTTTGTTCTGGTACTTACAAACATCGGACCAAAGTTATAATACCATTTCATGCTCATGAAAGGTATAAAAATATGTGTCGTGACTTTCATGTAAAATTTCCAAAAGATTTTGACTGTTTAACATGCGCGGTATGTAAAATACATAGTAAGCCATTTAAAAGCTATCAAAACATTTTCACGAAAGATATTTTGGAATTGGTAGGTACACATGGATTTATGTGGGCCTATGGGTGTAAAATCGGTGGGTGGATCGTTATATTTTATTTTGTTTATTGATGATTACTCACGATATACGATGGTTCATTTTCTACGAAAGAAATCAGATGCGTTTGATGCATTTGTGAAATTTGCTGTTAATGCGGAAAAGCAGAAAGATAAAAATAGTACGCAGTGATAATGGTAAAGAGTTTATTAATTCTAAATTCAATGAATATTTTTTAAAAAATGGCATTAAGCATCAAACTACGGTGAGTTATACACCGCAACAAAATGGTGTTGCTGAAAGGGCTAACAGAACCCTTGTGGAAATGGCTCGTTGTTTACTGGAAGCGGCAAAATTACCACAGAGTTTCTGGGGAGAGGCAGTGAATGCAGCAGCATACATTCGGAATCGATCACCTAGTAAATTACTTGTGGATGTAACTCCATTTGAAAGATGGTATGATAAAAAGCCATCGGTTAATCATTTTAAGGTGTGGGGTTGTGACGCTGTAGTGCTGCATAAAGGTCCGAAGCCGAGGGGTAGTAAATTTTTGCCCAAGGGTAAGCCGATGAAATTTGTTGGTTATCAAGACAACACAAAAGGATATAGGCTGTACGATGTCAAAACGAGGAAGATTGAAATCGCTCGTGATGTTATATTTTTTGAGAGTTCTTTTGATATAGATCATAGTTTTGGCAACAATGATAAAGATTTTTTTTATGCTGAAATCTTGAACAAATATGGTGGTGTTGCTGTGGTTGGAAGTGTTAATGAAAACGTCGAAGAGATTCATAATGAGGAAACTTCCAGAAATTCTGAAACAGGAGAACAAAGTCAAGAATAATGGTTTAATGACAGCGAATCTGAACTTCAAGAATCAATAATTGTAGAAGGGAAAAGAAAGAGAGGTCGACCAAAAATAGTTAGAACAGGTGATAGAGGCAGACCAAGGAAAATATTTTGTAGTGAAACAGGTCCCGAATTATTAAATGTAATTGTCGAGAATCCAGCTACAGTGACAGAAGCGTTAAATTCAGAAAATGCTAAGTACTGGAGAGATGCAATGCAGGTTGAGTTTTTTCTCTTATCAGAAATAAAACATGGGATTTGGTTGATAAACCAAAAGACAAAAATGTTATTAGCTGTAAATGGGTGTTTGCCATTAAACGTAAAGCTGATGGATCAATAGAGAAGTACAAGGCAAGACTTGTTGCACGCGGTTGTTCACAAAAGTATTGTGTCGATTATCAAGAGACATATGCTCCTGTGGTTCGTCATTCTACCATTCGACTTTTGCTAGCATTGTCTGCAAAACATCGTTTGATAGTTAATCACGTAGACATTGTTGCAGCTTATCTGAATGGGGAACTGGAAGACGAAGTATATATGCAACAACCTCCAATGTTTCAAGATGAAAATCACCCTGAAAACGTATGCAAACTGAAAAAATCGTTGTATGGGTTGAAGCAGGCTGGCCGGGAATGGAACAGGAAAGTAACTGAAATCTTGATTGAAATGGAATTTAAGAGATGCAAATCCGATACGTGTGTTTATGTAAAAAGGCATAAAATAAAATTAGTATTATAGCGCTTTATGTTGACGACATTCTGATTGCGTGCTCGAGTCAGCGTGAGATGGAAGAAATAATCGCAAACCTCAATAAGCATATAGAAGCGGTTGTTCGAGGTCCCATATCGTTTTACTTAGGGATGGAAATCGAGAGAAATGGGCAAGATGGCGATATAATAATTCATCAGAAGCGGTATACTGAAGAGATTCTTAACCGTTGGGGTATGGCGGATTGTAAGCCAGCAACAACTCCATGGGCATCAGGCATGGTACTGAAGAAATGTGATAAACAATGTGAAGATTTGGATATTAAACGATATCAGAGTTTAATGGGTGCTCTTATGTATTTGGCAGTCATTTCGAGGCCAGATATTGCTCATGTGGTTTCAAAGCTATCGCAATACAATACTCATCCACATGAAGAACATATGCAAGCAGCGAAGCATGTTTTAAGATATCTAAGAAAGCAGCCAATTTGTAAAATATCATTTTCTACTAAAAATGACAAATTGGTATGCTTCACAGATGCTGACTGGGGCTCAGACTCAGACGATCGTAAATCTTACACAGGCTATGCTATACTTATGGCTGGTGGACCTGTGGCTTGGAAATCAAGAAAGCAATCTGTGGTGGCTTTAAGTACGATGGCAGTATGTCAAGGTGCAAAAGAAGTGATATTCCTTCGAAATATTCTTGAAGAAATGGGTTTCCTGGAACAAGTTCGTAGTCCAACAATTATATACTGCGACAATCAAGGAGCTCAGTTTATGGTGAAAAATCCGACAGTTCAAAAGAAGAGCAAACATATTAATATACGTTATCACTACATCCGAGAGAAGCACGAAGCTCAACAAATTCAAATTGAATACGTGCCATCAGAGGAGAATACGGCAGATGTACTTACGAAAACATTGGCAAAAGGGAAACATATTATTTGTTGTAACCTACTAAATATAAATTAATATAGTTCTTAAGATTGTTTACACTAACGTTTGATTTGAGCGGGAATTCGTTATAATACTTGTTGATATTATACGTTGCAATTCAAGCGTATTGTAAATCAATTCCATTTTTCTTATAATCAAATGTATTGTTTCAAAATTTTTCATTCCGAATAAAACTTTGGTTTACAATTTTTATATAGATTTTTTAAGCTTCAACTGTTTTGTCATGATTTTTTCCAAAAATTCCTTAAAGAAACTATGTTTATTCATGAAAAAATCCATTTTTAGGGGTATTTTCGAACCGGTCCAGCTCACGTAAATCTTAATATTTTTCCGAAATATTTTGGTAGAAGTCTTAAAATATACTTGGTTTGGTAATCCCGCCGGAAAAGCCGCAACTTTTTTTGGTGATGCAGTCTAATGTACAGTACTCGAAAAAATTATAGCCGCACCAAATTTTCACAGCTTTTAAAATATTATTTTTGTTGTCATTTAATTTTGGTTAGTTTTTTATAGTTCATTCTTTAACATGATCCGTAGAAATATAAGTTTAAAGGCAGTGTCACACGATTGGATATTTGCCAAAATTTGGTGCAAATCGTATCCCAAATATTTTTCTTATCCCAATCACGAAAATTAATTTGTTGAAATTTTGCAATATAATATCGCTGTATTGTACCAATCTTTTGAATACAAATAAAAAAATGCGCCATGATTTTTATTTTGTACCAATAGCCCAATATAAAATTGTATCAATCTGTACAAATGTACCAATCGAGTGCCACTGCCTTAAAAATTTATTCAATTTAGAAATTTTGATAATTCCGTGTTAAATACGTAGTAAAAAGGAGAGCTTTAATTTAATGTGTTCTCTTTTTATTCAATTCAACCGGAAGAATGAACAACAAAAGGCTATAAGACTAAGTAGATAAATTGTGTTTCTATACTACGGGTGATGCCAGATCTGCATAATATTATTCATATTATTATTTTCAACAAAAGAAAAAAAATCAACAAATTTTCGTAAAAATTTCGAGTTTTTTAATTAGATTCTGAGTATGCAGTTTTGTAGCCCATTGGATTCTAGTAGAATAAAGTACAAGTTTCAGATGGCTAAAAACTACGAAGGAGTTTTTAGCATTTTTAAAAAGGCTCGACATTTCTACGACAGTTGGTTCATTTTTTTTTAATATTTGGAAACTTGGATTTACACGGGTTTTGTTAAAGAATGAACTAATTTTTATAAAAAAAATAATCAAAATTAAATAACAACGAAAATAATACGTTAAAACTTGGCGAAAAGAGGTTTGGCTATAATTTTTTGACCACTGTATGTATTTTTTAATATCTTTAATTGGACAAGCACGTTGTACATAAAGGAAGTACATAACAAAATTAAAAAATATTTGCCCTTTTTCAAGTTTTTAGTGCCTTAAAATCTAATCATACATGATATTTAAAGCATCTATGAAGCACTTCCAATAGTGAAACTCTAAGAAAAACTATCTTTTTTTGTACTCATTGAAATAAGTCCAAATGTGCATATGTATGTATATTAGGTTGGTCCAAAAAAAAAAAAAGTATACCCCTATTTTTGTATATTGAAATCAAAAAATATTTAGAGGTCGCTCAAAGCGCTCAAAGTTTTCCATGTATTTTTATATGGGGAAAAAACAACTTTTCGTAGAAATAGTATAGAATTCAATATCAATATTTTTTGATCGGAAAACTCTATTTCTCTTCAGGTGACTTTCAGTAATAATACCCAATGGCTTATTTAACCATTTTTTAATACTAAGGATATTTTTTTGGTCGCCCCATTGCATTTTTCGGGGCTTTTGTGGGTTTTTGGCGGACCTATAAGTTATAGTTGCGATGAAAAACTGGTTAAATAAAAATTTGGGTATTATTATTGGGAGTCTCCTGCAGATAATCAGAGTTTTCCGATAGAAAAATATTGATTATTGGGAGTCTCCTGCAGATAATCAGAGTTTTTCGATAGAAAAATATTGATTTTTAAGAATTCTATAACATATAATATACATGGAAAACTTTGGGCGCTTTGAGCGACCTCTAAATATTTTTGATTTCAAAATAAAAAAATAGGGACATATTTTTTCTCTGCATAAAACAATCATAAGACTGGTTTTCACTATGTCATATTTTGACGCAAAAATTTGGGGTCATAGGTTGACACAACTTTGCCTCCATTTTCCACATCCTTACCGATAGTATTATGGGCCAAAAACTGACAAATAGCCGATTTAGCAGCGCATGTGCACGACTAAAGATCTTTCCTGATAAAAGTCAATCGATAAACCGCTTTTAATCCCATTTGACAATGTGTTTTCACTTATTTGACGACAAATCCCATTGAATTTGACACAGCATAGAAATTCCGACTTTACTTTTTCACATGCATTTTTGGACCACCCTAAATGTATTAGGAATGTTAATTTTTTCGCTTCTTAGGATCCCGGGATTATCGGGATGTCATTATCACATCCCGGGATTTAGATATTCATTACTTTTCAACAACTTAAATCGAAAAAATTGCTCTTATATTGTTTGAGTGCACTCCTGCAATAAAATAAATAATAAATAAATGGGTTTGAAACCTACTTTTTTATTTAAAGTGGCGTTTTTATTTTTTCTCTCTGACGTCAGGATTTATTTTAAAGGACTTTGTAATTTCAAAGATATATATAATTCCAAAAATTATTTAAAAAACTCAATGCTATGTAAAATAAAAATATGGGTACCAAATAAAAGAGGAAATTTCTTTTAGAATTTAGAAAAAAAAATGGAGTTTTTTGGATTCACAAGGACGAATAGCTTTTTAAGCTGATAAAGTTAGAAGGACGAAATTGTTATCCTTAACATATAATTTTTTCAAAAACCAATATTGCGAAATTTCAAGGATAAAATTTTAAAAGGACATTTTTAATACTTATCAATTTTTATGCACCATAAAATTTAATCTGTTTAAATTATTATATTATATATTGTAGTAGAGGAGTCCAAGAGGGGATTTGGGGATTTACTCGAGCGCGTCAGATTAACATATGGGGGGTACCCTGCATCCTGTTGAGTACCTCTGCCAAATCTAAGCCCTCTATGTAGAGCCGCGCGCATAGGAGAGCTGATCAGAATAGTAAAAAAAAATTGATAGGTGGATTTACTCGAGCGCGTCAGATTAAGAAATGGTGGGTTAATTACATACTGAAAGGTGTGCATTTCAATAATCTGACGATTTGAGCGTGACGCAAGGGATTGGGAGGGTCGCAAACTTGCAAAAAAAAAAACGTTACCTTGACATTCTCGAGCGCGGTCAATTTTTTTTTATTATGAAGCCAACATCCCAAGGATAACGGGAAGTATATAATCTGACGATTTACGCAAGCCGGAGTATAGAAAATCGCCAACAAAGTTTAGCACGTGCACCTGCTCTTTTCTAAAACTACGACAACTTTTTCTACGAAATTTGTTATTTTTTGATTTGTTTGCTGTTTTCCGTTCATATTATATGTCACAAACATATGAATGTATGTATACCCAGCGAACCAGAAAATCATTCGCAAAGACTGGGGATTACGATTACTTTAATATCAAATTTAAAATAGTTTGAATTAGGATTGGAATAATCGTAAATCGAAAGAGTATTAGATTACAATTATAGTAACAAAAATTTGTATCCGATGATTTACTTTATCTTAACAAATATCAAATAAAAATTACTTTTTTAACTTATGTATATTTTACAATCATGGGCGATCAAAGTACTCGTGGTGTTAAATGCAATATAACCTTTAAAATTTTATTAACTAAAATTTGTGAGTCACGATGAGTGGAAATAGTTTTTGTGTGTTTTGTCGGTCAAATTCTTATCAATAAATTGTTGCATTCGCGCCAAAAACAATAAAAAAAATGTAAGGAGGTTTTGGAATATCGTCGGAGCAAACCAACTCTAAGAAAATGGCGTGCAATGTATGAAAATCTCGAATTTCCGGCAGAAACATCGTCAAATAAAGGATATCATGCGCAGTGTTACAAATTGTTCACAACTATTAAAATACCCTTTATACTTTATACTTTATAGACGAGGCAAAAAAAGACCTCTACAAATTTTCTTGCAGTCAGAAATTCTTCAAAAGGCATTAGCAGATTTGGGATCAGAGGTTTATAGTATAGATGAAGGTTTTGATACAATGCAATCTTTTATTTGCCACTTGTACGGCTTAAAAAAATAGCTGATGTCAACCGAGCTAGAATAGAAATCTTCAATAAAACGTACAAAGTATCTGATATATCCCAGCCCTTCTCTTTGAACGTACGTAATTATGACGCCTGTAATTTGCCACCGTGCCAATCGGAGTTACTGCAGCACTTATTAAGAACGAGATATATTGCATGCTTGTGGAGGAATGCATACAAGTCAAACATCGTCAACATTTCACCAAAAGATTATGGATGGAAAGACTCAAATGAAAAATTGGAGATGACCTGGTTCGTTGGTGATCAATTAACAGAAGCTTATGAAGATGTCATAACACCAGACATCCTAGGGCATTCAGGTATAATAGTTTGTCAATTCTATAATAACACACTTTTCACTAGATTTGTAAAAAAATATTGTCAATCACTTCTTGTTGCAGATGGGCAAGATGCAGAAGCAATTGACGACGAAGTCGAACCGGAGTTGTTGTATGATGATAGTTCCACGGATGAAAATGAAGAATAAAATACATATTTTACGCTTATAATAATATGTTTTTACTATTATATATTTTTGGTTGACTGTGCATCTCAGAAACGAAATTATTTTTTTAAACCGTCAGATTAAGAAAACCCCTCCAGACAATCGTCAGATTATGGAACAGCACGACAAGGGCATCGAGATGAACCTTCTGTACGCTCGAGTAAATCCAAATGGCGTTTTTTTTTGCATCTTCAAGAATACGCCACGAGTTTACGTCACATCTGAATCGTCAGATTATTGAATGGGAGGTTCATTCGGGCCCACTTAACATCCCTTGTGAATATCTGACGCGCTCGAGTAAATTATTTTTTTACCCATTTTTGACCCTTCCGTACGCCCACCCCCACCATGCAAACCGGCAGATTAGCATATCTCCGTCATCAGAAACACGTTTGATTTATTCACTATCAATATCTGACGCGCTCGAGTAAATCCATGTAACGGTTTTTTTTTTACATTTTCGGAAGCCTGTAGATCCTCCACCCACCGCTGAAAGGAAAAACACAACATAACCTTTTTTTCTTTCTATCATCTAATCTTCAAAATCCAATAGGTCCCCACGACGCTCGAGTAAATCCCGATTTAGCATCGTGGGCTCCCCTACTATTGATTTAGGTGTGTAAAATTTACTATCGCACCGTGTTATTTGTATAATTAGATAGACATTTACACATAAAATATATTAATTATTAAATAAAAAAAGAAATATAGCCAACACTGGCGAAGAAAAGGAGTTTCTATTATTGCCATCATTGCAAATTACAAATCCCGAAAATCCCGGGATCATTTGGGATTGTTTTAACCTAACATGTATGTACATATACGAGTGGCACATATCCAATGCAAAATATGAGCTCTCAACAAAGCCTTACAGCTTTTTCTGAAAGTAAAATTTTTTTTTGGCAGTATAGTATTTTATCTGAATACAAGATAGGCTTTAAATTTATCGCTTATTTCTTTGTAAGTTGCCCACTGAATGTCATATTAAGCAGGCATTAAGTCGTAATGGCATACGGTGCGATCACGTGTTGATCCCACAAACTTCATTGAAAAACTTGAATGTACTTTGTATGTAATACTATTCAATAGTCATTTGCCCAGCTGCCCCAAAATATGCGCCTATTGAGTTTCCACTCGTAATTCATGAATGTACAAATTTTACCGGAGGCGAAGTGATCTGAAATACTTATTAGTATTTGCTTGCTTGCTTTCTGTTTTCTGTCTTTCACCTGATCCGTTGTTAAGAAGGAAAGGGCGGTGAGACCAGCCAGCGCATATCTTTATACATACTCAAGTAGTACTTATGTTACGATTTGATAGCACATAAGTTACGATTTTAAAGCACACATATTAGTGTTTTACACAATGGAGCATCAAAATTTAAAAGCCAAAACTTTTACAGATTACAGGAGTATTATGCAAAATAGTTTAGATAAAGACGAGAATGCGAACATGAGCGAGCTCCGAGCAATAACTACATATGTATGTATATATGTACGAGAATGTATGTATTTATATAAGAGTGTCGGTCAGATGGTTGGAGCGTGAATTTATCACACCTAGGAATAAAAATGCTAATATAAATGGTTTTCAAAAGAAATGTTAGTGGAAATGAATGGAAATGCAAATGTGTGTTGAAACCGATGAATTAGAAATAGTCATTAATGAATGGTTCGAAATGTTATTACTACTAATTTGTGGCCGTTTTTCGATTATAAGCATTGGTCGATAAGTTTGTAAAAGTCATAATATTGAAACTATTACAGAAAGGCAATGTGAACAAACTTTCGCCATTGGGAAGTTCTCATAAAATATATCGCACAATTTAGATGATTACTTTAGTCTAAAGTCCTTTCAGGGATTTATACGTTCATAGCAATATTTTTTATTAACTTCATAAAGTACTGTATTAAAAAAATGCGTTCATAGTAGAGATGGGCACGGGCCTAAATTTTCAGGCCCGGCCCGGCACGAGTGCAAAATCAACTTTCAAAAACACGCACAAGCCCGCACGTTAAGAATTTTAGTGGGGCCCGGCCCGGTCCGGCCCGGCACGACGGGACACGTCCCAGCCCGGAAATAAAGTGCAAACTTTTATTGTATGTATACATACATATGTACATATTTTTATACCCGAGCGCACTTGTGCACAAGGGTATATTAATTTTGTTCACATAACGGTTGTTTGTAACAGCCAAAACGAATCGAGATAGATATAGACAAATGTATACATAAATGCTCAGAATGAATAGAGAAATCGATTAAGCCATGTCTGTCTGTCCGTCCGTCCGTGTACACGATAACTCCAGCAAAAATTGAGATATCTCAACGAAATTTGGTATGTAGGTTTACGTTAATCCAAGGTAGGTTGGTATTTAAAATGGCCGAAATCGGACTGTAACCACGCCCACTTCCCATATAACGGTAATTTTCGGAAATACGAAAACTGCGATATTTTAGTAACTACTAAAGATTATTCACTCAAAATTGATATTTACAACAATTCTTTACCAAGAAATACGTTTATGGTAAAATTTTGGAAAATGGGCGTGGCACCGCCTACTTATGATCATATATATATATCTTAGTAACCGTTGTACCAATTTGTACCAAACTCGGTACGGTTATTGTGCTTGCCATATAAAAGCAAAACGTTGAAAATTATTGAAATCGGACTAAAATTACGGCCGCTTTTCATATAACGGTAAATTTCAGAAATGCTTGAAACTTCAATATTTCGAAATTTAAGGACGCTAATTTACTCAGAATTGATACACCCCGGCTTACCATGTAGCGGTAAGTTTCGGAAAGGTGAAAAAACATGTATTTAATACTTGCATCGGGTATTTAATGTTCGGCTGCGCCCGAACTTAGACTTTCTTACTTGTTAATTTTGTGTTTATGTATGTATATTTACTTAAGCGAATCAATTTTTTACATGAAAGATTTTTATAATATATTTTCTCGGAAATAGAAAAAGTGGAAAGTATTTTATGTACAGATATGTAAACAAAACTTCATACACCACAAGTAATAACAGCCAAACTCAATTGAACATTTTTTTTTAGAAAAAAGCCAAGTTGTGTTTTGCTGCTTCGAAATAGATACTAAGCCAACACGTCATGTCATCAACGTAAAACTTAAAAAATTGTATTTAATTTTTCTTATAAATAACTACAAACATAAAAATATAGACGAAGCCCTGCTTTTTCTCTTATTTAAATGGTATATAACTTGTTTTGTGCAAATTTATATTACAGGTTGGTGAAAATTTCTCAACTGGACCTCGGATTTCAGTCAAGTTCGAATTTTTGCGGGTAGAGAGGTTTATAGATGTGAAAGGCATTCTGAGAATTTTTTTGAAAAACTTTAATTTTTAAAGTTTTTATAAGCAAATATATTTTTAAGCAATCTTTTTTTCAAAACTCATTTTCTCTTAAAGTATTTGACGAAAGTTGATGAAATTTTGTTTTTGCAAGTTTATTTAAATTAATATATGAATCCCAAATTACGTCAAATGAATGACTAGCTGTACTGGGTACCAGTATTGTACTTGAAAATTACTGAAACTGCAAATTGAGTACAATCATTTCTGAATACCGTTAAATGTAAATAAAACTCAGTACTTTTTAAGTCTATTCGACACTTAATACTGAGTACTTTGAATCGATCCTGAGTACATGTATCAAAGCGATTATTGGAACAGAGTATTTTTGAGTACTGAGTACTTTCGAGTTCTTTTAGGTTCTGAGTACTTTCGAGTTCCTTTTTTGATACTGAGTACTTTCGAGTTCTTTTGGGAGTACTGAGTTCTTTGGAGTACTCAGTATCGATACTTTTAAAAATCGGGTGCTGTCGATCCTTTTGAGAATCGAGTTCCGAGTACTTTTGGTATCGATACTGCCCAACACTATTTTTTATAATTTAGAAAAAAAAAAATTGTTTGGTATCGTTGTAAGGATTAAACTTCCTTTCTTTCGATATGCATATTTGTATACTACGTATATAAAAATTTTAGAAAAAACACATTCAAATTTAAAAATATCTTAAAAAAAATTAAACAAAAAAATTTCCAACCGATTTTTAAAAATTTGGGATCGTTATAAAGACGATTAAACCCCCTTTCTTCTGATATGCATATATGTATACTTCGTATATAAAATTTTGAGAAAAATACTTAAAAGGAAAAAATACCATTTTTTTCATTAAAAAAATATTTAAACAAAAAAGAAAATACTAATTAGTAATACAATTGAATATTTTATTTAAATAAAACAGAAAATTGTCTTTAATTTTTATATATAACCTGTTATGTAAAAAATCAAAAACCATTGTGTTTTTATATTTTTATATGAATTAGACTTCTATTACATATACTTTTGCTTTATTTTTAACAGAGCTGTGGGTGAAAAAGAACGAATTAACGCTTAAAACACTACACATTATTTGTTTTATTTAAATACGGTATTCAATTGTTTTATTAATCACTTATTTTTTGTAATTTTTTTTTTTATAGGAAAAAATTGGTATTTTTCCTTTTACGTGTTTCTTCTCCAATTTTTATACATGAAGTATACAAATATTCAGACTAGACGAAAGGGGGTTTAATCGCCTAAACACCGGCGCCAATTTTTTAAAAATCGGTGAGTAATTATTTTGTTAAAAATATTTTTTGATAAAAAAAAAATATTTTTTCCTTTTAAGTGTTTTTGCTCCAGAAGAAAAGGGGTTTTAATCGCCTTTACAACGATACAAATTTTTCAAAAATCGGTTTGTGTTTTTTTGTTTAAAATATTTTTTTTATACAAAAAAATGTATTTTTTTCTTTAAATGTGTTTTTCTCAAATTTTTATTTACGAAGTATACAAATTCATCGCAAGAAAGGGGGTTAAATCACCTTTACAATGATACGGATCTTTTAAAAATGAGTTAAAAATTTTCTGAAACATTAAGTTTTTAATTTTTCAAGGATCTGCCCTTTGACCCGTTATATCACCCGTAATATAAGTTTTCACAAAAAAAGTTATATACCATATAAATAAGAGGGAAAATGCGGACTAGGTCTGTATTTTTACTTATTTTGATTTTTAGTTACATGCAATAATTAAAAATAATTTTTTACCAAAGGTCCAATTTCGAACTTCGAAGGCCCATATCTCGATTTCGGAGGCTATCTTCGAAAAACGGAGAACTTACTTTTTTACTTATGACTCGCTTCTTTTAAAGACAGTTGGTGTGGTCTAATACCCGGCCGAGAGAAAATTGGTAAAAAGGGGTTAAGTTTGTATACGTATATGAGTAGTCCACTTGCAAACTGCGTTATGTGATTTTATAATAGTAACAGCAAGTAACATCCAAATTGATTATTTTTTTTATTACCTGAAAATTTGAGAGTCTAATAACGTTATAACATAACATTACATATCTTTAACAGTCTATACGACTTAAAGCAGTTTTCTAAGTTCATTAAAGCATGGAGACTTTTGAAAGTTTATAAAAAAGTATGATAGCGACTTTTGCAAGAGTAGTTAACATTTGATGCTATTTTTTCAGAATATAGAAAGATTTTACACTGTGTTGTCAGAGGACATGAATCTACTTCAAATACTGCTACGTTACCCACCAAAAACGAAAAATGGAAAAAATTTTACAAGTGGACCACTTATATATGTTTAATGAAATGAATTTTACGTAAGGAGTTAGTTATATAATAATATTAATAATAGATTTGCACTTACACATATTTGGTCGAGCTTCTACTCCGATTTGTGGCGTGCGCCTTGATGTTGCCACCCAAAGAGGAGGGATCTCCAATTTTACGCCGATTGTATTTTTATGCGAAACTGTTTTTCATGGCAGAAATACACTCGTAGGCTTGCCATTGCCAGCAGGAACGATAGCTATTAGAAAACCCTTTTTTTAGTTTATTTTATTTTTTTTTTACTAGTAAATACTCGGCGTGCTTCACTGCGTCTTAACCCTTAATTAGGCGCATGGGGTCAAGGCCATTTCAAGTTGTAAAAAAATGTCTTGAAGTGCTTGGATCGTGCTCGCGCTCCTTCTAGCTTCCAAACTCCTCGCGGGGTATGTAAATAAGTCACGGCCAGAACATCGGCGTGTACACATGTGTCGCTACTCTTTTAAGCCCTGACCCCATGCGAACACTTATGTAATATTTTTTGGCGGAGGTAGATAATTTTTAGTTTTGCATCTAAGTTTGAAGTCAAAGTTATGCTTCTCTTTCATAAAGTTAACTGTTATAAAGAGCTTTAATATTTATGACAATAAACATTTCGTTTTATTTACTTAGTCACGGCTAGATCATCGTCGTGTACACATGTGTCGCTACTCGCTTGAGTGCTGACCCCATGCGACCACTAAAGTAACTTTTTTTGGCGGAGGTGAAGTTTTCATTATACCTTTCATGATCATGAAATGGTATTATAACTTTGGTCCGATGTTTGTAAGTACCAGAATAAGAAGAGATAGACCCATTAAAATATATACTTAAATGATCAGAACGTCGAGCTGAGTCGATTTAGCAATGCCCGTCCGTCCGTCTGTCTGTCTGTCCGTCTGTTTGTATGCAATCTAGTCTCTCAGTTTTCGAGATATCCGGATGAAATTTTGTAGGTGGGTGTATTTATATAATGTATTAATCATTTGTCGGAACCGGAAGAATCGGACCACTATAACTTATAGCTCCCATACAACTGATTGTTCAGATATGAGATTTTTCGTTATAACTTCTCCATTTATGCAGCTAGGAACATGAAAATTTGCAATACTTCCAACGATTGTTTTTTAAGTTAACGATAACAGAGTAATTTAATATTTTTGATAATACACACTTCGTTTTCTTATTTTAAAAACTCTTTTTTCAACACTTTTATTGGGGTAACTGGGGACCCCATGCGACCAGTTGTGTGATTTTCTTTATGCGCCTAATTAAGACTTAAACGTATTTTTGTGCTGTGTGATATTTCATTTATTTTATCAATTTCAGTTTAATAGTCATACTGCAATATTCAATTTATCTTATCAATTAAATTAAATTAAAATCTTAAAACAGGTGGCAACTCTTAGCTAAGTCTTTTCGACTGCAAGCGTTTTTAAACCTCTTTGTTTTTGCCAGCCATATTTCCATGTCTACTTTATCTTATCAATATACTTAAACTGCAATTTTCAAACAGGTGGAAACTCTCTAATTTTTCTTCTTTCTACATTTTGAGTTAGACATCTAGCAATTCATCCGTGAAAACTGCATTCAATTCCATGCATTAGTGATGCACGTACAACTATACAGACGGACAAGCAGACAGACAAAAATTCTAAAAATGATTGATTTTGCTTCTGTTGCTCTAATAAAGATCCCTTATTTTAATTTTTCTTTAAAATCTATAATGTACATACAGACATCCGCCTGTCATAATTGTATAGATGTTGGGTTGAACCGGACTTGAACCCAGGCCCTGCGGTATGGTAGCGCGCACTGCTAACCATTACACCACAGCGGTTATAACCTGGTATTTAGCCCAATATTACTTGCTTACTACATATTTCAAAGCAGCAAAAAAAACTTGGGTTTATTCGACAAAAGTTTTTTTTCTATTCCTTCTTAGCATAGATATTTTGTTTGTATAGACTTTTACGTTGGTAGCATGAAGTTTTTGGCTGAGAGTAAAATTTTCCGAAGAATAATCTTCTAGCAATCCCCTAATGAACTTCCAAAATTGTTTTTGCGGGGTTTCTTGAAGTAAGGGTCAAATGAACCTTTCAGGCGGGAGCTAATAGGTTAGTATGTTCTACGAAAACATTTCCCATACAATTTTACTATTTATGTCTTAGCCTTTCATTTGGCTCAGACATTTATTTTAACTATTTTTCCACTTTTTTAAAACTACTTAGGGCGGGACATGAAAACTTTTGTAGGCCATAAAATAAAAATGCTAGCTTACTTTGGCAAATCCATCGAGTGTTTTAGGATCGGTATACTTTCAGAAAATGTTAACAAAGTCCGGGCTGGTTTCGGCTGTCGCACAGTGTAATTTATACAAAAATATTTTTGCATCCAAATGTACACCCAAAAACCAGATGCTTACATTTTTATTAGACAACTGAAATGGCCGTATCAAACAGGTCGGTGCCTTTTGCAAATTTTATGCTCATCTTTGTATCAAAGATTGGTCTTGTGCTATTCACATAAAGCTTGACTTTTATTTTGTTTGTCTTTTATGCATATTTCCAGTAGACTTAAACAAGCTTAACAAAAGTCGTGAAATAATAATAGTAGTTAATTATGACAAAAGTTTGTCACAGCATCTTAATCACAATTTAGTTCAGCTGGGAATAGTGGTGTGAAAGAACTGTAACGGCTTTCAATTGTTCGAAACGCGTCCGACGAGATCAAAAAGGATTTTAGATTTATTTTTGCATACGACATAAATTATTTTGCCAATGTTTCGTTCTAAGTCTTTTCTTTGTAGTGACTGAAGTGCGTCATACTCGTACATATGTAAGTATGTATTTATGAATGCAAAGGAAAAAGGAAATAGAATAGCGCTTATTATTTCGTAAGCATAGGTAAGAGCTTATAACTGACTTTTTAAATTCATAAGCCATTTACTACATAAATATATACATACATATATTTTTTTTACATACATATAATATGTATCTGTTCCCGGTTATTGAACTTTGTTTGGAAATAACAAATGCTTTTACCGATATACATAGTTATTAAGTTGAGAAAAAACGCGAGACTTAGATACAAATCTCGCTAGAGAAGTGTAAACACTCATTAGAGCTCTAAGAGAGACTCACCTACGCAGTCTACGTGAAGCTAAGTGTACACGGTAGAGAAAAAACGCGAGATTTAGACAAAAATCTCGCTAGAGACGTGTAAACACTCAATAGAGCTCTACGGGAGACTCACCTACAAAGTCTGCTTGAGAGTTATTTAGCGAGACTTTATCGCCGTGTACACAGTCCAACGCAGCTAGATGAAGTACAATTTGAAAATTTAATTCTTGTCCATATTGCGAAAATTTATTTTATGACGTCATCAAATAGGCGAATGCTGTCAAATCGACGAAAGGTTAGCGCTCCGCTGATAGCGGCAACTATATTTTCGACTTCGTTTCTTTGATATAAATACCCTCCAGTACTGCTGGAGTCAATCGCTACTTTTGAACCACTACTGCACCGACTCCTAGGTAAGTAGCTACTCTATTAACCCGTGGTAGTGCACATGGTAGTGCAGATTCGAACCAGTCGTAAGCAGGATAGCGAAAAACTACGACAGAGGGCGCCCATAAATCACGCAAGTGACTAATTTTGTAACTCCCGGTAGTGCAGAGAGAGTCGATGGTGACTACCGCCTAGGACATTGCCTTGTAAAAGTAATCGATGAAATACACTGCAAGTAGTCGGTTGGTAATTGACGGTGTTTATCAGGTAGCTACCGATTCAGCAGTCCTGTAGTCACTCCCCCGTACTGCAGGGTACATATATTCACACAAAAATCGTTGACAACAATTCGTGACAGAAAACTAACTCTAGGCGGGAGGTAAAGCTAAAATTAGTCAAGAACGTAAACCTACCGGTACGTAAACCCGAGTTAGCTGACACGATCTGTCTTACCAGAGCGCCATGTAAGTGAAAACTCAACACCGCAGAGGTTTTCTGTAGTTGTAGCCCGTAGCGCAGAAATCTGCGGAATTTAGATTTTTCCGTGTCAGCTGATTTCTTTCTTCTATAGATGGTTGCCACTTCGTCAGTTTTGCAGATGATAAGAAAGTTATAAGTTCCTATTCAAAATACGTTTAAAATATTTGAAATTTACTATTGAATAAGGTTTTTTGTTGAAAACTAAGTAGTTTATATTAAGATACGATCTATATTTAATAGCACGAAAAATTATAGTTTAAAAGGTAACTTTATGAAAAGGCATTGATGAGTGGCAACACTGTAGTAAGCAACACTGAGGGCTCCAGTAATCGACACAATTCTGCGTATACAGACTGCGTTTAAGTATACGTTCTGCGTTATTGACTAATTTAAGCTTAACTATCGTCTACCGTGTACACAGCTTGTAGAGTACGAGACAGAGAAAGGTTGAGGGGGTGAGCTCCCTGATAAACAAAAAAATGTCAGGTAAGAGTGTCACCGTTTTTGAAATATTTACATTTTTTTTAATAAAAAAAATCGTGCCTTTTCATGTATTTTCTTTAACTGCATCTACAAACCAGGCTATACTTAGTAAATTTTTTATGTAAAATACTTCCAGGTAGTTGCTTCTCCATACTCAAATGCAATGTAGTTAAAATATATTAAGGAACCATCATAAAATTAGGACTATTTTGGGATTTTTATCTTTTTGATATTTTCTACCAGCAGCTCCGTCAGAATTGGGAAAGACCTCTCCGAGCCGTTCGTCACCAAACGGGGTTTCAGATAGGCCGACTCCCTTTCATGTCACTTCTTTAATCTGATATTGGAGAAGATAATAAGAGCTGCAGAACTCAACCGCTCAGGAACAATTTACTACAAGAGCTGGCTTATGCCGATGACATCGACATCATTGGTATTAAAAACCGCGAGGTCTGTTCTGCATTTTCCAAGTTGGATAAGGAAGCAAAGCGAATGGACAAGACGAAGTATCTCCTGTCATCAAACAAACAGTCAGCACATTCGCGCCTTGGCGCCCACGTCACTGTTGACAGTTACAATTTCGAGAAAGTAGAGAATTTCGTTTACTTGGGAACAAGCATTAACACCGATAATAATGTCAGCATCGAAATCCAACGCAGAATCACTCTTGCCAACAAGTGCTACTTTGGACTGAGTAGGCAATTCAGGAGTAAAGTCCTTTCTCGACGTACGAAAACCACGCTCTATACGTCACTCATCATGCCCGTGCTGGTATATGGCGCAGAAGCATGGACAATGACAACATCCGATGAGGCGGCTCTTGAAGTGTTCGAGAGAAAGATTTTGCGGAAGATTTACGGTCCTTTACGCGTTGGCAACGGCGAGTACCGCAGACGATGGAACGACGAGTTGTATGAGCTTTACAACGACATGGACATAGTGCAGTGAATTAAAATACATCGGCTCCGCTGGCTTGGCCATGTCGTTCGAATGGACACCGACGCCTCAGCTCTGAAAGTATTCAACTCGGAACCCGCTGGTAGTAGCAGAGGAAGAGGGAGGCCCCCACTGCGATTGAAAGATCAGGTGGAGAAGGACTTGGCTTCACTTGGCGTTTCCAATTGGCGTCAGTTGGCACAGAAGAGAAACGACTGGCGTGCTTTGCTGAACTCGGCCAAAATCGCTTAGGCGGTTACAGCGCCAAAAAAGAAGAAGAAGATATTTTCTTCCCCAACTTTGACTATCTCTGGTGAAAAAAATGTACTGAGCTATAACTTTACATTACATAAAAAAATTGCTAATTTAATAAAGATTTCAGAAAGGTGCCACTCTTACTGTTACAATTAGAAAAAAGTTATAGCCGCTTTTTGGGTAAAGGGCTGAGACAAGCTAGAATATATTTAGTAGATTTAAATTTAAGTGGCTCTTGTTACCGACCAATGACATGCTAAATAGTACAAAGGTACATTATTACCTGCTCCTGACATTATTCTATGTTACTTACCGGAATTCGGACAAGAGTCTATAACAAGAGCTATATCTATCAATATTTTTTGTGAAGGATGGGTTCACGTGAAATAAGATATACATGAGTTGTTTGAAGATAAATTTATTCATTTATTGATAAAATATGCTCAAATTGGCGACCTTCTACTCTAATACAAGCTCGGCACCTTTTAAGAAAAGACGCTTTTAGAGATCTTAAACTCAATTGGGCTATCTCAGCAGCAGCTCCATTTATTTGTTCCCGCAAATGCTCTTCGTTTTGAATTGTTTTTGAATAAATTTTGTCCTTAAGACAGCCCCAGTAGAAAAAATCTAATGGATTCAGGTCTGGCGATCGAGCGGGCCACGTGATTGGCCCGTATCGTCCAATCCATCGGCGAGGATAAGTTTCGTCTAAATGAGCTCTTACTTCACGCCCGTAGTGAGCAGGGCACCCGTCATTTTGCAGCCATAGTCTTCGCCGCAGGTTTAAGGGTACATCTGCTAAAAGAGTTGGAAGCCGTTCCTGAAGGAACTCAAAATAACTGTGAGAGTTGAGCGTTGGCGGCAGTTCCACAGGTATCAATATCTGAGAATTAAAAATATCGCACCATAAATTTATTTTGTACCGGTACTGCGAACGATCTTCTCTCATTTCTTGAGGATTGTCTATCTGCCAACTGTGAAGGTTATGTAAATTAAAATACACATCACGTTTGCATGATGATTCATCGCTCCAAATTATTTTATTAAAAAAGTTGGGGTCTGATTCATGCATTCGCAATATTTCACGGCAAAGTCTAACCCTCGACAGGTAATCTCTTTCTTGTAGAGCCTGAACACGTTGAATGTGGTAGGGATGAAATCGATGGTCTTTTAAAGCTTTGTGAACTGTCGTTTTTCGTATTCCCGTCCGTCTTTCCATCATTCTCACTGAAGTGGATGGACCTATTTCCACTTCCTCTAACACAACTTCAACATCTACCGTTGCAGGACGCCGCCACGCCTTCCAGGTATGCGACCTTAAAAAAGTGAAAAATGATAGTTAACAAGCAAGCAAACAAGAAAGGTGTAAAAATCAGTTACCTTCATATATTTCCCTATAGGTCCGGGCGAATAATTCACGACCCGGATGCCGACGATTGGGGTATCGCTCTGCATAGAGTCTTTGAGCAGCTCTGGCATTACAGCAAGCTTCACCGTAAATTAGGTGAATATCCGCCTATTCATGCGACGTATAATTACGGTGACCATAAATATAATTTGAAAATACAAGACAATTTTTCAAAAAATGTAGCTACATAGTATTGCGTAGTATAAAAATAATAAAAAAATACTACATATATATATTCCTCGTCATTTGAATAGCGCACCCTTTTTTTTATTTTCTACCATACAAAGTATGCTTGACAAAATTTTTATATGGAAGAAACTGCGCAGCACCGTCAACAAAAAAAAAATTGTCGCCCCTATGTTTATTTTTTTTTAATTTTAAAAAATTTTTAAAATGGGATGTAGACGTAGAATATGCTATATTTTTATAAAAAGTTAATGAATATTAAACAAGCAAAAGGAAAACTGTACCTACTAAGTAATAAAAGGATGCGCTATTCAAATAACGAAGAGTGTATATTTCTTAATTATTAATCCAATTTTAAACTTTAAACATAAATCACATTTGCTTCATTGGTATCAATCTTTTAGTAATGAATATTTACAAAATTATAATAAGGCATATTACATATTACTTTACACGAAATATGAACCTCTATAAAGCAAATTTTGTAGGCAAACTTTGGGTGGTTGAACACAAAAAAAAATACCCATGGTTTCAAAGAAGTGTTTTCGAGATTTATTCGAAAAACGTATTTTTAGTACTTTTTCAGTTATTCCTCAATATCTCATGGAAGGACCAACAGTTCGAAAGGTATTGATGAGCTCTTTGCAAAAATATATATTTTTTGTGCAGATTGTGTTCCGTAACATCTCCATTTCTCATCAGATTTTCATTTACTGTAAAAAGAAAATGATTGAAATTTCAGTCTTTCGATTTTGGTCGCTTGTAACACTAATAATTTTCCAATTTGATTTTTAGTTAATGATCAATTTATGGTAGATTGCTTTTGGTATTTTATAGGCTTATTGATCACTACTTTTATGTGCAAGAAAACACTGTTCTTCACGTTTTAACCCGACGTTTCGCTAAATTTCTTAGCATCTTCAGGGGCGTTTTTCTCCTTTTATTTCTACATCAACATATAAATATACATAAAATTTTTATAAATTAGTATGGACGTATAAAAATGTGTAAACAGTTCTACAAACACTAATAAAACAATCACATATTTTTAAAATTTTTGGACTTACATATAAACATGTGTTGAAAATACACGTACATATATAAACAAATAATTAACATCAAAAACTAATTGGTCCGCATTGATACCAACGTCGGGTAGTACACTTGTCATACTGCTTGATGTTGGCTGTAAATAAAGTAGATATGCAGTCGCGATGTCATCCGTGTCTTCCTTTTTGTTAATTGTCTTGTGCCTATTCTGTAATATCCGTAAGCTCTCCAACGTGCACGATTCAATAATACAAGGTTGGATAACCTGGCAGTTGTCTCGCTCCCGCATTCTGCCTTAGCATGTGTTGCTTTCTTTTTTGATTTATAGAAACTACTACTAAAATACAAGGAGAAATATTGTTTTCGTATAAAAAGTTCAACAGGCAACACTGCCGATATTTTCATCGATTGTTTTGTGGAAATTCATTTTCTTATTGCGCAAATTCAAGTAAGTATGCCAAAAAATCTAAAATAATGGAAAGATTTTGAATTAAAACAATAATTTACATATGTATTTCTTTGCAGAGTCTCAGAGTTATTCACAATTCGTATTAAAGAACTAGAGTTTTACAACACGTAAAGTTTTGCATATTTACAAGTAAGTATGCCACAGCATAAACGTGAAAGTGCAAATATTAATAAAGACATTTTCTTGTGCAGGTCCGGATCATCTGTGTGTCCGTCCACATTCGCTGGTGCAGGGATTCTCCCTATTGCAGCTTTTGCATATTTACAAGTATGTATACCACCCCATAAAACTGAAAGTACAAATATTAATAAAGATATTTTCTTGTGCAGGTCGGGATCATTTGTGTGTTTGTCTACATTCGCTGGTGCAGCGATTTTTATATACTTCCAGGATTCTAATCTGATCGCAGGTACAACTTTTTCCTTACCGCAAGCTCAACATCATCGTAGCGCAGCCCACTTTTAGCGCAAGGCCTTTACAATATCGCACACCGT
>NW_023458556.1:71532033-71532230 GCF_013731165.1 Rhagoletis pomonella
ATCTAGATGTCGCCCTATGTACTACGTTTGCTACAGCGGAAATAGACGACACGCCATTTCTTTAAATAAAATTAATTGGTGCTCGTTTGTATGTACATACATATGTAAATGCATGTGTGTGCACCTTTCTATTAATATCGTTGAATTATTTTAATATCTATTGCAAAATTTTATTCAGACAGGACTAAAAAGTAGAA
>NW_023458556.1:71532240-71552228 GCF_013731165.1 Rhagoletis pomonella
ATGTATGTATGTGGGTATATGAATAACGACCGCTTAAAATCGATTTCAAAGTTCTACTTTCGCTGTAGAAATTTTAGGTCTACGTTATGTAGTTTGACTATTGTCAATTAAATCGAATGCTTTGTATTGTATGCGCTCCACGTTTTTCATTTTCAATTTCATAGATTGTTTATAATGACTTTTGCTAAAATTTCAAAATCAAAAGTTATCAAAACAAATTCTATGGGACTGAGAAATATTATTTTCTACTTTTTAGTCCATTTATAAAAGCGTTGTATATTAAAAAGTTTTTTTTTATATTATTTATTTCTTTGTCTATTACTTTTGTTTTTAACCGACTTCCAAAAAAGGAGGAGGTTATCGATCGTCGGAATATTTTTTTTTTTCATGTATGTTACCGCATAACTTTGCACCACGTCAACCGATTTCTTTTTGCAACGGAAAGGTAGTGTCTCAGAGGTGGTCCCATACTAATTTGGTTTAGATCCGATCATTGGATCATGAAATATATAGATATATATATTTTTTTTAAGTAGGTTTTTTTTTGCTAAAAATTACTTGTGGTTAGATCAGCTGTATGTCCGCTTGCTGATATGTGTTATGATAGCGCCGTGTTTCTCTTCCTCTTCTTGATGTCCGCTTCATGCTTTAGCGAAACGTCGGGTTAAAACGTGAAGAACAGTGTTTTCTTGCACATAAAAGTACTGATCAATAAGCCTATAAAATACCAAAAACTAATAATTTTCATCGAAATCGGCAAAGTAATATATTTTTGTAAGACTGTGACCTACAAATATTAAAAATAAAAATGTTAATAAGCCATAGTTTAGGAAGAGCCTGCCTGAAACTATACAAAAAAGCAAAATAAGCAAATGGATGTATAGAATTGACAACAACAACCACGCTGTCGAGTTTAAATAGCGGCAAATCAGCTGCACTTGATAATAGTTGGTTGAATAAGGAAAATGAATTAGCAACAAGAGTTTACGGGATGTACATAGATCAGTGGTTAAAGCTTCTGACTTTGAACATCGAATTCGCAGGTTCGATCCCTGCTGAAGTCTAGAAAAAAGAAGTCTGATGAAGAGATGTGGTGATCTCCGAAATAGCTGCTATAACTTCTACCGCTTAGACTTTGTTGCTTTTTCAATTTTCCTAATAAACACTCGTGGTACAAAGCTCAATAAAAATATTAAAAATAAAAATGTTAATAAGCCACAATAACATTGACAAATACATAGTTTAGGAAGAGCCTGCCTGAAACTATACAAAAAAGAAAAATAAGCAAATGGATGTATAGAATTGACAACAACAACCACGCTGTCGAGTTTAAATAGCGGCAAATCAGCTGCACTTGACAGTAGTTGGTTGAATAAGGAAAATGAATTAGCAACAAGAGTTTACGGGATGTACATAGATCAGTGGTTAAAGCTTCTGACTTTGAACATCGAATTCGCAGGTTCGATCCCTGCTGAAGTCTAGAAAAAAGAAGTCTGATGAAGAGATGTGGTGATCTCCGAAATAGCTGCTATAACTTCTACCGCTTAGACTTTGTTGCTTTTTCAATTTTCCTAATAAACAATCGTGGTACAAAGCTCAATAAAAATATTAAAAATAAAAGTAAATTTGAATATTTTGATCTATTTGTTTTTTGTTTTACTTTTATTTGGCATTTGAGTTGCTCTGAAAATTTCAATTTTATAAAGTAGACAAACTTCAAAAAATAAATGATGGCCGACGAATTGAGCGAGCGGTTTTACCTTTAGATACTTGTATCATGGTTATAGCTCAGTATATTGTCAAATTTGGGAAAGAAAATATCAAAAAGTTAAAAATTCCAAAATAGTCCTAATTTTATGTGGGTTCCTTAATATATTTTAACTACATTGCATTTGAATATGAAGAAGCAACTATCTAGAAGTATTTTACATAAAAAATTTACTAAGTATAGCCTGGTTTGTAGATGCAGTTAAAGAAAATACATGAAAAGGCAAGATTTTTTTTAATTAAAAAAAAAATGTAAATATTTCAAAAACGGTGACACTTTTACCTGACAATTTTTTGTTTATCAGAGAGCTTACCCCCCACCTACCTTCCGCTAAAGTTTGGCACGTTACTTCTTGGACACCCTGTATGGACAAGGGTCAAAAATCTAAATTTTCAAAAAGTCGGCTAAAAGGGTATTGGCGCTATAAAAGTGTCAAATTTCCCCTTTAGTCGCACAACGGCAACACTGATGGTGTTGCCACCCACTATCAAAAATGTATACACATAAAAATAGATATTTAATTTTTAGGTGCATTTATCTACTTTTAGGTACCATTTTTTGGCAAATATGTACAATTTGAAAATTAAATTTTCATCCCTAGTGCGTTCGCGCGACGGGCTACTCTACGTCGTCTCGCGCAGTTTGCTCGCCGGCCCACCACCGCGACCCGCTGTTTGTAACATTACATACTTCACTTTTAAGCCAGCTATACAGTCGGCCGCTGTGGTGTAGTGGTAAGCAGTGCGCGCTTCCACTCCGCAACGTCTGGGTTCAAGCCCTGGTCAAAGCAATATCGTAAAAAATATAGAAAAAGGGGTTTTCTTAACAGCGGTCGTCCTTCGGCAGGCAATGGCAAACCTCCGAGTGTATTTCTGCCATGAAAAACAGCTTCTCATAAAAATACAATCGCCGTTCGGAGTCGGCGTAAAACTGTAGGTCCCTCCGCTTTGTGCGACAACATCAAGGCGCACGCCACAAAATCGGAGGAGAAGCTCAGCCAAACACTAACAAATGTGTAAGCGCCAATCTATTATTATTATTACCCTGCAAAAAATTGTGCGACTAATCTCTAAAGAGAGTATTCCGAGATTACTCTCAATCGGGTACAATTCGGCATTAATTAGTCGCAACTAGTCTCATACGGGTACTATTTGAGGTCAATTAGTCTCTACTCATCCCTTATGGGTATAATTGGAGATCAATTAGTCCCCAACTCCTCTCTAACGGGTACTATTAACGATTTAATGATATGTACGCACTTCGTCAATGAAATTTCATGTGCGGCGTTGGCACACAGAGAGAGTATTTGCCTGACAAAACTGAGCACCCCGGTTCGAATCTCAGCTGGCGCAAATTTTTATTTTTATTTTTTTAAGTGACTAGTCGCTTTTTATACCCGTTCGGGTATAAAGGTGAACAACTAGTCTCTTTATAGGACATGCTCGAACCAAAGCGAACAGTTCATTCCATATAAAGAGATCAAAAGTGGTATTAGTCGCATGCTCCTTTGCGATTGCTCCCGGAGTCATCCTGGATTAGTCCCATTTTTTGCAGGGTATTATACAGTTCAATGCGAGCGTGAGCGTGAGCTTTTTATTTTGACCAATATCTTCGTTATTACTTAACTTTCTGCAATAGTTGATACATCAAAAGACAGAGAATTAAAATATCTTTCAGAATTATAGAATAAAAAATAATTTAAAATGCATAATATGCTTTTTTTCAAGCTCACACTCAATTGTGTGCGTACGCAAAGCATTCGCTTGTGAACGACAAGTTTTGACAGATGTGTGTGAGTGTCCATAAGAATACAAATGGAATTCTTTGCCTTTGCGAACGTTCACGCTCACGCTCGCATTGAACTGTATAGCAACGAGAGGGTGAATCAATTTCAAAGTGGCTTAATGTCAACTGACATCTCGCTCATCTGTACCCATGTCCCGACAGAAGAGATGGACGAGGCGTCCAAGTATCTCTTCTATGAGTGCATGTGTTGTCCCGACGTCGTGCTTGGCGATCTCAATGCCAAGGAGAACAAAGAAGCGATACTTGGTGCCACTGTCCGAAAATTCGGCATTCACGACGAAACGTCCGATGACGGACTGAGGCTGCTGAACTTCGTCGGCGCCCGAAACATGATAATATGTAGTACTAGGTTCCAGCATAAAAAAGATCCGCCAATCTACATGGCTGTCTCCATATCGAAAAACGAGAAACGGTATCGATCATGTTGTGATTGACGGAAGGCGCGCTTCCAGTGTCTTAGACGTACGTACACTTCGAGGGCCAAACATCAACCCAGACCACTATATTGCTGCAGCCAAAATACGTACACACCTCTGTGCAGCAAAAACGTGCACAAATGCAAGGAAAACTCAATGTTGAAAAGCTGCAATTGCAAGAGATTGCCAATTTATTCGCCAGTCGCCTATCGCCCCTGCTCTAAGATAGCACCCTTCAACAAACCGACATACGCGAGCAGTGGAACCACGTTTTCCGTTCATTAAGAACTGCCGCCGAAGAAGTAGTCGGATTTCCGTGAGCCCGAAAGATCCACAGGTACGATGACAAATACCTCGAAGCTGCAAAGAAAAAAGATGCGGCCAACAGGACTATTCTGCGATCGGAAGCAAAGCGAGCCATGTGAGACCGTTATAGGGAATGGAGGGAGGACGCAATACGTATTTTCCACAATAAGAAGAGAGAGGCAGAAATACGTGAGTGCGAATAGCGTGAAATGCTGGCTGACAGGAAAAACGTCCGAAGATTTTATCAGAAAGTGACCTATGTCCTGGACGTACGTAAATTGTGGAGGGACCACTTTTTCACCCTATTCAATGGTAACAGCACTGAAAGTAATGGAGAAGACGAACCTGAGCCCCAAGTCGATGACGATGGAGTCGATGTCCCACCGTCTGACTATGATGATGTACGAATAGCGATTACGCGGCTAAAAAACAACAAAGCTGCTGACAGCCTGCCATTCGAGCTATTCAAGTACGGCGTCGAAGAGCTGATAAGGTGCATGCATCAACTCTTACGCAGAATATGGTAAGATGAACGCATACCAGACGACTGGAATTTAAGTTTGCTCTATCCAATCCACAAGAAAGGCGACCCCGCCATGCGCGTCAACTACCGCGGTATTAGCTTTGTAAGCATAGGTTAAAATGTCTTATCGAGCGTATTGTGTAAAAGACTGTTAACGAACTGATAATTATGTTCTTAATCTAACACTTGCCATCTTATAATCAATGAATTCCCTTCAATCAATAGCTACAAGTTTGACCTCTTATTTGATATAAATTTCCCTGCGATCGAATAATATTTGTCAGAAATCTATATATGTCCTTATTTCTAAAAGGTATTTTTCTGTTATCAAATATATCTCCTTTAATGTTTTATCAAATTTAATGAATGATATCTCATTTCGAAGGGGAGAAGCTTTTTTTTATTTCCTCAATTTTGATCGTAATAATACATATGATTGAAATGGCTGCCTAGTTTCAAAATCAGGGACGTGAACCGGTTTTGAACCGAACCGACCAAATTTTTCATCCGGTTCACGTCCCTTTTCAAAATTGTATTGATTTGCGATTAGAAGGGCAAATCAAAACTTTCAGCAATGCGTCCACGTTAATGAACAGCTTTGAGTGCATGCCTCGCGAATTCATGCAGGATGACCTCAGAAGGAACCAGTTCCTCAACGACTGACACAAAAGCGAAATCCCGATCTAAATTGTTAAGACTGCTTTTACACAGTTCAAGTATTGAATTCAATTCTGCTCGCATGTTGAAGAGAGGGGGTGAGAAGAAAATGGACGAGTACACATGCGTTTGTACCGTCAAGTCGTTTCAACAAAAGAGAATGAGCAAGAATTCCTTTCAAGTGCTTGAATCATGTAAATCGGGTGTAAGTGAGAAGAAGTACCGCGAATGTATAATTACTTCGACATGCCGCACCATTGAATATGTATATCGCACTTCTGTGTGCTAGGATTAGTTCAGCTTATGTGGTTTGGTTTTACAATGCGTAAAACGTTGATTCGGAAACAACAGTATTGAGTTGTGCAGTGGTTAAAGTCAAATTACTACCGTTAAATCAACTATAAGAACCCCCGAGCTCATTGCTTTATGGTGAATTACCAGAATAATGACAGCTATTTTTGAATGCCCACAAATGTAATTATGTATGTAATGTAATTAATGATTAGGCAGTTAAAGGAGTTCATCGCAAATGAGTCTACATATGTACTTATACTCGATTTATATGGACCGACTAGACTCAACCATTTTGAACTTGCCACCACCCATGCTTTACTGATTCGCCACCTAACCAGATCATTGTACCACACAGAAAATGAAGATATATTCAAATCTATTTCGTTGGGTCCTCTGATATCGAAATTGATCAGAGTTGTACCATTAACTGTGCTATGAAGCGCCAGATAATTTCAAAATTGCAAGAACTTCGTCATGGACACAACGCTTCGGTTAGGTTCCTTAATATCGTAATGGAAGATATGCCTTTTGATGACCACAAAATCATAATCAGAGCAGATATATGTGCCACTAGAAGTCGATAAGTGAATAGTTAGTGAAAGTGTTGTGCCAAAATGTTCTAATAAGAAATAAATTTTGGGCGAGACGAAGTTCGACGGGTCCGCTAGTACATTTGTATTACGAACGAAGTCGTTGCGTCTCTAGTTTTTTTTTTTCAAAGAAAATTTATCTACAAATATTATAAGTTCCGAACATAAGCAAAATAACCGTAAGAGTATTCTAGGGACTTCCATGCTCTCGCCGAGGTAGGTTACGTAGAACAACTGTTCAATTTCCAACTCTTTCCAAAGGTCTTGCAACGACTTTGAAATTAATAGACATTCAATTCAGTAATGCTCGTTACTCTTATTTGTCTATTTTACAAATACATACTAACTCATGTTTTAGATGTTGAGAGAGGGAGTAACAAAAAAAAAATACTTTGAAGGAGCTGCGAAACACGCGGAGTATTTGATAGTTGAAGATATGTATGGATTTCAGAATTTCATTTATTAAATAGGTGGCAAACCGCTTCAAAATATTTTCGACAGTAAATTTTCCTAAAGCCCTTTACTTTGATATCCGAACTGAATATTTTATTTATTTTATCAGTTTAATTGAATAAAATTTTTCAAACAGGTGGCAGTCCTCAGTAATGTTTTTGGCAGTAAACTTTCCTTAATCTCTTTAGTTTGAGACCCTTATTGCATTGTTTAATGTATCGTATCAATTTATTAAAAAATTAAAATGTTCAAACATGTGACAACCTTGCATAGAAATAATTTCTGCCGGAAAGCCTACTTAAACCTCTTTCTTTTGACAGCCAAACTGGCGTATTTACTTTATCTTATCAATTAATTTGAACTGAAATTTTCAAACAGGTGGCAACTCACTTTTTTTCTTATTTTAAGTAAGACCTCTAGCAATACAGCGGGGAAAACAGAGTGACATCTGGGGTATTGCTTAGTACTTGTTTATCAGTGGGTATTGTTGTGTCCCAGGACAGAGTGTATCTCTCGTTTTCTAGTATTTATTATTATTATTATTATTTAAATTTAATATTAATTTTATGACTAAAGGAAGAAGCGGCAGAGCACTAACTGCTATGGCCATCGGCTCGTAAAAAGTTACATTTCGTAGTCCAGTGTAATTGCCTTAGCATTCAAGCCACAGTCGATGCTTGACACTCCTGCTTGTAATCTATCTATCATCATCTATCATCATCATCATCATCATCATCATCATCATCATATATATTATTTCACTAAGGTGTTTTTTTGTTAGTCTCCCTTTTTCTATTTTCCTATGTAAGCAGTTCCCCTAATGAGGTGTCACTTGAAAAGTCAGAGGTCCCCTGAGTGGTTATTAGGTAATATTAATGGTCATAACTCCTCTGAAGTAAAGAAATTTGTTTTTTTATTTTTGTTTTTAATTTACCATTGTTAAGCCACACTAAAGGTATTTTGTACTGAAGCACTATTGTGACTGCAGCATCTCTTACACCGTATACGACAGTGGTGGGCGCACACACAATTCAATAATTAATGGTTCGATTAACTGACAGTTGTCTCTCTCGCACAGCTCCCTTAGCCGTGGCACCGTGTTGCTTTTTTGAAAATTAAAAAAATAGTAGCTTATGTACGTGTGAAATAGAAGTATACGTTTTTTGTGCAATATGTTTATTTTTATATTCAAATAAATCACAATTAACCAATGAAATAAATTACAAAATTCACGTATAATTCTTAATACTTCGTTTGAAATGCCAATTTTCCTGCAAATACATTAGAATTCGCAAAGGAAATTCACTACTAATTGCCGACTTTGCGTACTTTTCTACTACCATTTTCGCACCAAGGGATTTTATTCTTCCTCTTTCTCTGTCCTTCGTAAATGCAACCTTTTGTTTTGTAAGAGAGTGTTAAACCGCGGCTGCCAATAATTATCTCATAATTATCCTTTTATTATTGAATCATGGGACGCGACAATAAGAGGGAAAAGAATAATAAGGAATATTAAGACCGTAAATTTATAAATAAAAAAGGAAAATTTAAAATAATGTTACACAATTTAGAACAACATTGAAAAAATCACCGTTAGGAAAATACTGTGCTTCAATAACCTCAATTTTCTTATATAATTATATTATATATATAGTATAATTTGCAGTAGTTAATGAAATAAAAAAAAAAAAAACATTGTAGAATAGCCAAAAATTGGAAAATGTGGTACAATATCAAAGTTGTGGTATCAAATTCAATTGCGCAATTTCGTCATTATCCTCAATTTCAGCTGAAATCGCGATACAATTCTCAATTTGACCAAATAAAAAAATATCACGTGAAATTGCGTATGAATTTTCAGCGAAATTGAATTCGCGAATAAAACTCTGAAAATTGCTTATTCATGAGCAAAAAGAAGAAAAACCAAACGTCAATAACAAATAAACAAAAACAAACCGAGCCTACAGTCACAATAGCACTTCAATACTTTTACAATACTAATGTCAGTCGGTAGATGGCGCGCTATAGGGGTTTCCTTTGTTCATGAATTATGAGGGCAAAAATGTATACAGAATTAGGTACGAACTCGTAAAGTGAGCACAACATTTTTTTATACAATTACGATCTTTTAAAAGGCCTATCCATTAATAAGTAGGTAATCTATTATTGATTTTTTACAGTAAAATATTTACTATTGAAGTAATAAACAAATATAATTTTTTCCAAGTAATTTACATCAAATTAAATTTTTTCTTTCTAAATGTAGTGAATATACTTACATAAATTCAAATATAAAAGCCGAAAACCATATTGTGATCGTATTGGGATTCGATTTTGAAACCGCGCTTTACGCGCTACTACGCATACCGTAACTATAAACTGGTGAAAATTATATAAAGTCGTCACAACTAACAAAATCTTTCACATGTGAGTCATCGTGCACTTTAGATGGCATTCAAAATCTGAATCTTTAACATAAAATGCTTTTTGTATTCCTCAGTTCTTATGCAGTATTGGACATATCTACAGCACCCCCCTTTCAAAGCGATGTTGTTTGCCACTTATGTTTAGTTACTTATTTTTAAGAATTTTCAATTAAAATACAGTTCATTTTCTAACAAAACCCATATAAACCCATGTTTTAAACTTTTTAAAAGACCGCAAAAAAGCGCAACAAACTTTCCCTTAAATTTCAAACTTTTTTCTCAGAAGCTCTAGAATTTTTTTGAGTACACAGTTTTATAGCGCATTCAATTTTAGTCCAATAATGTGCAAGTTTCAAGTCGCTAAAGATTACCGTTGATTTTTTATAATTTTTTTTGTCTCACTTGCTTCCATATAACGACTAAACACAATTTATTTTTAACCGACTTCCAAAAAAGGAGGAGGTTATCAGTTCCACCACGTCAACCGATTTCGATAATTCTTTTTGCATCGGAAAGGTAGTGTCTCAGAGGTGGTCCCATATTAATCTGATTAAGATCCGATCAGTGGATCATGAGATATATATATATATATATATTTTTTTTATATGAGAGTTGAAGTCGGTTTTTTCTTTGCTAAAAATTGCTTGTTATATGGCAGAAACCCGCAACATCCTCGGCGAAAAAAATTCTAAAAAATCAACGGTAATTTTTAGCCACTTGAAACTTGCACATTATTAGGCTAAAATTGAATGGGCTATAAAACTGTGTATTCAAAAAAATTCTACCGCTTCTGAGAAAAAAGTTTGAAATTTGGGTGAAAATTTGTTGCACTTTTTTGCGGTCTTTTAAAAAGTTTTAAACTTGAGTTTATGTGAGTTTTGTGAGAGAATGAACTGTGTTTTAATTGAAAATTCTTAAAAATAAATAAATAAACCTGAGTGGCAAACAATATCACTTTGAAAGGGGGTGCTATTGTATTGGCCAATACTGTATATATTTATATACGAGTATACATCTTTACTACTAAATACAACATCAAGAAAACATTATTTCTTTATAAAAAATTTTAAATACACCATTTTCCCCCAATTGATTACTATGTCTAAAATAATATCAGAAAACACTTAAATATTTAACTATAAAAATAAAAAGTTACAAATAACATTTTTTTTAAAACTTTTGATTAGTATTGATAGCTGCTAAATATTTATGCCGCTTTTTTTAGTTTTCATGATTTCATGAAATCATTCACGTCTTCTTACTCAATTCTGCAATATAAACCACACAATTCGTACAGGAACGAAGCCGATAAAGCGCGCTATCTGTGGCATCACCATAATATTTAACACTTAACTTCAAAATACTGTGCTATTGTGACTTCAAGCTTAAACATAACTCAAATCCAAATAATAGGAATTTCAATAATAAGAATTGTAGCAGGCTGCGCTGTCAGTTAAAAATATTCACTTTTTCCTCTTATGATAAAAGCTGAGAAATATATTTATCGCGTAAATTGTAGATACGGTAAGTACATTATATGTATATTGGTATTATGGCATTTTTTGTAATTTTCGCATCACAATCTTATTTGCAGCCCATATTGTTTCTGGCTACCCTGTCGGAAAAATATTTGGATATTCCTTTTATGAGAACTGCTAAGCAATACATTTATTACGAGTATTATTGGTATGGTAAGCATATTGGTGTTTGGTATTATGGTATTTTTGGTGATTTTCAATTCAACATTTCATTTACAGAAAATTTTTTCCATTAGATATACTGACATATTGCGTTTATCTCATAAAGTCTACATAAAATCGGTAACCTTATAATTTCAAAAAGTTATTTTTTGATCGTAATGACCATTTTTACTACTATAGGATTCAATTTAATATAATTACGCATAACAATACCTCGAAAAAAGTGTATGGGAGTGTCAGCTGATCGCAAAAAAACGTAATTGCCTTCCAATAAACCAAGATATGCCACAACGGCAGATCTATTTGCAACGAGCTAGGGAATGTATGCGGAACCAAAGGCAGACACAACGGGCCGTTAAAAGGCAACAATTCACTCCCCAATTTAGTAGTGTTTTGGTGCCATCATATTTTCAGCGATTAAGTGAAGATGTCAGTGCAAGGAGGCGGCAAGAAAAGCTACCAAAGACGTATTGCGGTGCACGTCTCTTCCTTAAAGACGATGAGATAGAATCAAATTGTGCTGAACGCATGGAGAAGATATGTGAGTTTTGCTCAGCTAAACTTTATCCAGGCGAGGCAGCTGATAATACTGCATCCATCTGTTGCCACAAGAGCAAGGTGAGTTTACCATCAATTTCTGTCCGCGATGAGCTGAAAGAACTTATTGAGCGCAATGATGACAGCACAAAAAACTATTTGGAGAATATCCGTAAATTTGACAACGGTCTTGCGTTTGCTTCAGCTCAGGTGAACTTTGTCAATATTCCGGGTAGAGGACCATTTTGTTTTAAACTAGAGTAAGACGATTCTCAGATATTATTGTTTCTGTTAAAGAAACATTTAATCAAAAAGTTAATTCTGAATATATTTTCTCCTCCAATATTGTATACAAAGTAAGTGACACCATGTTTCCCTCAACTCATGACACTCATATATCAGTCAGTTTGTAATATGTTTTTATGTATGTACCTAATAAGTATAAGTTCTGATGTACTATAAATCTCATTAATGCTTTGTACTATATGTATAATAAAAATAAGGAGTTTATAAGAATAATTATTTCCGCGAACTATTAGAACAGTCTGCTTCTATCTGTGGCTACAAAGAGGGATGAGTTTACTGTGTATTTCTGTCTGCGCAGACTGCGCATGGACCTGCTTGTGTATATATATATATTATTCTGAAACAAGGCGCTTATTCCCAGCAATCTACAAGTCGGACAGATAGAAGTTATACATCAAATTAAAGTGCGCGATCTGAAACTTTCCACAAACTTTTCAGATTTAAGATTCATTGAACCATTTTCGAAATATTTTCGTCGAAAGATTTTAAAATTTTTACGTTGAGCAAAGCATTAGTTGTGTTTGTTTACAAATTATCCAGTAACTTGCCAGCAACTCTCCAGTAACTTAATTTCGAAGAATTCGCTCTCATAGAAAAATTTACAAAGAAGTACGCGAACGCTTTTCCAGTATTAATTTGCAAGTTTCATGAACAGCTGATAAATTGGTTGTTTATTCGCAGCATACTCCTAATAAAACAATATATTTTATATTTAAATATGTTTATTTTGTGAATTTCCACAAAAAAAAGCCACAAACAGTTTCCTTATTAGTTTAAATTTCATCCAGCAACATGCGATCAGCTGTTTTTCGTACTGGCAAATTCTTACAAGTAAAAATTTATCCAGTAAAATCCAGTAAAAACTTGCAACCTCAACTGCCATTTTTCGCTCTCTCAATTTCCCCTACTTTGCAAGTTTTTGCGTACGAAAACGCCAAAACATGAAAATTCGTAAAAACTTTTACTGGATTTTACTGGAAATGAGTAAAAAAACGCAACTATTGCTACGTTCATTTCGATAAGCAGCGTCTCAGCAGGACATTACAGAATGAACAAGTAAGAAAGCCTAAGTTCGGGCGGAGCCGAACATTAAATACCCGGCGCAATTATTAAATATATGTTTTCCACCTTTCCGAAAGCTACCGCTACACGATAATCCGGGGTGTATAAATTTTAAGTAAATTAGCGTCCTTAAATTTCGAAATATTGCAGTTTCAAGCATTTCTGAAATATACCGTTATATGAAAAGCGGTCGTAATTTTAGTCCGATTTCAATAATTTTCAACGTTTTGCTTTTATGTGGCAAGCACAATAACCATACCGAGTTTATAACAAATTGGTGGAACGGTTACCGAGATACATATATGTGATCATAAGTGGGCGGTGTCACGCCCATTTTCCAAAATTTTATCATAAACGTATTTCTTGGTAGAGAATTGTTGCAAGCATTAATTTTGAATAAATTAGCTTTAATATTTATTGATTTATCGAAGATTTCGTATTTCTCCAAATTACCGTTATATGGGTGGTAGGCGTGGTTATTGTCCGATTTTAAAAATTTTCGGCCATTTGGTATGCTGTAGCAAGACTAACAACTGTGCCAAGTTTGGAAGAAATTGGTGAAGCGGTTACCAAGATATACACATGTATCCATAAGTGGGCGTGGCTACGCCCATTTTCCAAAAATTTATAATATTCTTATTTTTCGTCTAAAAGTTATTGTAAATATCAATTTTGAGTTAATTATATTCAGTAGTTACTAAAATATCGCAGTTTTCGTTTTTCTGAAAATTACCGTTATATGGGAGGTAGGCGTGGTTATTGTCCGATTTCGCCCATTTTCAATACCATCCGTCCTATGCCCAAAAGAAGTCCACGTACCAAGTTTCGTTAAGATATCTCAATTTTTACTCGAGTTATCGTGTGCACAGACGGACAGACGGACGGACGGACGGACGGACGGAAAGACAGTCACCGCTTAATCGATTTCTCTTTTCATTCTGATCATTTATGTATACATTTGTCTATATCTATCTCGATTCGTTTTGCCTGTTACAAACAACCGTTATGTGAACAAAGTTATAATACCCTTGTGCACAAGTGCGCTCGGGTATAAAAATGGTTCCATTTATTCGCTTCCGTTTCTGATTTTGTTTCATATCGTTCAAAGCATTGCTACGTTCGTGTGCATGTAGGCAGCGATACAGCGGAAGATCTGCAAAGAAAATGTTCCCTTTGGCTCTGTACATATGTACATACACAATGTTGTTGCATATCTATACATTCATACACAGTATCAATAACAACATCGCTGCAGAGCTGTGCGCTTTATTTAGATTTGAGCATTATGTTCCATTTATTCGTTTTCGTCCCTGTTTTGTTTTCATATCGAGCGAAGCATTACTTGCGTTCCCCAACTTTTCTGGGTTAAAACCTATAAAACTGTCACAAAGTAGAGCTATCGATGGTTGGACCAGTCGATATTTTCGATAGTTTTGGACATCACCGTTCGATAGTATCGATACTATCGGTAAGAGAAAAGATATGGGATCCTTACTACGGCACTATTTATACTGAATATGGTAATATTAGTAGAAAAAACAGAAATGTTATTTTTAAACACCATTTTGGTGTGCTTTATTAAAAACTAGCAGACCCGGCGAACTTCGTCCCGCCCAAAATTTTTATATATTTTATTGAAACTTTTTGGTCCAACATTTTCACTAACAATTCACGTTTACGATTTCCATTGGCACATTCGTCTGCTAAGAGTATGGTTTGGTGGTCATTTGCCGCTTTAAATAACCTAAGGAAAGTGTTATATCCGTGAAGAAGTTCTTGAAATTCTCCAGTTGTGCGGCATTTCATAGCACGGTTATTCGCAAATCGAAATAAATTGTTTCCTCTTCGTTAAAATGCGTACAACCATTTAGGAGGATTTCACTCACAAACACACCTACAGAAGAATCAAAAAATACATTCAAAGATAGCTAAAGGTCGGTACGTTTGCAGGCCTCACACCCCTTTTTCAAATAGCCAAATTGTCTCCATGAGTATGGGCTTGATTTCAACTACATACATATCTCCATACGAAGTTCCAGTACTGTACCATGAATACTTTCAGAGATATGCAGTATAAAAATTCGATTTATATGGGAGGTGCCACGCCCCCCTTTCCAACAGCTGCCCTCTTTCTTCATGAGTATGCGAGTATCTCCATACCAACTTCCCGAACTCTACCATGAACACTTCCAAAGATAGGCAGTATGAAAAATTCGAATTTTTCTCCAAGAGTATGGGATTTATTTCGTTCATCTCCATACAAAGTTCCAGAACTCCACCAAAAAATTTCCAGAGATATGCGGTATGAAAAATTCGGTTTGTATGGGAGATGCCACACCCCTTTTTACAATAGCTTAAATTTTTCTCCAAGGGTATGCGATTGATTTCGTATATCTCCATACCAAGTTCTAGAACTTTACCATGCACACTTTCAGAGATATGTACCATGAGAAATTCGGTTTGTATGGGAAGTGCCACGCCCCCTTTACATATAGATTTTTTTTAGCCTACAACCATCTTTGGGACACGTGCGGCAGGTGGCAGTTTAAAAAAACGGTTCAACCGAGATATATTATATATTATATTTATATTTTGACAGTATCCGCTGTTTCTGATTGGCGCAAAAAAATCTTGTCTAGTGACGAATTAGCCCCTTGATATGGTCGTTGCTCAAAGCTATTTACATATATTCGAAATTGCATGAAAATTGGAAAACAGGAATCTATAAGCTTATCCGGGCAAAAAGCTACCTACGTACCGAATTTTAAGCAAATCGGACCGTAAATAAGATTTTTTTGAATAGATAGGTCCCTGGTCGACTTCTCGGAAAAAATGGATCATATATGCTAATATATGCCAAAAAGCTACCTGCGTACCGAATTTTAAGCAAATCGGACCGTAAATACGATTTTGTTGAATAGATCGGTCCCTGGTCCACTTCTCGGAAAACACGGATCATATACGCTAATATATGCTAAAAAGCTACTTACGTACCAAATTTTAAGCAAATCGGGCCATAATACGATTTTTTCGAATAGACCGGTCCATCGTCCAGCTATCCGAAAAAAGTAATTTTTTTTAGCCTAAAACATGGTGGTTACCGAAAGCTATTTATATACAAAACTTCATGAAAATTGGTCCTGCCGTTTGCGAGATTACCTGTTACAAAAAAAAGGGACTTCTCTTTATATAATTAGTATAGATAACAAATAAGTTATTTTAAGAAACAAAAACAACATGTTGCAAGTCTTAATTTTAAACAATTTACAAAAACGAGGAAAATTCGAGTTTTTCGAGTAATCAAAATTTCGAGTTTTTTAATTAGGTTTCTTAGAAAATTTTTGAGTATGCACTTTTGTAGTTTGAAGTAGCTGTATTTGAAGGTTTCCGATAGTATTTGGATAGTGGCTACCATACATCGATAGTGGTTTCAAATTGAAACTATCGATACTATCGATAGTGCCATCGATAGTTTTGCAGCTCTATCAGAAAGCAAAAGAAGCCAGACAACCGAGTACGGGAACGCTTTATGGTAAATTCCTGTAAATTCTTGCAACTTCTTGCGAGTTAGGGAACGCAACTATTGCTATGTTCGGAATGTGATACAGCGGAAGATCTGCAAAACAAAAATGTTGCTTTTGCCTCTGTACAGATACCCATATAAATCTTACATGGTTTATTTAGATTTTATTTTATTTTTTCTGAGACAAATATGGTTCTGTTTGTATTATAAATCTATATATGTATCTACATATATATATAATCGTAGAGAGACAATTTACTTTCGAATTAAGGTTCTGGATCTGAAACTTTGCACAAACATTTCAGATTTAAGAATCATTCGATGTACATACATATTTGTACGGAAAGATTTTTAAAATTTTAGATTGAGCACTTTTAAAATGTAAATCTGAATCTCATACACGCATTCTCATTTTCACCAATTTTGAACAATTTCATTTCTTTATTTTCAATTTCGTATAGTTTTAAAATGCTGGAAAACTTAAAACAATCCTGGCGGGCGAACTGAGGGAACGGTAAAGTATTTTAAACTCTCGATAAATAAGCGTTGCAGAAAATCTGGTTATTTCAGTTTAAGATTAGTGCCACACGAGATTATTTTGCGAGATTTAGCCGATTGGGTATTTGAACCTCAGCCTGGTGTAATTAATCAAACCCACGTGAAGGATCGATCCATTTCGCGTCCGCAAAATAAGCACTGTACAATAGTTAATAAAGAAATGGTTAATATGTTGTCCGGAGTAGATATGACGTCGATATCTACTGTCGTTTCTGAATATCCACAGGAGCAAGTAGAAGTAGGGGGGTTGCACCTCATGACTTGATACTAAAAGTTAGAGCAGTTGTGATGCTAATCCACCACCAAAATATGTACATATGAAGGGTTAGTTAAAGGTCTCGCCTAATAGTTAAAGAATCACAATGTAATTGTTCGGATGCCGCAATACAAAATGTACATATAAAGGGTTAGTTAATGGACTTTAAACATGTGATTCGAATTATACTATTTCATATAAATTAACAGCCCAGCGAATCAACACTCGCTTTTGTATTTAAACGTCGCAAATTCAAAATTATTTAGCGTTCGCAAAAACAATAAATAAGTATCAAGGTCAGACCCTAGCAAGAGGATTGCTTAACGCATGGCGTGTTGAGTAGAGTACGATCTTTCCAAATACCAAGTTAAAGTGAACAACCAAAAGCAATGCATGTAGTTTTTAGAATAAAGAAATATGCAGATTTTTTAGACCACAGAGAACCCCGATTTTCGGGGATTATTACTAGTTGTAATTAATTCATAAACTGCAGTAGCGAGGCATGTCAATAGAGCTCTTTCAACTATTCTTATCTCCAAATTGGATTTGCGCTTGGCATATAACTACGTACCATATTTTGCAATCAGCGGAAAAGATTCATTCAGCTTTCTTTAAAAAATTATGATGCAGACACTACATTATTGAGACAGCACGATTTCTTCACTGCAGCTATACTAATCAGGCAACATAAATTACATTTGTCAAGGCAGATTCTTCCTTCAACGGAATAAAAAGAAAACAACTAATAAGGAAACTTTGGAGTTCAGCTGTGATTTATTAGAGTATTTAGTTAGTCGGTTCGCACATGTATGTGATGTATGTTTGTATGTATGTGTATACATATGTTGCTACACAAATGATGAAAAGTTACCCAGCAATTCTTTAAAAGGCAATCATTAACCTGCTTAAAGGCAATGCACCAACTTTTTTCTGTGTCATTGCAGGTGAACAACTAATTACAGCACTTAGGAGTTACCATTAACGAGGTAACCAAGCGGAGTTTCTAAGTGACTCGGTTGATTTGATAACATTATAAAAAATTGACACACTGACTATTCGACCGAGAACAAAGTCAAGCGGCCTGAAGAAGCCGACATAACAAGGTGCAACGACTTTTATCGCGGAAGGACGTCAGCTGAATGAATGAGTGGCATCAACGCAGTGTTGCCAACTTTTGTTTTTCAAAAAGCACCAAAAACGTGGAAAAAAAGCGTTTTGCCACACTAAAAGCACCAAATGGTTTTGAATCAATGAATGCTTTTAATTTTAACAATATTTACAAGATTGCATACATAAATCAATAAACAAAACTTTTTCGCTCATTACGATTGAAAAGCCACATGCTATAATGACTCATGCTTACGACGTAATACCGAAGTACTGCACATTAAAACTGATATATCTCAAGAAAGAAAAATCGAATCCCAACCAACGAAAATCATGCCCTCAGTAGAAATGAGCAAAAAAAATTGTGTTTTCATTATATACCCTCAAATATCGCCAAAAACCGGGATTTTGGCACATTGAGGTTAGGATATCTCAAAATTCTAGTGCTAGAGCAATTGTGCGGCCAGATTTGGATTCAGCACCAAGAAACGATTGGGGTATTCACAACGGTGTCGTAAGTGTCGTATCGTTGTATGTCGTAAACTTTAAACGCCTAAGAAATATATTAAAGGAGTTCGCAAAGTACCAACAAAGTCATATTATGATTTTTTTGTAGTGCTAAAAAATAGTTGGTTGACGTTTAAAGTTCTCTAAACATTTATTTAAGCTTTTAAAGTTTACGACATACAACAATACGACACTTACGACACCGTTGTGAATCGCTCAGATGTGTTTTACTCGGGTGGTACAAAAATAAAAATTTTTACTAATAATTTGAAAAGAAAAAAAGAAATACTTAACTTACTCGCATATCTACTAGCATTTTCAAGGCGAATAGAATTGAACAAGGTGGGTTTGCAAGGTCAGCTTTTTATCAATCATGGTTGTATTTACGTGCATTTAAATTTGTAGATTTTTGTCAATTCAGTACTGGCACAGCTTTAAATATTTAAAAATTATTTCAGGTCTTAACTATATCGAAGTAATTTTAGTTCAGAAAAAAAGCACTAAAAAAAAGCACTAGGCACTAAATAATTTTTTTAGGCGTTTTAATTTTCAAAAAGCACTAAATCTAGTGCTTAAAGCACCAAGTTGGCAACTATGCATCAACGTCTCGTTGACTCTCTGAACAGATACGTACACATCTACATACATATGTGTGGTGACAACATGCCAAAGTGCGATGCAACAAGACTAACAAGTGGCAAGCAGCAAGCGGCAAGCGATAAACAAAAGATGCTGCCAACAGAAAAAAACTGCTCGAGTACTCTAAACTTTAGAGTAGAGCTTCCTAAAGTGGGATCCGCGGAACCCAAGGGTTTCGTAGAAAAGTCATCGGGGTTCCGTGAAATACATTTTTGTATGGATAAGCACGGCGGACGGTTTGAGTTGCACCCAGAAAGAAAAGTTCTATAATTATAAATATAGACATAAAAATTCTATAAATATAAAAGTAAAGTATTGAATGTAGCCCAATGCAGGCTTGCTTTGCACGCCTTGCTTACTTTAATTTGCTTTGATTTACTTCAAAAACTCGTTTGGCCAAATGGCGGCATGGAACGCTGTCAAAGCAACCAGCTGTGTAGTTAAAAAGTCAAGGTCTGTTTCCTTACACTAAGAATAATTTTGCCATCAAATTCCAGAAAATTAAAAAAAAAAAAAAAATACAAAACAATCTTTTCAGATTTATTTTTAAATGA
>NW_023458556.1:71552328-71594125 GCF_013731165.1 Rhagoletis pomonella
ACTAAGAATAATTTTGCCATCAAATTCCAGAAAATTAAAAAAAAAAAGAAATACAAAACAATCTTTTCAGATTTATTTTTAAATGAATGTGAATTAATTTTTGCATTTCAAAGGAATGATAATAATTATACATACATATAAAACTATATGTACATTTATTAGAAACAAAAAACTCAAAAAAAATCGATTTTTCAAGAGACGACTTACCAGTAGTTTGACATCATAAATATCGCTAGCTTTGTGTGAAAAGTTGATAAGTCTGCATTTTATGAAGCCTCAAATTTTGACATAGAAAGTTAGAGAAATTAAGGACTAAGGTGCTTGTTTTATTTTTTTATATTCAATGAAAGATAAATTTTATAAGTCCAAAAGAGGCTCCGAATATGCAATAAGGCCAAAATAATACGAAATTTTTTAACAGAGACCGAATCCTTCTGATTTGTATGGAGTTTTGCTTTGCTTTAAACACGCAAAATGTTTTATTCAAAGTTCCTGTAAAATTTGTAAAATTGGACTTAGCAACTTTTCACTTTAAGCCAGCGACATGTTAAATATAAATATGGAAACATAGATTACTTTTTATTAAACTTTGAATTACTAATATTATACATATATTTTTTTAAATTACGTAAGACAATTTTTGTACATAAAAGTCTGCAGCAGTTTGTTTGAATTGATTTAGAACGGGAACATATCTTTTTGTCAAAAGCCTACGAAACGCTTTCAAATAAAACATTTGCCTATTTGAAACTTTGAGGAGCTTAAAGCAAGTGAAGCAAAGCTGCCATTTGGCCACCCTTCATACGTTTTAGTATATTCCAAATAGCTTTTGACAGTTTTCAAAGCTAAGCAAGCAAAGCAAGCCTGCATTGGGCCAGCGCCTTTACCCAACATAATTATATTGGCTTATAAAAGCTGTCTTGGCTTGTATATTGAACAAGAGGCATTGCCATTCAGCATCAGAAATTTTCTCCTTCAGCCAATCAGAAAGAGGCAAAAACTTACTTTGACACTATTTGCAGTCAAACAACTGTCAAAATTAGGCTAATATAGGAAATAAGCTAATTTCGTTTTATTTGACCAAGATTTAGCTATTTGCTTGTGATAGTTGAATAAAACATGCCTATTGGAGATTAATTCAAAAACTGAATTTCAAAGTACAAAGAAGTTTTTAGTACCAAATGAAAGTAGATAAAATTCTACATCACTATGCCTAAAAATGTACCGTTTTCTTGCAATATACTCTTAAAGTCGTCACGATTTCCTTTTTATGTGCGTAAACTGTGAGTGGAAGATCGACCTATCTCGGCAGCCAGTTCGAAAACGCCTCATCTAAAAAAACTTTTCAAGAACGCCCTTTTTCAGAATTTTATGGAAAAACACTATCTCAGAATTTGGTTGAAGAGCGCCTTATTTCAGAATACGATTCAAAAATGCCCTGTGTTACTTCAAAATGTATTGAAAATATGCTGATATAGGGCGTTTTTGAATCGGCAGCTGACATAGGCCGTTTCTGAAACGAATACTGAAGTAGGGCGTTCTTAAACCAAATTCTGAAATAGGACGTTTTTGAGAATTTGTTTGAGATACGGCGTTTTCGAAATTGCTCAGCAGTCGATATCATACTTCCAAGCTATTTGTGAGTTTTTTATATAAAAAACGGCAATGGAATCTTCAAGGGATTTTTGACGTATGTTGTGAAGTAGGTGGGATCAAGCAAAAGTATTGTCATTTACATATAGATACCTTTGAGGTTATTGTTGCATTCTGTAAAAAAAAAAATTGCAGCATGTCTGTGCAATTTTTCTGAATATCGATTTATATAATATAACCTGGTAGGTGAAATACATATACACGAAATTTTCGAGGTAGAACAAAACCAAAAATTTAACAAGTGCATACTAAGTATAAAACAAACTAGAAAGTAATATTGTTAGTGTCTTCGTTGTTTGCGCAGTTACTGTTTATATATATACATATGTGTATATATATGTATATATTTTTTGTTCCCTACATACGGCATAGCTATTAGGTACATACTTATTTTATCAACAGTATTTAGTTTTATTTCACAGGCGAAATACTTAGTAGTACATGGAAGTATCAAAAAATATGTATACATTTATATATGTAAATATTTTTTATCCATGGGTCACAAAGATAATATCCCATGCTTCTTTTACCTTTGGTCAATTGTCAGAAGTAGGACGCTGAAACAAAGATCTTAAGACCTACGAACGCTGTCTATTTCTCTCGAAAGTGCAACAGAAAAAAGACGAATGAAGATATATTCAATAGATTTTTGATCAGTTCCGACCCTCTTATATCAAGTATGAGAAAACCACCCTAGAAAAGTTTGGGGATTTGTAGAAAGAAGCACAACATTTGATAATTATGGAGAACTATAGGGTGATGAACATGTTGATAGCGATGACAAAGACGCAAACGAAGGTGATGATTGTTTTTATTAAAGGTAATATTTTTAAACTATTTTCTAAGCTTAACGAAAACATAGAGAAAATTTTTACAATTCGAATTCATTAATATATAAAAATCACTTTTAAAGGATGCCGTTTACTTTTTCATGAACTATTAACAAAACAATTATTATTACATTACTTGGCAACGTGAGTGAATTAGGGCCAATTTCACAATGCGTAGTTAACTCAGAATCGGGAGTTAACTACAGAATTTTGTACTGAAAATCTCTAGTTAACTGTCGATTCTGATTTAACTACGCACTGTGAAATTGGCCCTTAATCTGCTCTATGAAGAAATCTATTTAAAGTAGTACTTCCGTAAAGTGATGGTGTTGATAATAAAAATAGTGGTGAAGATAAGGATGGGGATAACTATGATAATGATAGTGATGATATTTAGTTTGTAATTAATGATGATTATGATTTTAACAAATTATCATTAATAAAAAAAATGATTTATAAGAACAACAACTAAAGTTCCCTTTTTTCGCTCTTTGGCAATGCCACAAAAACCTTTAAAAAGTTTTCTCACTAAACTATTTTCGGATTTGTCTTTTTTACTTTATTTGGTGCTAGTTATACAAATACGTAAAAATATTTTATTAAATTTACGTATGAATTGGTCTCCAGTTGCAGGGTCGATTACCACACTGTAGAACGCGATGAATTGCTAAATGAAATGTGAAATGTCATAAATGGGCACTTGGTAAATCTCCTGAAATCTTTGTCAGATTATTTTTCGGATAGCAGTAGTAATATCGGTTTGGCACAAAATACATCGACATTGAAACACACATTTGAACCTGTGTCTCTGAACGAGTTTTGGGTTAGTGTTAAGAGTAAATATCATGAAGTCACTAAAAAGGATATCTTAACTTTGATTACTTATGTCACAACGTCCTCTGTCAACAGGGTTTTCAGCTTGCACTTATAAAAAGCAGATTCAGGTCCAAATTGGATGCTACCCCAGAAATGCGCATACAGCTTTCAGACATTATATCGAACTACAATAAAGCAATCATTAATAACAGCGAAACAATTGCATTCTTCACATTAAAACTTAAAGTATGTATACTGTATTTCTAGTACAAGTTTTTATTCATATTTCTATTGCACTGACTTTGGTTTTTAGTAACTTGATGTGAGGTTCCATAAAACTAAAAGTGTTTAGTAAGAGTTCCATCATCTTAAAAGTTTGGGAACCCCTGATTTAGAGCATATACATATATACAAACATATTTAAAGCATATACATATGCATTTTTCAAATGCCCCATGGTCGGCAAGTGTAGCGGCAGGGGAAACTACCTCACAACTTGTATGAACCGCTTGCCCAACTAGTCAGCCTACTATCTTTTTTCCGTGCAATCAACTGGTATTTTTAACATGGGGATGTCCTACGAGATGACAATTGTCGGATTTCGGTCAGCAATATACCAGTCTCATGCTAGTTCAAAATATACAGAAAAATACTTGTCCAATTATGGACCAATACCTTTCTTTTGGAAGTCAAAAAATAAAATAAATTCATGAGTATACAATAAAAAACGTTTGATTAAGTACACTTTAATACATTACTCATTTTTATTTGGCAGCCTTAGATTTGCCAATAATTAGTGTTTATTTTTTTGAGTATTAATTAAAAGGAAAAATAAATACATAAATATTTCAAACTTTCGAACATAAATTTTATGCATTTTCCATTTAATGATATTAAAAGTAAGAGTTTTCTGGTACAATAAATACTACATTTTTATCTTTTTAATAATATTGAATATGGAAAAGAAAACAGTTTTGTTAAAAATAAAACGAATACTTTAGTTAATTTTTGAGTGAACTTAAATAAAAATAAAAGTTTTCATTAAAATAAATTAAATTAATTAACTTTGCACATTTCAGTCTTTTCTTTTTAAAATTTTTTAAAAGTAATAATTAATGTTTTAAATTTGAGACTTGGATAAATATTCTTAATTTTTGTCTATACTTTGACTTGTTGATTGATAATTAAAATTAATCAAATAATTATATTAATTGTGTAATTAAAAAAAAGTACAAAATAATTAAAAATTATCAAAAAGAACAAAATAGTGATGTAATTAAAATTAACGAATTAATTAAAAATGTTTGTTTAAGTAATTAATTATTAATCATTAAAAAGGTGCTTATATCGGTATTAAATCATTAAACGGTTATTCAAAAAAACATGCTTTAATTAATAATCATTTTGAATATTAATCATTATTTAATAGGTGTGGTATAATTGCGAGTACGTACTCGCTCTAACCGTTTACAGTATACCCAATTAAAAGTTATAATATTTTATGTACTCTATTGTATTAAACTGTCGAAGTCAAATAAAACGGGGCATGAATAAATCGTTTTGTACTTGGTACAAGGCTGGTAATTTTTTAATTAGTTCAGTTTCAGTCAGGATTTTCTAGTTGTAAACTAGTATTTTTCCTGACTAGATTGGCGTTTCACTGCAGGGTGTGTATTAGGGATGCCAATCCCGGGATCCCGGTGCTTTGACGTGCAAGCAAATCCCGGGATCCCGAAAATTTTGAAATATTGAATTGATAGTAAGAATTTTTTTATGAATTTTGAAGTATGCTTTTGGTAAAATGCCGTTTTGACTGCAATTAACAAAAAGCTTGACTGTAAAAAGCTTGACTTTAAAGCTTGTACTTTTAAATTGCAGTCTGAGCCTTTTTTGAAGAAGATTTCAATGAATTTACTCATAGCGTCGCTAATGTAAACGAAACAGAGAGTTTTAAGGAAAAGTTAGATGATTTTTTAAATCAATCTACTCAAAACTTCCTCAAATCGAAAAACTTATAATTTGACCGACGTGCTGGTAAAAGAAGTTCAAATATTTTGTAATGGAGGAGATAGGCGTCATTATGGATTATGTCTACCTTTTGACAGTTCAGCCTAAAAGTGTTGATGCCGAAATATGTTTTTCATCAGTAGGTTTTGTATGTAAAAACTGCAGGTCAAGCTTAGAAGACTCCGCTTTGAATGCTTTGCTGCTCTTACGAAAACATTTTAAGTGCAATAATAACAACACCGGCAAAAAAAGGGTGTGTGTTTTTAACCAGACCCAACTACCAACATGTATTTAATGCCGTTCTAGGCACACCACCCCCGGACATAGACGAGACGGAGCTTCATCTGCCTCGGGAGACACGCACTACACTCGCACAACTTCGCTCCGGCTACTGCAGCAGGTTAAACTCCTACTTGAGTAGGCTGAATGAGGATGTGCCGAACGAATGTCCGGCATGCGAAGAGACCCCACATGACTCGAAACATCTCTTCGCGTGCCCGGCAAACCCGACATCCCTAACGGCCTTGTCCCTATGGGCAAACCCCGCAGAAGCTGCACGCTTCCTAGGGTTGCCGTTAGTGGAACTTGACGACAACGACTGAGATACCAACCGATCTGGGCGGGGTTGTTGTAGCCGCTACAACAACAACAACAACCAACATGTATTTCGATCCGCTGAATCCGATTCTGAGATCTGTTTGACTCGTACACCCCCAAAATTTCTAGTAAATTGCGAAAAAAATGGCAAAAAATTCTCCATTCACCATTTCCGTGTAGAGTAGAATAAACATGTTTAGAGAAATTATTTTTGCATATTTTTGTTTTATGTTTTTATTATTAATCGTCACTTTCAAAAGTACCTGGTATTTAAATTATTATTCTCAATCACATGGTTTTTTAAATACAATTAAAAAAATTTTTTACTTTAAAATTTGTCTGATTTAATAAATATCGCAAAACTTTGAATACAACATTTTGCCTGTTTAAAGCAAAGTAAAACTCCATACGAATCGGAGGGATTCGATATTTATTAAAAAATTTCCAACCCTTTTGACCTTATCGAATTTTCGGAGCTTTTTTTGGCCTTTGCAAAATTTTCCTTTCATTGAATATAAACGAGACAACATAAAACAAGGACCCTTTACCCTTTTCGAAACGATGCAATTTTAATTTATCTAGCCTCCTATATCCAAATATGATTTTTTATTAAAAGTGAAGTTAGCAACTTTTCACTCTAAGCTAGCGATATATGAGTTTTACAATCAGTTTATCGTAAATTTTAAATAGTTTTATTTAATGGTATGTTTAAATGCTTTCAGATATTGAATTTTTACTCATATTCATAAAACTTATGACTCAATTTGAATCCCGGGATAAATCCCGGGATCCCGGGATTACCTAAAAAATATTCCGAAATCCCGGGATCCCAATTTTCCTGATATTTTGGCATCCCTAGTGTGTATGGTCTTGCTGTTTTGCAAGCTTCATTGTAGCTTCTGCTGCCCCCAGTTGCCGCCGTTAATTGTAAGCGTCCCGCCGCTGATGTCTGCTGCGGGTTGGAGGTAGCTGCCATCGCAAACATAAAGCATTCTGCCATCAGCAACTAAACTTGTTCCCCAGCCACTTGCTATGTTGTTTGATTTGGTTTCGCGCATCTCATTTTTACGCCACTACTGGCTGTTGATTTGATATTAGATCGCCCGGGTTACACTATCAGTGGCGGCAGCTGTTGTTGATCTTGTTCTGTGATAAGGCGCTCCAGCTGGTGATGCATCAAAATGCTTCATGCTTTGGCATTGTCGTGGTATTATAAATATCTAATGGAGAAGCAACTTTCAGTACAGCAGCAGCAGAGGATATGGTGGTCGCAAGGGGAAAATGGAAGCAGTGTGGCAATCTAATTTCTTGCTTACGACATGTTTGGCACGCGATCTCCGCTTAGTCATAATTGCTGGCGATGCCATCACCAGGCTATAAAAAGCAGATAGTGAAAATTATGCTTACGATTGCATTGCTGCAGTAAGAATGAGGCAAAAATGTGCTCATCGAAGAGGACTATATAAATTAAAAGAAAATTTCTACTTTACAAGATTTTTCAAATTCATCCCCCTTAGAATTTAAACATGGCTTAAAATACGCAGTGCTTAAATAAGAACTTAAAACGAAAATATTCTATGTGAGGCTTTTTTGAATATATATCTCGGTTATAATCGATAATTATCCTAATTTTGTTGCTGTTATGAATTTTTCCAAAGCTCTTATCTCCAACTGTTTGATCTCCCCTTAAAGCAGTGATTTTCCAAGCGTAATAATTTCCTTTTATGATTAAAACCGGGCAATGACATACAAAGTGTTGTACATTTTGTTCATTTTCTATGTTCATGCAATAGCGAGAATGATCCACATTTATTTTGTCTATAAATTTTAAAGCTACTATGTGCGTTTGATATACTCATGAAGACTAGGTAATCATGTAGGCTTCAAAAGACGATAGGTTGTTCAGCGTTCATTGGCTAATAGGGTGGTGTGATCTACGGCATGTATTTACAGCTGGTTATCAGGACAATTAACTACTGTTTCGTGAGAACGCTCTCAGAATGTAAATTTTTTTTATAAAAATTACCATTAGTGCAGTCAGAGCAGTCGAGAGCCGGGCCGGGCCCCAGGGAAGTTCTCATCGACGGGCCTTTTAAATTGAAATCTTTGTTTTAACTTACTGATATGTATGCACTAGCAGACCCAGCGAACTTCGTCCCGCCCAAAATTAGTTTTTTTTTTGAAACATTTGGTCCAACATTTTCACCACAATTCACGTTCACGTTTGGTTTTGTGATCGTCAGAAAGCATATTTTCCATTGCCGTTTTATATAATCCAACGAGAGCTTATGTTCGTGAAGAGGTTCTTGCGAAAACAATGATCCGGTTCGATGGTATAGTATACTAGTTGGCGGCAATTTCAAAATGGGGTAGTATCATTGGTCCACAAAAATCAATAAATATTGTATTTGTAGACATTCATCAAGAATGGTCTTTATTCTGTTTAGTCGCCGAAAAGCAACGACCGCATTGGTTATGGGGGTAGATTTAACGGTGGCAATTTGACTTTGATCCCTGGTTTCTCCGAATGACTCCACTTGACGACTTTTACCAATAACTCGACTGCAGCGCCACCTTGCGGCTCTTTTTTGCAATAGTCTTGTCCCTACCGTTACCAATATATATCTCGAATATGAGGCATATCGGATCGTAAATGCGATTTTACAACGCTTTTATCAACTTGCAATGTTGTGTGTCCAGAAACTTTCAATGTTGTGGATCCAGAAACTTTCAATGTTGTGTGTCCAACACCATAAAGCTTTGCTTTGAAAAGTTCCTATATAAAAGCATAGTGCATAGGGCGACATCTGTAGTGAATAGGGCGAGGTAGATGACATCTAGATGTCGCCCTATGTACTACGTTTGCTACAGCGGAAATAGACGACACGCCATTTCTTTAAATAAAATTAATTGGTGCTCGTTTGTATGTACATACATATGTAAATGCATGTGTGTGCACCTTTCTATTAATATCGTTGAACTATTTTAATATCTATTGCAAAATTTTATTCAGACAGGACTAAAAAGTAGAAAATAAATAATATAAAAAACAACTTTTTAATATACGACGCTTTTATAAATGGACTAAAAAGTAGAAAATAATATTTCTCAGTCCTATAGAATTTATTTTGATAACTTTTGATTTTAAAATTTTAGCAAAAGTCATTATAAACAATCTATGAAATTGAAAATGAAAAGCGTGGGGCGCATGTAATACACTTGAATTGATATGAAAAGTAATATATGTATGTATGTATGTGGGTATATGAATAACGACCGCTTAAAATCGATTTCAAAGTTCTACTTTCGCTGTAGAAATTTTAGGTCTACGTTATGTAGTTTGACTATTGTCAATTAAATCGAATGCTTTGTATTGCATGCGCTCCACGTTTTTCATTTTCAATTTCATAGATTGTTTATAATGACTTTTGCTAAAATTTCAAAATCAAAAGTTATCAAAACAAATTCAATGGGACTGAGAAATATTATTTTCTACTTTTTAGTCCATTTATAAAAGCGTTGTATATTAAACAGTTTTTTTTTTATATTATTTATTTAGTAATATACTTCAGGGCCACCTGGCTGGCATTTTTACCCCAGAAATATTTCCCTTCACGTTAAAATATGTATTATTTTTTGTATAATAGCCAGATCAGATCATAAATACGATTTTTAATAATAACAAGACTCCAGCACCACCTGGCGTTTTAAGTTGCGAAGGTAAACTATACATGGACCCACTAATAAACATAAAAAAATGCATCAAAATCATTCCGATAGTTTAGGATGAGTTCACGCACAAACACACGTACCGAAGACCAGTGGTGGATACAGGATTTTATTTGGAGATGGGCGATTGGGAGTCACAGCGGAGTGACCAATCGAAGCTATATGACCTACAAGCATCCAACCTGCTTGAACCCTCATTTATTTTTCACGCAAATAGAGGTTCTAGTTATGAAGTCCGAATTAAAATATTTTGCGACATAATTTTACTTTAACTAAGTTTCATGTTGTGAATTTGGCGCAAGGTCCATTTACAGAGTCCCATGTAATAAGACAATTATACTATTTTGTAAAAAAGCACAAGATAAAAAGTTATGCTCTGGGTTTATTAAAGCAGTATATATTTGTGTATATTACATAAATACTCATTTTTTGGTTATAATGTTTGTCAAATGAGGAATGTAATTAAGTGACTTAACAACTTATTCGGAATTTCGATTATAATAATTTAAATTGCAAACTCAATTTTGCGCTTTCCTTTTAGGAATCTTTGTATTATCCGTTCAGTGTCAATTTCAATATTAAGGGCCAGTTTCAGTGGCAGCTTAAACTTAGATTACGTAAACTGTGTTTAAAATGAACAGCTGACTGACATTTGATAGGCTAATCTTAGTTTAAAGCAGCCAGCTCGGGCATTTAAACTAAGTTTAAACCACGACCGTGCACTGAAAAACTGGGCCTAAATGTACGTGTAAAAGTGCTAAACCTATCAGTCTTTTTTCATTCATGGTACTATGGAACCATGGCCTATGGCGAAGGGTAACTTCTTTCTGAAGTAGCGTTACTAGCAAGAAGTGTAGTCAGAATGCGGAGAAGTTTGTCAATAAACGGATTTGTTCATCGTTCTGACCACACTTTATACTCTCCTTCCAAACTGATAGCGTCTTTTGTAGCGTATTGTATTTCCTAGTTTTAAATGTATGTAATGTATATTTCGGCAATCTTTCTCGGAGATCGAGCTATGTAAATATGATGCAATAGCGGTATAAATATTACACTGAGGGAAAAAAATATTAAAATCAAATAGAAACGTAATTGATCTTAATATACACGTCAACGAAAGTACTGTATATTGGTAAATATTCAATTCAATTACGCGCATATTAAACTTACCGGGTTCGTACTGAAAAAGCGAAAAACCAAAAAAAATAAATTTTATTTGCATGTTGCCTGCAGTGGAATTCGAGAACCCGTCCATCTCCGGATATCAGCAACTTGTGGCAAGCATCTTTGCGCACTCAGCTACACCCACGCATATAAATTTGCTTTCAAATGTTGAATATCTATCAACACCACAGCACGCGATTTGTACTATGTATGTATGTGTGTGTTGTCACCGCTCTCAGAGCGGCGCTCTGCATGCTTGGGGTGCGTATGTACACTTACATACCCTGTGGGGAAAATCTCTAGTTCTGAACTGGTGCGCTTCTAGTACATTTAGACCCAGTACTGGTTCGCGATAAATCTCTTTTGCATGCAAGCAACTGGCGAATTTAACATGGCGATGTCCTAGGAAGTGTCAATTGCCCCCCGCCGCACCCCTTTTTCGACAGTTCCGAACTAGTCCTAAATTCTATAGTTCCGAACCAGTTCTAAAATCGACAGACGAAAAAAAAAAGTATCATGATTTTTCAATCTTTTTGGTTCTTCTGTGTGTGCGATTTTTAAGTTATTTTGGAAGAAATGTGTTTTCAATTTGAAATTAAATTTGTTTGAATGATGTACGTTTACATACCTTTAGCTGTAGCTGAGTTTGCAGAGGTGCTCGCTGTTATTTCTTAGATTCCAGACTGTTCCAAGATGTTGAAATGTTAATACAAATTTTGGTTTTGTATTACCAAGCTATGAAAAAGCATCTGCGAAGTGCAGAATAGAAGGGTATTTGAACGAAAAAGCCGCCGAACACATATGTATGTAAAGTAAACAAGCCCCCCGCTGCATCCTTTTTTCGATAGTTCCGAACTAGTTCTCAATTCGACAAACAAGATCTAGTTCGTTCTGCATCCCTTTTTCTATAGTTCTGAATTCGTCACTTTAGATATAGATTTCTAGTGAAAAAAACTTAAACAAATTAGTACCACTTTTCGCCGATTTTGTACTGGTGGGGATCTAGTTCCTATCGGACTAGTTCCTTTTTGACGACAAAGACCTAGTACGGAACTAGAAATTTGATTCACTAGTCCGCGGTTTCCCTGCAGGGAAAGTAAGTTTTGTTCATGCATTACTATATGGAGGAAAATTCGCAATAAAACCAATAAAACCAAAGGTAATTTTTGGCTATATTTATTTCTCTTACATGCAATAATGCTTGCTAATGACCAGGCATGGGCAGAGAGTTAGCAGGTGCTAAAAGAGCGTAAGCGTCGCGTGTACGTATACAAGAGAGAGCGCAGCGATGAGAACACGACAGCACGCAAAATGTGCCTAACTAAACATCCCAGTAGAAATCTTAAGCATACAACGTCGCTGTTGGTGGCATGAGCTTGCTGCTGTGTATAAATGCCAGTATAAATGAACCTTCATTTTCATTTAACACGCGTGGTTTCTCAGAGCGTTTGCGTACCTTAATCATACACTTGTACTACTGCTGTATGCATATGGCTGTATTAATGTTTCAAACATACAAAAATGCATTAATGGAACAGTATTAAAGCATTCTTACAAGATCCCCAAATGTAAATGCTACTTTTCTGATACATTTTAATATACGGGGACATACAAACAAGTAGCACTTACATATGCAAATGCATATCTTGTAAAAGCCCGCGTGTGCTAAAAATAGTATCGCACAACACGTCCGTTCACTAAAATTTTTGCACAAGACTGAAAATATTACAAGAATTCCACTTCAAATTTATCAAGAAATGTACTTACAACAACGACAACGTACATTCGCTAGAATTTGAATATATTCGTGGAAATTCATGACTACGCATGAATTGTTCACACTAATTCACTCATATAGCAAGCATCCTTCAAGATCTCATTCAACTGATTTCTACTGGGATACTCCCACTTTTAGCTCACGCGTGTTTGTGGTAGTGCCCACATCTGCTAATGACCTACTCACAATAGCCGCGTAAAAGCATGACCATGTTTAGTAGAAGTTTATAGGTTGAAATGAATAATGAAATTGTCGAAAATTCGGGAAAAATCTTGTCCCGGCGAAACACTTCAAATTTAATACAAAATACGGGACATTTGACAACGCTAACTGCCAGATGAAGTGTGGGACTGGTTTTCAGTATGTCAAATTCAATGGCATTTGTCGTCAAATCAGTGAAAACAGATTGTCAAATGGAATTAAAAGCCGGTTTATCGATTGATTTAGATCACCATAGATCTTCAGTCGTGTACATGTGCTGCTAAATTGGCTATCTGTCCGTTTTTGGACCAATATATAATCGGTAAAGGTTTGGGGAAAAAGATGAAGTTGTGCCAAAATATGTTCACAAAATTTGTTGTCAAGATATGACATAGTAAAAAATTGCAGGTAAGGCATTATTAGCTACTCCCATTTCCTACGGGGTGATCGACAAGCGACTTTCACAGAAATATGTACATATGTATATTATTTCGTAAGTTTTTGTCTATTTATTAATTGCTTTACTTTATTAATTGGCTCTTTCTAAATGCTAATATCAACAACGTTTACAAATGAGTTTGTAATGGTGATATATAGAAGTGCTTACGAAAAAAATGCACAAATGAAATGAGCTTAGATGTGGTTTAAATTCACTTGCGGAATGGTCGATTTTTTGCATAACAAATCATTTAAAAACAAATGTTGCATTGGCGTGTGGCGATAATTGCGAGCAACAGCAGCAATTAAAAGTGGGTACTCATACTTGATAGTGACATTGGCAATGTCAGTGATAAAGCGACATCAGCGACGGTCCTAAAGCAAGCGCAGCGCAAGCAATGGCATTGGCCGTTGCAACATCAACAGCATTTCCAATAGAAATGCTTTAAAATAATGGCAAATAATATTAAACGACATTCAATCAACATTCCTGAACAAGAAGTAATTGTGGGCCATCAGCTATAACAAGATGCGACTGCGACTGCGACTGCAACTGCTGTAGCTGCAATGCCACAAGATGAAGTTATTAAACTTGCACCAAAATGCATCATAGAAAGAGCAGGAGACCAGCTTCAGAGTATGCGTTTATTAAAGTTACGGTTGTTTTGTTTTTGCCTCGAAGTTGCTATTGCATTTGTTGTTAAACCTGCGTTTTGCAGAGCTAGACTGCTCTTTTGTGCTGTTCTAATCATCCCACCAAGTCACAATTTGAACTACTGTAGTTTGTATATACCAGGGGTCGGCAAAAGTAAAACTGTGACTGGGTTGGTGAGCACAATAGAACTGCTCCGCGTGATCAACCCCGCAGGGAGTTGGGTGAACTAAAAAAATTTGTACGTAAAACATATAAAAATATTACAATACAAAAGGCATTGCATTCCACCAAAACCATTTCCAAGCATGTACATACATACATGTACACAAATACATATTTCTCGCAAGGACCTTTGCATTCATAAACCAAAGCAGAACAGCCACTCGCGATGTTGATTCGTTGATGTTTCGCCACCGACTAAACGATAGAGCCCAACCAACTAAACGATAGTACCCCAAGGAGGATATTTTCAGAGATTAATCACAACATTTTTTCCTCCAAAAATCACGACTACTCCCTGCACTCCTGTGAAGGGTACTCCCTAAGGATAAAGGAGTACCCAACCTTAAACGAAACGCATGTAAAAAATGTGGTCCAATTAACATTGCGATATCCTAGGGCATGTCCATATACTTTAGTACCAACCTCTTGGCAATACAGCCTAATAAACATCCTGGAGTGATTACGATCGTTGAAACACGAGTAATAATCTGACTTGGCTCATGATCAACAAAGTTCATTAGCAGCCACCACCAGGCAATTCTCGTTTACCCCGTGTGTGTAGTTCGTCTACCCCAAAAAGGAACAATCGGAACGTACGACTAATAAAACATGAACCACGCTTTAAAATTATATTAAATAAAAAATTTAAAATGTTTATGCGATTTAACCGATTTTGTAACATTGTCGCCCTCGGATACGTCTTAAGTCGCCGAAGTACGTTATGTCTCTTCAATAACACCATGCACATTTACTTCTCGTTCCTTAGTATTTCTATGTTGTTCTTTAATGAACTTATTTTACAGTGTCATTATGTTCACAATCCCCGGCAGCGAATCGTTCTAATACTAAAAAAAGAATCGCCAAGTCATTTGCAACTCCACTCTTGTGATGTTTTGAACTGAGAAAATTCACTACCTCCAGGGCCAAGGCTTATCGAGAGCTTGCACTGACGGGGAATTTGTGGCTCGTCAAGTTCTATTTCATCCACAGCTTGAACGCCATTTTGCCACATAGCGTGGAACTTTTTATTACGACATTCAAACAGAACGTCATTTACAGCTTTAACCCTTCCGTGACATCCTTGGTACAGCTGTACCAACTCGGATTTTTAAACAAATTTTTCGAAAATTTGCATATGTACATCTAGAGAGCATCATGTAAACGCTTAAGAATGTATTAATGGAATTTTTTACGTGTTTTCAGAATTCGTATGTCGTTGGGAGTGACCAAGGTACATCTATAACTTCATTGGCATCGTTGTTTGTAACTTCAAAAACTAGTACCCCACAAACATATTTTGAGCGTTCAGAACGTATGAGCCCGAAAAGAGCGCTAGGTGCAAATATGAGCTTCAAAAACAAAAAATGATTGAATCTTATATGCATCATTTAGTAGTCATATGTATTTGATCCAAGTTATGAGCCATGACTTTGTGCCAATATAAGAACAATAAAAATTCCAAATTTGTATCTAAACCTGATTATACAGATATGGAAAATATTTAGAAAATAAAAAATAAACAAATATACATATATATGTACAGAGGCAGGGGCGGCGAAACGCCCTGTACCCGGGTGGGTAGTTCTACTGGCAAGAGTACACAAGTAAATAAAATAGGTTGTTGATGTAATTGAGAAGGTTAACAGGGATCGTTAGAAAAACTGATTGTTTCGGGTACATTTATTTTTCATACATACTATGGCAATTTTCAAACCGGTCCATAATATGTGGCGAATACTGAAGGTACTAATGGCAGGTGAAAGCAAACCAGTAATGCGATTCATTAACTTTTAACAATGCGACTTGTCGAGTTGTCAGCTAACAATTTTTGTTCTTTGCAGTAACGATTGTGCGATTCACTAACTGTGCTGCCGCTAATGGGCACAAATCCGTTGCATATGCCAAGGCGCTCGTGGGTGCACAAAGTTGACAAGCATTTTAGCGACTTGAAACTTGCATTTTATCACACTAAAAGTGAATGGACTACAAAACTGCATACCCGTAAATCTTATAAAAATTATGAATAAAAAGTTCGAAATATTCGTGGAAATTTTTTTAAGTTTGATTTATTTTTGTGAATTTTGTGCAAGCTTTGAAACTTTTATTTATGTGGTTTCTGTTGTTATATAGTAGATGGAACTATTAATAATACAAGTAATTTTTAGCAAAAAAAAACCGACTTCAAAAAAATATATATATGTACATATATATATTTCATGATCCAATGATCGGATCTAAACCCAATTAGTATAGGACCACCTCTGAGACACTACCTTTCTATTGCAAAAAGAAATCGGTTGACGTGGTCCAAAGTTATGCGGTAACATAAATTAAAACAAGTAAGAAAGTCTAAGTTCGGGCGGAGCCGAACATTAAATACCCGGCGCAAGTATTAAATATATGTTTTCCACCTTTCCGAAAGCTACCGCTACATGATAAGCCGGCGTGTATAAATTTTAAGTAAACTAGCGTCCTTAAATTTCAAAATATTAAAATTTCAAGCATTTCTGAAATTTACCGTTATATGAAAAGCGGCCGTAATTTTAGTCCGATTTCAACAATTTTCAATGGTTTACTTTTATGTGGCAAGCACAATAACCATACCGAGTTTGGTACAAATTGCTAGAACGGTTAGCGAGATACATATACGTGATCATAAGTGGGCGGTGCCACGCCAATAAACGTATTTCCTGGCAAAGAATTGTTGCAACCATCATTTTGAATAAATTAGCTTTAATATTTACTGATTTATTGAGGATTTCGTATTTCTCGAAATTACCGTTATATGGGATGTGGGCGTGGTTATTGTCCGATTTTAAAAATTTTCGGCCATTTGGTATGCTGTACCAGGGCCAACAACTGTGCCAAGTTTGGAATAAATTGATGCAGCGTTTACCAAGATATACACATGTAACCATAAGTGGGCGTGGCTGCGCCCATTTTCAAAAAAATGTTAATATTCTTATTTTCCGTCTAAAATTTATTATAAATATCAATTTTGAGTGAATTATCTTCAGTAGTTACTAAAATATCGCTGTTTTTGTATTTTTGAAAATTACCGTTATATGGGAGGTAGGCGTGGTTATTGTCCGATTTTGCCCATTTTCAATACCATCCGTCCTACGCCCGAAAGAAGTACACGTACCAAGTTTCGTTAAGATATCTTAATTTTTACTCGAGTTATCGTGTGCACAGACGGACGGACAGACGGACGGACGGACGGACAGACAGTCACCGCTTAATCGATTTCTCTTTTCATTCTGATCATTTATGTATACATTTGTCTATATCTATCTCGATTCGTTTTGCCTGTTACAAACAACCGTTATGTGAACAAAGTTATAATACCCTTGTGCACAAGTGCGCTCGGGTATAAAAAAAAAATAAAAAAAAAAGTATTCCGACGAACTGATAACCTCCTCCTTTTTAGGAAGTCGGTTAAAACTTATTAAAAGTAAATAAATACATACACATAAGTAGCAAACAACATAATTTTGAAATTTTCTGCCATATTTTACTCGTAGCTGTAAATAAAAAGTTTACAAAAAACATTCAACATGAAAAAGATTGGTAATATTTAAAAAGAATCACTGTATGCACATTTTGTATATATGTATTTATTTTCAAGACTGATTTTATTATGCTAGAGTAATGATGATTAATAAAGAAATATTTAAATATGCACATACATATATGATAACAAACGATGTACACGTATTAAATTGAAAACTTTAATTATTCAATTCCTTTATATCCAAGGCATGAATGCATGAACTGAATGTTCCTGTAAGATTAAAAAATAGACTTATCTCCTTTTAACTTTCACTTTTCTATATTTGTTTTACGTACCCTATTAGAAAATTATAGCCGGAACACATATAGACAAGTTTTAACAAACTATTTTTTTGCAATTTAATTTATATTACTTGTTTTTAATAGTGTATTCTGCAATATTTAAACAAAATTCAGCAAACTTTCGTAAAACTTCAAGTTTTTAATAAGAATAAAAAAAAAAATTATGTATGCAGTTTTGTAGCCCATTAAATTTTTATACAATAAAGTGCAAGTTTGATGTTGCTGAAAAATCTTTTGACTTTTGATATTTTTTTTTTGCTAGCGGTGCTGTGAATTTTTTCCATAAGAAAAAATTGTAGAACGTACCTTTTACGTTTTATTAACAACACCAATCTAGACGTCATCGAATTAGCGGCCTCGGTTATCGTTAACAACAACAGCTGATTTGGCGCTAACGAATGTTGTTAGTGAAACGTTTACTGAATAGCTAAATTGTTAAAATCGTCTTTTAGTTGACTTAACAATAACAAGAGTTGTTAAAATCGCGTAGTGAATCGCACCACAGAAATGAATGACAGATGGTTATATGTAGTAGAGAAGAACGAGAATGTTCGATAACGATAACTTTCGATAAGAACGCTGGTATATAAAGGCTTTGCTACAGTGCACGAAAAGCTCATTTGAAAAAGAAAAAGCTATTTGTTCAGTTGCAAGCTTTGAGTAAATTTGAAGCTACCAAGTATGTATTGTAAAGCGTTGTAAATAGAGGATTGCCTTAACAAGTATTGTTAAGTGTTTGTTACACAATAAAGTAAATTGCTGTGCAGAGGTATGTAAATGCACATAAATGCACACAAGTATGTTTGGTATTTGAAAGAAATGTTTGCGCCTTTGTAAATATGGCTCTAAAGTGAGTTCAGTAAGGGTCATAAAACGAGGCAAATAAGACTCAAAGAACAACATGAAAAAAAGTCCGAAAGTAGCCATTCCTGAGGCCAATAAGAGTCATTTAAGAGCCATAAAAAGAAACTGAAGTTATTCATATTTGGGGCTAAAATTTGTCTTAAAAAGTCCAAAGTAAGGCGCATATGAGGCCGATAAAAATCCGATATGACTCATATTCCGGCTTATTCGATATATGAATTTAAGCTTCCATAAGTCGATCTTCAGAGGAAGGGAGAGTAAAGACTCCGAAATAAGTCTTTAATGACTTATTTATGAATCCAAATGTTTGCTGTGTAAAATTAAAATACATCCTCAGGGAGTCTAACGTAAGTTATATTTTGCAGGAAAAATTGTTAGACCAACGTATTGTACTTGTTATAATTTTTATTTACATACATGTGTGCCTAATTGTTTGGTTTTTATGTTTTGTTTTCAATAAACACCAGACCCCCTGAGGAAGATGTGAAAAACATCGAAACGCGTAGGAGGAAAAAGAAACATTGTTTGCGTTTTATAAAACCGACCGAAAAGCTCCTTAAACTACTCCATAGAATATTTTATATTTCAATAATAATGGACTATGGGATTAGTTCAAAATACACCCAGTGTTACAGCTGTACTAAGGATGTCAGTAAAAGGAGTGCGGGAGAGGATGCCACAGAAGGGTTAATCTTTTCATGTGATTCTATTAAATCCCATAAAAATACACGATTACCACAGAAACAAAAGTTGAAACGAGCTAGGCGATGGGAATCGCTTACCCTTTCGCTTCAAGAAGGCATTATTTTAACATGGGCATGTCATTGGCCGTAAGCCCTTACCCGCAGCATTATCTTCGAACGAAGGGAGAACGCATCGATAAACAGACTAATGTAGAATGCCTAGATAAGTACCGACTTATTTATATGAAATTGAAATGTCTTAAAAGATTAAAATTAATTAAAATTTTTATAAATCAGTTTTTATACATATGTATGTATTTTGGTATTTAGATTTTACTTAAAAATCGGTTTGTACATACATGCATATTTAAATAAGCTTAAAATTGTACTTCCTCACTCTTGTACTTCATTTCATTGACTGACTTCCCTGCAAATTGAACAAAGCAAAACAAGAATTTTTGGATATTCATTCTATTTTTCAGCTGACTACGATGCAGCATTATACTTTGCATTCCCCGAAATGAAGCAAAGAACCGAAAAAAAAATTTTAGGGTATTCTACTTTGCATTCCCTGAAATGAAGCAAAGAAGCGAAACAAATAATATATTGTAGGACATTCTACTTTGCATTCCCCAAAATGAAGCAAAGAAGCGAAATAAATAAAATATTGTAGGGCATTCTATTTTGCACTACCGGCAATGCCTAAAAGAAGCGAAAAAATTCGAAGGCATTATAACGCTATGCCTTCTAGAACACGTTACCACTAAAAGCGATTACCGATTTTTTGCTGGGATAGGGACCAGAATTTTTTAAGTTCGTATTCAATGATTCTATGCGGGTAAATATGTATGTCACATAGTTCGTATTTGCCTTACTACAAATCTTCGAATATTTTTTACCACCAATCCAGGTTATTTGTACATATTTCGTATTTATTTCCCAGCTCGCAGTCAGCTGACTGAATGAAGTTGACTGCGATTCAAACCATGGAGTTACTTAATTTCAGCGGAAAATCTTTTTTAAGTAACCTGAAAATGCTAAAATATAATTGGTAAATTAGTTCAATTAAGACCAATCGCTGAGTTAAACTAAAGTAATTTATGGTTGGTAAAATAAACCCTTAAAATTTTTACAAGAAATATGATACATTTTAAAGGCTCCGTTATGCATACTTGGCATGGCTTGAGAGCTGTCACATAAGAAATCTGTTAAATGTGCTTCGCGTGTAATCGGTTATCGAACGCACAGCACTACATACGTAGAAGTCTGTTGGTTTTTGATTTCTACGTAAAAATGGTATAGCAGTGCATGCAATGCCAAGTATGCATAACAGAGCCTTAACTTTATTGAGAGCATTTCCTGTGTGTATTTACCCACCTATAGGTATAACTACCCACCATACGTCACTATGAAGGAACTGGCGAGGAATATCAACCCACATGACATAAACATAGGACCTTCGGTATGCTTTACCTCAGTCTCCCTCGCGTCCTTGACCTCTGTACCAAAGGTGGCCTCTGTCAGACTGGCTCGGAATTTCGGCTGCGCTTCTGATTTCTCAGCATTTGCTACGACCTTAGTAACTGTTGGGTTTTTTTCACTGGGGCTTCTTTTCTTTAAGCGTAGGTACACGCTACCCAGTCCCCGCGACATTTTGCCGAATCTAGGATACAACAAGTTTTCTGTCTCGTAATTAATTTGTAGCATGTTGTGCTGCCCTGTCATCCATCAGTTTTTATACATTGAGTAACCTCCAGGTTTGCGTTGGTTGGTTTACCTTGGCCTTCCGAATAGAGGGAATCAGTGTTCTATCCACCACTTCAAGCCTGACTTTGTCCGATAGGTTCTGGATCTTCTGGACTCCCCCTTTGCCCATATGAGACTTATCTCGTCGTTCCACTCGATTAGTTTTACATCACTGAACGATCCCGCGCCATTGTTTGGTTCAGTGTGCATCAACTTGATTATTTGGTAGTGCCCTCTCTACAGTTTTCCATCTTTCGGTGGATATCTGTGCAGAGGATTCGCACCTTTCAGTACTGCCACTGCGAGGCGGAGTCTCGCCACTTCATTGGCCGTCGCTTCTTTTGTTGTGCAAGGTTTAAATAAATACTTGCTAAATGACCATTATCAAAACCAAAAAATACAGTCATTTATTTCTATTCGAATAGTCGATTATAAAAGGCAACGCTGATTTTGATTTTGGTGCGGCAAATGTTAAAACTGTTTTTGATAGAATTTTTGGTGCTGATAGCGAATCCGTAAGTATAAAGTCTTCATCGGCTCCAAATTTTTAGAAAAGCGAGGTCAAATTGTCCAAAAAAAAACGTGTTTTTGCAGAATTTAGGAAGCTCTAGCAAAGAAACAAAAGGAGATAGAATGTTCCACTTAGGCTTAAATTAAAGCTACCTAGAATCCTCAAGTAGTATCCCTGATAATATCTTCCCTGTCACTTATGGTCATTTATTGAACAGCAAAAACTGATTTTGGAAATTTGAAATTTTTTGTTTAATTCAGACCTGTTAAATAATGATTAATAATCATCTATTTCTATTATATATAATACGCGAAGGGATTTTTTGTGCAGCGTACTGTTCACCCGATTTTCAAAAATGAGATGTCAAATTAAAGCGCTTGGTCTGTAGATGTGCAATAAGGTCTTACTTTTTCGAAAAGAGTTGCTACCTGGTAAAAAATTGCATTCAAATAATTTACTAATCAATGCCATCAGATCCACACCGTTCGTTCGATTTCCAAAAGTGAGATGTCAAATCAAAGGCCTCTGACTTTAGGTGTGTAATAAGGTTTAACTTTTTCGAAAAGAGTTGCTACCTTTTAAAAAATTAAGTTCAAAATAATACGCGAAGGCATTTTTTGTTCCGCATAAAAGATCTGGACTTTTCCGGAAAGAATGGCCACCTTTTAAAAGATCAAGTTGAGATTATTTATAAATCAATACCATCATATCCCCATCCTTCGCTCGATTTTCAAAAATGGGGTGTCAAATTAAAAGGCTTGGTTGCAATATGCAATGAGGTTTTACTTTTTGAAAAGAGTTGCCATAGGTATCAGTCGAAATGGTTATTAAAAACTTTGCTTTTTAACTTAACTGTGAGAGTGTTGCTCCTGTTTAAAAAATCAAATTAAATTTTAAACAGGGAAATTACATAGGTAATTTACAAAATGTTCACCCACAGGGGTCCAGACTAAAGGAGTTTGAAAAGGTAGTAATTTGAAAAGGGTTGCCACCTGCTTTAAAATCCGAATTTAGTTATATGCAGATTTAAAATATGGGTGTTAAACGAAAGAGTGCTAAGAAATCTTCAGTTTAAACATCAAAATCAAGGTATCAAATTAAAGTGCGCGGGTTTCACTTTTTCGAAAAGAGTTGCCACCTTTTAAAAAATTAACTTGAAATTATTTAGAAAGTTAAACCAATTATTACAAAATGGTTTTCTATCGAAACGGGCTTAAAAGCTTTGTCTCTTAACTTCACTGGAGGGTTGCCACCTGTTTAAAAAATAAAATTAAATTTAAATTAAGGGAATTAGGTAACGGACATACATATTTATCACCATTTGAGTGCTAGGCGAAAAGACTTTAAGAAAACCATGGTTTGTAAATATTTTTAAGAGGGTTGCCACCTGTTTCAAAAGTCGATTTCAGTTAACTTATACACAACAAAATATTAAAACATGTCAAACAAAAGAGTGTTAAGAAATCTTTAGTTTCAACACTAACAATATTTTTGAGGTGTTTACAGAGGGATGCCATCTGTTTAAAAAGTTAAATTTAAATTATTTAATAAGCTAAGTAAATGATTAAAATATTGGTATCAATCAAAATGGGTTTGACAAGGCTTTATTTCTGAACTATATTTAAGGGGTTGCCACATGTTTAAAAAGTCAAATTCATCTTTATTCATCAGTTAATTAAAATATGTACCACAATGTCATTCGAGGGTAATATAAGAAGACTATAGAAACTACGTCTGAAGAGGGCTGCCACATGATTAAAAAGTCAAATTTAATTAGCTTATACGAAATTTATTTGAAATACGGGTGCCAAAATAAAACGTTCATCACCATGTTAGGCGAAGTAAATTTAGGAATATTTTAGCTTGAAAATACTTTTTACGAGGGTTGCCGCCTGTTGGAAAAGTCGAATTTGATTAACGCATATACAAATTATATGAAATATTAAAATACGGGTGTCAATTCCGGGAACATTTATAATGTTGTAAAAGAGTTGTCACCTGTTTAAGAATATACATTGGAACTATTTTGTAAAAAAGATTAATTATCAAGAGATAGATATCAATCGAAATGTGTTTGAGTATAGCCTTTTCAAACCTTTTCTGACCCCTGTTTGAAAAATCAAATTCAAATTAATTCATCAGTTAATTGAAATTTGTGTCACCAGAGAAAGAGACTGAAGACTTTAGCTTGAAAATACGTTTGAAAAGGATTTCCATCTGTTTGAATAGTCGAATTTAGTTAACTTTTACACAAGTTTTATGAAAAATTCAAAACAAACCTCGAGTAAATAAATAAATATCTTTTATTAGGCTTGCCACCTTTTCGAAAAGCCGTACTTATCTAACTAAGTATATAGGTATATTATACGAGAGAGGTGGTTGTATAAATAGGTTAAGGTTTTGTTTTTTGAAGTTGTATCTTTTTTATCGGTACAGGGTGATTTAAAATTTTGGAGATATTAAAAACCGAAACTATGAGAGACCTCTCTTCACTCAGAAACGGCTGAAGGGCATTTAGATGAAATATGGCACTCGAATCGCTTATAACTCTGATTAACATTTAGAATATTTTTTAGATTTTTTAAATTCAATTTTGGGCGTTTTAACGCCATGCGGGTTCACTAGTAATGATTATTAATGAAAGCATGTTTTTTTTTTGTAACCATTTAATGATTAAATACGATTATTCGCTCATTTTTAATGATTAATAATCAATTATTTAAAAAAATAATTAATTAATTAAGGAATTAACTTTAATTACATAATTATTTTTTTACTTTTGAAGGTCAAAGTAATTTTTTATACAATGTGACCTTCAAAATGACCATAAAAAGTAGACTTGTTGATTTTTTGTCTTTCTTTTGACCTAAAAAAAGGCCTTTTTCGGTTCCTGCTACCATTGAAAAGGATTCCTTGATGCAAGAACACCAAAAATATCTGTTTAAAACTTTTTAATAAGTTCACCTCATACTGTTTTCAGGTAAAAAACATAGCTTCATCTATTTGGAAAAATAATTAAAATTAATCATATAATTAGAAATAATCAAATAATTGAAGACAATCTAATAATTAAAAACAATCAAATGATTAAAAACAATCAAATAATTAAAAATAATAAAATGATTAAAAAAACAATTTGATTAATTTTGATTATTTGATTATTTCTAATTGTTTGATTATTTTTGATTATTTTTTTAAAGGCAAATAATCATGACTATTTTTGATAATTATAATTAATAATTAATTTAATTTATCATATTAAAGAATTAAATTTTAAATTTCAAACGTGTGGCATTCTCCACAAAATATTTCCGGCTGTAAGCCAGGCTGTAAGACTGCCATATTGTGATATTTACTTTATCTTATCAATTTACTTCAACTGTAATTTTTAAACAGGTGGTAACTCTCTAACTTTTTTCTTTCTATATTTTAAATTAGACCTCTAGCAATACACCGGTGAACACTGAACTCAACTCCATGCATTGGTTTTCGAGTAATCCGCGTTCAAACATACAGACAGACAAAAATTCTAAAAATTATTGATCTGGCTTCTATTGCTCTAAAAAAGACCCCCCATATTAATTTTTCTTTAATATCTAGTAGGCACAGACATCGACGAGTTAGAATTTGATTATATATATAGATAAATGGCTATAAGTAACTATCGTGTCAAGGTGCAGGGATGGTATTTTCAGGAATAGTAGTCGGGAGTTCTAGCTTTAATTTAAGCAAAATTAAAAGGTCTATCACCTTTTGTTTCTTTACTAGGGCTTCTGAAATATTGCAAAAACGCGATTTTTTGACACTTTACCCCATTTTTTCTCAAAATATTGAGCTGATGGAAATTTTATTCTTACGGATTCGTAATTAACACAAAAAATTATACCAAAAACTGCTTTAACATTTGCCCAGTGTTATTAGGAAAGTAAATTTTTTCATATGCACAAGTCAATTTTGGACTCAATTATCTGTCAAAAATTGCACCGAAGGAAACTAATAACCCTGGAAATAGACGTATTTACTCAAAATTAATACACATAAATAGTTTAATCTTTTTCAAAAGTTCACTACATAATGTTTTCAGATTAAAGAAAGGAAAATAAGTGAAACACCCTACTTTTGAAGGTAATTTTAAGGGTCAAGGTATTTTTTTATCCAATTACTTACTATTCTTCATGAACTCTTTCTCTTAAATTCTTTAAAATACCGTTACCTTTCTGGTTATCGATATATTAGATTTTGTCACGACAAAAGTTCAATTTCCACACTGTGTACCGTCCTGACATGGCACAGTCTTACTCTGTGGTACCAAATACCAGTCGGCACCTTCTAGTGGGTTCAGTCGAGGATTTTTGATAGGTGAAAAATGAATTTTAAAATAAATACTTAAGTACAAATACAAATACAAACTCTCGTGATACTTATATTCAAATGAAGCATTAGGGAAAAATATATAACAAAAATGTGGTGTGTGTGGTTAAAAAAATCTGACATCGCCGCCTCGAAAACCCCCGTATATAAAGTTTTTGGTGAAAAAGAGAAATTTATAAAATTCGGTCGCCATATTGGATCCGCCGTTTTGAACTTAAAAAATCTGAATCAGCGACCACAAAAAGCCTCCAAGTCACCATGTTTCAAATTAATTTGATTACTTCTAGACTTTTGGCCAGCAAATATGTAGTAATTTGTAGTAGTACAGCGGTTGAAAAACAACCACTAAAATTAAGGGGAGTTGAGCTGAGTTGAGTTAAGATGAAGTCAATTCAGCAGTGGAATTCTGACAATCGCTACGCTAAATTTTCGTTTCCAACATGTAAAACTAACAGATGCAATGATTACACTGCCAAATCTGGCAGTATGAGGGGCATGCAACTGATAAGGATGAATCGATACAAGTAAATCACAGTACATACTCGATACTTTTCTCAATCTACATAGTATTTTTGTAGGTATCGAAAAAAAGTACTATATCGGAAGCGCAAAACTTCTTTGAAAAGCAACCGATTAGAGGAATGGAAAAATATGCGCACTACATTTCCGCAGCTATACAAGCCAGCCCGTCTTAACATAACGGTTGTTGGGTCATCTGTCCCTTGCGAGAGGCTTTTCTCAAAAACAGGTACAACTATATCAAAATCTCGAAACGGCCTTTCAGGAAAACACTTGAAATGTTGATGTTTTTGGGAAATATAACAAAAAAGGAGTTCTTTTCTTAAACTTATTTTATATGAAAAAACTTTATCTATTAGTCTTGTCAAAATGTATTCTATTGTTTTTGAAATCAAAAATATTAAAAGATAAATAATCTTGTAAAAATGCATATTTTTTGTGAAAAAAATGCAATAACTTTGAAAAATATACAAAATCGTAGTTCTATGTACAAGTTCTCGATACCTTTCCGATACTGAGTAGGTATAGATACCTTGCTTGATACAAATACAAGTACTGATTTGAGTTATACCTTGATGCAGTGTTGCCGCCGCTCAAAGAACTTTCTAACTAAGATTAGACGAAAAATTTGCCAAATGTAAGGAAAAATAACCAATTTTTTTATTAGATTCATAATTCAGGTCATCACAAATTCTTTTACATAGTACGTATAGACAAATTTTAGAAACCAAAGAAAATCAATTTTTATTTGCATTTTTGAAAAGTAAATCCTTTTAAGGCTGAAAATAAATGAAATGCATTCATATATAAGTATATATATATATAAATACATATTTCAGAAAATCAGGCTTCACGTATTAGGTGTATATGTATGTTAATATCTTAGTAAGCATTACAGACCCTAAATGACGTTTTTAAATAGGAACACAGTTTTCAACTTCTCTGTAAAAATCAATGAAATACCTAATCAGCGTGAACAACCACATTGTATATATTTTAAGATTAAGATGAAACAATTAAAAATTGGACTTATTGAACTACATCGTCGCTCAGCGCGAAATACCTCGTATACGCCAAACGTAGTACCGCGTATACGATGGTAAATAAATTTTACAAAAGTGCAAAAAACCGATTTTTTCAAAACTGTGGAATGGTATTTTCACTGAACCTACTTGCTATAAGATTATTATTATTAATCTTAACTTAAATTAATAAAGTAAGCAGTAATGGAAAAAGAATAACCAAATCCCTTTTTTATTGTACATACATGACGTGGTATTGGATTCCGCATATACGAGGTATTTATACATATATGTACTATCTAAGTGTGTATTCATTTGAAGTAGTCTCTAGCCGACCATGCATATTATGTTTTCTGTATATTAATTATAAAACAAATACATACATATGTAAGTAATATTAATACAATGATTCCAAATATTCTCACTTGGTCTCACTGCTGGGGCTGCCACTGCTTCTGCTACTCTCCTCAACCTCGACAGGTGTAGCTGGCCTATGTCTCATAACGAACCTAATTTAAAAGTTTTTTGGAAATACATATTATGCAAAATAAAACCAAAATTGTGTATTTTTTGCTCACTTATCCATAGAATTGAGCCCGTATAAATTAACTTGAAACACCAATTTTGCGCGGAATTTTAATAATTTTTCGCGGCTTTTTAATGACTCTCGTATTATTCAAATGTCATTTCAGGTACATACTATGCAGGTGTGTGCAAAGAACATAGAAATGGTGTAACTGCGGGGCCATTTCAAAAACTTGGCGATTAATTCACCGCGATTTATTAAAGACACGAACCGATAATAGTTGCACACTCGAACTTTTACATGTTCTTTTGCATATTGCACATATGATTAGATATTATCGGAATAAGTCGAATCTTGAGTTGCCATTTTAGTAGTAATAACTTTAGTTAAATAATCATATTGAGCAGAATAAATGTATTTGTATACGCTATTTTTCAAATATTTATATATTGTATGTATACAAAAATTAGAAACTGCAGTAAATGTTAAAGATAACCAAAATGGGAAAGACCTTAATAACTTCACAGGCAAGAAAAAAATAACCAAAATTGGTTAAAAGTACCAAAACGGCAACACTGCCTTGATGGTATCGATTTATCCCTAGTAACTAAATGTTGCTTGTTGTTAGGAGTACCTGCTGCTATTCTATCTCCTGTGCATTTTTACCTTTCAATACTACTTTTGCAATAACCAACGCAAAAATTCTTTTGAGACGCCGCGATACATGCCGGATATTTTCTAGTTCTCATTTTTTTTCAGATTGGCCTAAGCAGACCACGTTTTGATAAGCCAATTTTGCCACTGTAATTAGAGATGTACAATATGTAACAGCGTGTATGCTAATTACGAAGTGCATATGCATCAGTGTTGCCACGGACAATTTTTTTTTGTACAAAGACCAACCAAAACCTACCAACCATTTTTTTTTAATTTTTATTTTATTTTTTCAATGGCAAGTTTATTAAAAATATAAATAACATAGCATTTAGTAAAACTAAAATACAACTACGCCTTTTCCAGACAGTTGTACTTCACAAACAGTAAAATGTACTTCAGAATAGTACACTGTACTTCAGAAAACGTAATATGTACTTCGGAATAGTCAATTGTACTTCAGAAACCGTAAAAAGTATTTCAGAAACTATAAAATTTTCTTCAGAATAGTCAATTGTACTTCATAAACCGTAAAAAGTATTTCAGAATAGTCAAATATACTTCAGAAACCGTAAAATGTACGTCAGGAAAGTCAATTTTACTTCAGAAACCGTAAAATGTACTTCAGAAGACGAAAATTCGTACGCATTGTAATTATTTAAATAGTATATATTATAGTGATTTTAAATATATTTACTTTTTAAAATATTTTCAAATTACAAGTACATTAGTTTTTTCGCAATGTCTACATATATATTTAAGAATGAAACAATTAATTTATTAATGCAGCTTGAACATACACGACAAAATTCGTGCAGTAAATGCTTGCACGGTAAAATTCGGACTATGAACAAATATATAGCTTTCCGCTCTATGCTGCCAGCTTTATATGCCAGCTGGTACATAATTTAAAACTGCATTAGTAAATTAATTGTTGCGTTCTTAAATATACAAACATTGCGGAAAAACTAAAGTACTTGTAATTTGAAAATATTTTAAAAAGTAAATATATTTAAAATCACTATGATATATACTATTTAAATACATACAATGCGTACGAATTTTCGTCTTCTGAAGTACATTTTACGGTTTCTGAAGAACAATTGACTATTCTGAAGTACATTTTACGGTTTCTGAAGTACAATTGACTATTCTGAAGTACATTTTATGGCTTCCGAAGTGTAGTTTACGGTTACCGAAGTACAATTGACTGTTCTGAAATACATATACGGTTTCTGAAGTACAATTGTCCCTTCTGAAGTACATTTTACGTTTTCTGAAGTACTGTTGACTATTCTGAAGTACATTTTACAGTTTCTGAAATACATTTGACGCTTTCTGAAGTACTCTTGGAAAAGGTGTAGCACAATAAAAACAAATTAACTGCGTATAAAAATTCATTTTACTGTACAGTATTACACAAATGTATATCTCTTTACACATACATATTATTATTATTATTATTATTACGTCTGGAATAGTCCCGCAGCGACTAACCAACCTTAGGCTATTTAAGAAATTAAGTACCAAGGTATATCAGTCTGCTATCCATGATACGTGGGCAGTCACATGGAATATGCTCTGGGGTGTCCTTCACCAGCCCACAAAAAACTCGGGACTATTACTAGTGCGTATTTAGGCCTTCAAACCCTTGATTTCTTGGAACCCACCAAAGCGTTTCGCTATTGTGGTCTAGCAGGTGGTTCAAAAGAGTTTTACAGCTGCCAACAAGCGATTGCGAAGATTTCCACCTGAAATATCATTGGGTATGTGCCCATTGGCAGACTTTCTTGGAATCTTAGTCCAAGTAGGCCTGCCACAGTACTTCCGTCGTCCATCTTCGATCCGTCGGTATACCATACACGGGATCTTTCGTTAATCATAGTTATTTTCGCTATCATCTAGGAATGACTTGAGAACCTCCAAATGAAAACGAAGATCTCCACTATTCTTGCTGATTGTATTGGGCAGCCGTAGGGCGCTCCAGCAGGCCTATTTTTCAATCAGAATTCACAAAGGAGGAATGTCCGTTGGACAGGTGCGTATACCTCCTGTGATGGCCGCGCGGATCAGTCGGTGCCGCTTACTCAAGGTGGAACCCGCGTTTACTTGCTTAGCTTTTGTCCACCAGGCCAGTGCCGCATATGTAAAAACGGATTTTACTATCGTATTGACAGACCAATACGTTAGTTTGGGTGATATTTCCCACGTCTTACTATGAAGTCTCTGACAGGCATAAAACGAACTTGTAGCCTTGTTGGTAACATTCCAGAGATATGAGTACCAACTGAGACTTTTGACCAGAGTTATCCCTAGATACTTTGCCTCTTCTGAGAAGTCAATTTCTAGCGAAGCTGACTTTCCTTCTTTCGGTAAATGGTCTTCAGTGGATTTATTGAAAATGCCTTTTCAGCCCACCAGTCTTCAGGGCAATACATACATACATATGTACATATCGCCCGTTTAATAATATAATTAAAATTTACGTTTTTGGAGATTTTGTTATGAAATTAATAAGCTTGATAAGTAGAATATGATCAGTCTAACAGATAACCAAACTTCCCAAATATGGCGAAGATATGATTCTTTCCATCTGTCTTTTTTATAGAAACTGTATGAGTTGATAAAACTTTGATTGCGTTTTCCCACAAAGTTGAAATTTTTAAATACTTCGTTATCAAATATATAAATAAGCAATCATGTTTCCTTTACACCCCTTTTGCGGCTAAACTATACCTCTAAGGTGTAAACAATTATATATCATTAGAAAGGTATTTTAATGCTGATGTGCAGGCAATTTTTCAAATTTCAAATTAGTTTAACATAACGCAAAAAAAATTATTCAAAAGTGACACCAATACTAATGCCGTACATGTACATGGTTGGGGCGGAAATGCCTCCTAAATGTATGCTTTAATATTGATACTAAATTACAGAAACGTGCTAAGCAGCAGTTTAGGATCAGATTTATGAAGATTAAGATTCATGCAAGGAAGAAGGTAAAGTTGAATATGTAGAAGAAGAAAGGGATAAAGGCAAAGATTATAATAAACGTAAAGAAACCTAAAAATAAAGACAAAGAGGAAGGAAAATTTAACTACCTAACCTAATAACAATGGTGGGGTGACTACGGAAATGAAGAAAAGAATGAAGATATAGATCAGGATAAAGGAAAAGATAAAGATGAAGGCGAAAGTGAATATGAAGATGAAGATGAAGATGAACATGAACATGAACATGAACATGAACATGAACATGAACTTGAACAAGAACATGAACATGAAGGTGAAGATAAAAATAAACATAAACATTAAAAGCGATAGAGACAAAGATAGAGAGGTAGAAAGTGATAGGGAGAAAAAGGAAATACAACTGAAGAATGTGCGATGTTGTATTGTGGTGTGTTATGCTACATATGTTTATTATTTAATCTTTCGTTATGGTATGTTATGTTATGCTAAGTACTAAGCTAAACTCCCCTCCACTTAACCCATTCCAACTAATGTTATTTCAGCTCAACTTAACTCACATAAACTATCCTTAATTTTAGCGGTTGAATTTCAACCGCTGGGCGAACACTAGTATTATTAAACTAGCGATATGTATTTATGTAGTTTGTCACAACTTTGTAGTTCAGTTCAATTTAAATTAACTTGTAGGCGCATCAAGCACAATAAGGAACAAGGTTGCTAAAAAGTTTAGAGATACATATTTTCTATTTTTCGAAATATGTAACTATTTTAGTCACGGAACAACAAAATGCAATCCATCCTACCAACCTACCAAATGGAAATAAACCTACCAGTTTTGGTAGGAAAAGCCCATGTGTGGCAACACTGATATGCATGCATGTATGTACGTATCTATTTGCAGCGACATGTATCGATGGCTGGGTTGAATTGTTGCATTAGATAAGCAGCCAATTCAAAAATAAGGAGCCAAAAATCAACAAAACTTGTTGAGGCAATAAACATAAGTTTCTCATTTGCACCACCTATCGCAATCTGAAGGCCGCGATGTCTGCTCTCGTTTATAGCAGCCGCAAGTGTCCATAAACTGCATAAACTCCTTTGGCGCTCCTGCAGTGATGTTGCGTATCATTACAATTCTGACTCAGAAACTGTGGCAAGGCAAACTGCAAACGCATATGAATCTGCTCGTTCATCGTTCGCATGCCAAGCAGTGTAACTATAATTCAAATAAAAATACGCTCAAACGGGTATAAACTGTAAATTGACTGCGACTATGTAGGCTTTACAATATTAGTTTTTGCATGTTGCGAAAATTCCCAATCCATAACAAGGTTGCGATTGCAATAGTCGTGATATAAAATAAAACAAGTAATATTTAGCAAAAAAAAAACCGACTTCAACTCTCATATAAAAAAAAAATATATATATATATATCTCATGATCCACTGATCGGATCTTAACCAGATTAGTATGGGACCACCTCTGAGACACTACCTTTCCGATGCAAAAAGAATTATCGAAATCGGTTGACGTGGTCCAAAGTTATGCGGTAACATACATAAAAAAAAATAAAAAAAAAAATAAAATAAAAAAGATTCCGACGAACTGATAACCTCCTCCTTTTTTGGAAGTCGGTTAATAAAAGTTTAATAATGAAATAACCCGGATTGTTAAATATTGGTTGCCAAAGTAGTCCAGCTAAACTGCACCAGGATGAATAATCCGCGTCCAGTCTCATACTGCTTCTCATTTTGCCACTTTGAAACTTTTATTTTTTTTTTTGTTGTTAGTCCTATTATTCTTATAAATTTGTAAATCACATTTCAACAAATAACTGTATTTGTTTGCAACATCCAATTGATTTATTATGTTTGTGATATGCCTTTTCTGGTTTTTATCATTTCTTGCTCTAAAACGTGTGGCAAGTTAGTTCGCTTGTTGCAGCTGTGTTGCATGCTAAAGCGTCGTGTTAAATTAGCAACATCACACTGAAAAACAACAACAAGCAAATGCCCACATATCTACATACATACACACATACTCGATCACTCTCATGTCACCTACGAGTACTAATACAAATTGCAAATAATTTAAATAATTTTCATATTGCGTGCCGCTAATTCTGTTTGATTGGCTGTGGCATGGTGCCGACTTCCTTTTACAATCATCAATGATTTGTTGGTTGAACGAATGGGAGCGTTTGTTTTTGCTCTTTTTATACCCGCGCGCACTTATGAACAAGGGTATAATAACTTTGTTCGCATAACGGTTGTTTCTAGCAGCCTAGGTTAATCGAGATAGATATACATCAAAATGCTCAGAATGAAAAGATATCCAATTCGATTAAACCATCTCTGACTGTCCGTTCCTTTGTGTATACTATAGGTTAGGTTAGGTAAGGTGGCAGCCCCGTTTAACTGGAGCTTACTTAGACAATGTGAGATTGTCCTTTGTGATACCACAATTTTGAATGGCACCCTAAACTTTATCGACAAAACGCTCCGAGCGATTATGTATTTACTAATAAGGCTAATCTCAAGGCCCCAGAGCTCTCGGGGCTATTTAGAAAGTGAGAGCCAAAGTAATTCAACCTTAGCCTCGAAAACGCTGGCCACCTAAGAAGGTAGTGTTGAGGCGATTCCACCTCATCCTCTTCCAACTGCGACATAAGGGGTCCGGTAGAATGTTCAGCCTTACTGCGTGAATACCGACAGGACAGTGAGCTGTTAAAACCCCCACCAGAAATGATAGCCATAACTTTGTGAGTGTGAGAGTGCCCCCGACCGCCCTCGGTCCACCCTCGGCCAAAAGGACCTTGCGATCGCACATGTCTTGGTTTTCGCCCAGCGCTCGCTGAGCTGACATGAGGCCCACCTATACAAGACTGTACCACAAGCGATCAACGGCACCCCCAGCCGCTCTTTATCTAGTGATAGCGTTTCACGAGTATCTTCCCTGGCAAGTTCGTCAGCCACATAGTTTCCTCAATGTCGCTTTGACCCTGAACGAAAATAAACCTAATGCAGAAGTATTCCGACGCGACCGAAAGAGAGCAGACATTCCTTAACCAAGTTATAGCGCACCTCCAACGAACTCAAGGCCCTGATAGCCGCTTGGCTATCAGAATATACGCTCCTTAGCAGTGAATCCCCCGCCTCCTTGCTAGCAGCTTCTTCCGCCTGGAATACACTGCAGAAGTCCGGGAGCCTGAACGTGGTGCTGCTGGTAAGCTCTCGACAGAAGACACCACCACCAACCCTGCCATCCAGTTTCGATCCATCCGTAAAATAGTTCATCGCGCTCCTACTCCAGAAAACCCGCCCGGCCCACTCCACCTTTGAGTGAAAGTGGACAGAGAAGAAGTTCCTATTAGCCATATCGGTGGCGCAGTAATCCGTACGATCAGGGATGAAATCGAAGCCCCTTAGAACTCCAGAGTGTCCAGTCGCTAAGTTGGCCAACCAATTAGTTTCCCTGAGTCGAATAGCCGTTAGCGCCGCGAAAATTCTGCCTGCAACGTCGACGGGCACTTCGTTCAGCACTAGGTTCAGTGCTAATGTGGGGGTAATTAATGCAGCCCGTTGTACGCGCTCCAGCTGCCTAGCTAGTGTAGCCTTTTCCTATTACTAGGGCGCCATAAAACGGAACTGGCTTGACTACGGTCTAATAGAGTCAATACACAACTTTAGGCGAGATACCTTATCTCTTGCCAATAGCTTCCCTACTACAATATAAGGCCATTGATGCCTTCTTTGCCCTTTCATCGATGTTGGGCCTACACGACAACTTCCTGTCGTAGGGAATTCAACCTGTTTCAAATTTATTAGTTTTCACTTAGGATAAACTCAAAAAGTCACTCACCTTGCGAGTTTGTGTCCGAGCTACCCCAAACTGAGTGCCTCGAATTCGGATCGGTCACCAAGATCACGCGAGCTTTCCTTCGGTTGCCTTCCGCTAGAGCGCTCCTCAGAAGCTTTGGAGGTGGATCCACCTCATCGTCGTGCGGTATATAGGCGGATATTGGTCAGAGTTCTCCAGTCTCTCGTTCCAGGCTGATCGTTACCATATCTTCATTGCTGAGATTATGCAAAACAAAAGATTTTAGTTCACCTCTGATCAGCATGCAGGCCCTAGTTCTACCTACATTATTCGCCGCCATCAGATTGTCGTCCCTTATTCTGATTCCAGAGATACTGCTCAGCCTTGGCTCCTGGATCAGAACCACGTCAGCCCACCTTGCTCAAGTTGGATCAAAACATTGGCGGATGCCGCCTTTGAGTGTTGGGAATTAATCTGCAGAATCTTCTTCTCCAGAATACTCTCCATGAGCGCTAGTTCCGCGCTCTCATCATCTACATTGACCCCATCGAGCAGCCTCTCGAGACTGAAAGACGAACCCCCAGCAGAGAAGCCGCTCCAACACTCTCAACATCCGATGGAGCCGAGTCTCCCAACTCCATGCTGGCGGAGTCAATGGCCTCCCTTCCTTCCTCCGATGCTGCTGGAGGTAGAGGGTCATCAGCTTTGGCTTCAGTCGGTAGGATCCGTAGGGCCACCTTCTCGAAGCCATAGTATATGACCCCCTTGGTATCGCTGAGAGCACCGCGAGACTCTGCATTAAGCAATATCAGCGCTTGCCGATAGGATTCCTCGATCCTCTCCCGCTAGATACCCATCCAGTTATGCATCGAGAGGGATGGGTTATAGTACCGAAGTATTCTTTCGATCTCCCCTGGAGAGGTAAGCTCAGTAGGGAAGATACGCTTTGTCCACGGCAACTAATTTGGCACCCCTCCAAACCTCCTTCACCAAGGAGACTGCCTACTTATATAAAGCTGCCTACCGCTCGTCGGCGCACCTCGTGAGCTTATGCAGCCCATTATGCCATCCGGCACTCTCACACCGAGGCGGTGGCCCCGGATTCCCCTCGACCACCCCCATAAATACTGTCAATATAGCAGCCGACACACGCTTTCACTCTTCGTGAGTGATACCGTTGTCCCACAGTGATTCGGATCGCAAATCTAGCTGAACGAAACTATTTGAAAAAACACTCTTTGATTGATTTTTACACCACTTCTCATCTAGGGGATTTTTGGGTCGCTGATTACGAATCTGAAGTCACATACCAAAAATTCAAAATGGCGGAGCCAATATGGCACACGAAAAATTTAAATAATCGGTCGATTTTTATAAAACTTAGTATCTGGGGGTTTTTTGGGTCGCTGATTACGAATCTGAAGTCATTTAGCAAAAATTCAAAATGGTGGACGAAAAATTTAGAGAATCGGTAAATTTCTTTGAAACTGGGTATCTGTGGGTTTTCTGGGTGGCTGATTACGAATATTAAGTCACTTATTAAAAATTCAAAATGGCGGACGAAAATTAAAAAAAAATTAGTAGAAACTGGGTATCTGGGGGTTGTCTGGGTCTTTCAATACGAATCTTAACTTATTTACTTATAATTCAAAATGACAGATCCAATGTGTCAAACGAAATATTTAAAAAATCTTAACCTTTCATATATTAAAATTTTTTGTTCAGAGATTATTCTTATAACGATTACATACGTATATGTTAAGACCTTAATAGAAAAAAGATTAATATATAAGCATTATTTATGATTGTATATTTCGCTTTTTACTTTGATTATTATTTTCAGTTCACAATAACAATGACTTAGTACTAGGGCTGTGCGATTAATTGATTACTCAAAATTTTAATTAATCATAAAGTAAATAACTCAGTTATTCGATTAATTAGTAGTTATGATTACTCAAAAGTTCAGTTACTCGAGTAATCAAGATTTTTGATTAACCAAAAACAAAAATATTTGAGTAATTTGTTTTATGATTAATCAACATTTCGAGTAAAATGAGTAATCAACATTTCAACTCTTTACATATGTATAAAGGAGTTAAAGTTCCTTGACACTTTGAAAACAACGTTTCTGTTTTCAAAAATTAAAACGAAAATTTTTTTCATATACAGAATGTAAAAAAGAAAATAAGCATTTTCCAAAGCAAACTCTTTTAACGAGCAAAATTATTTTTTTTGAGTAATCATATTTCAAGTAACTCGATTAATCATCGTTTTGAGTAATCAAAATCTTGATTACTCGAGTAATTGATTAACCGAACAATTGATTAACCAACTTGCTCGAGTAATCGAATAATCGCACAGCCCTACTTAGTACTTTTTAAAATTATTTAATAGAACAGCTAATTCTCTACTAAAAAGGGTCCAAATCATAACCATACAACACCCACATATCGACTAGTTTTGACTATTCATTTTATTTTTATTTAATCTTAATTATTTTTTTCATAAAACTGTAGTTTGTTCTTTAACAAAACCCGTGTAAATCCAAGTTTCACACTTTCAAACCAAAAAACTTGCGTAAAAATTTCGATGTTTTTAATTAGGTTTCTTAGAAAGATATTGAGTATGCAGTTTTGTTGCCCATTCAATTTTAGTGCAAGTTTGAAGTACCTGGAGCTTTTCGGTGATTTTTGGCAATTTTTTTGTTTAAGATGTTGCCCATATTCTCCATATATATATTTGCTCTCCGAGTAAAGCTGAGTCAACCTACTACAGTTTTAATAGTCCAGCTTCTTTGTAACTTTTAATCGACTGTTCGAAACAAAACTTTTTGTGGAGGTAAAAATGTGGCAACAAATAGTGAATACAACGTGTTTTGGGAATGGTTTTAAGATCTTACGCGTATTGCCACTTTTGCCCTGAACGAAGTTTTTCATGCCTGAAAAGAATTAAAGCCTACTTTAGAAATACCTCAGGTCAAGAAAGGCTCAACGGTCTGCACCTTTTCCAGGAGTACTTCAGAAAGCGTCAAATGTATTTTAAATATATTTACTTTTTAATATATTTTCAAATTACAAGTACATTAGTTTTTTCGCAATGTCTATATATTTAAGAATGAAACATTTAATTTATTAATGCAGTTTTAAATTATGTACCAGCTGGCATATCGATTAAAGATAGTGCATCTGGGTGAAAAGTGGTAGAATGTTGAATGGCTCTGCCACAATCGCCACCAACAACTGTCGCTCCAAGCACGAGAGCCTTTGCTCGACAACGCCCGGACCAAATGTAGCTGGAATGCCACTACTTATTTGTCTTTACATACGTTTTTTTTTTACCAAATATTCTCAATTGGATTCAACATTGTCGCGTTAAAGTTGTTGATTGCACTTTCTAAGTGGGAGTGGCACGGAGCGTTATTGTTGTTCCCCAAGTCAACCCACTTCTGTAGCACTGTATGGATCCACTGACATGCGTCCGAACTCTACTACTCCGTAAGTGGCAATAGCTCCAATCAGGTGAATGTTTGGTCCTATTTGAACTGCTCTACATCCAGAGCGAGCGCGACCCCGTTTACGACGACAGAACAAACTGAAATCTGTTTCATCGATACATATCACTTGCTTTCCGGCTTGTATATAGGAATTCAACGTTGTTACGAATTCAGCGCGCTTGGCCTTGTTTGCTGTATGTTCAAGCGACATTATTATTTGGTCCGGCAGTTGTTGGTGGCGATTGTGGCTGAGCGATTCAACGTTGTGCCACCTTTTATTTAGATGTACTATCATTATACGACATGCCAGTTGGAACATAATTTAGTCTGCATTAATTAATTAATTTTTTCATTCTTAAATATTTATACAGAAATTGTGAAAAAACTGCTTCTATGTACTTGTAGTTTGGAAAATGTATTAAAAAAGGAAATATATTTAAAAATACTATTATATATACAATTTAAATAATTACAATTAGCGAGTTCACAAGGTGTTGTATACTGACGTACTGTTGTATGTCATAAACTTTAAACGGCTAAAACTATATTTAAGGAATTCGCAAGCTAACATAAAAGTTTTATTATGAAATTTCACACAATTAAAAAATAGCTGGTGGTGATTTCAAGTCCTCTAAACATTTATTTAGCCGTTAAAAACTTTACAACATACAACAATACGACAAGTACGACACCTGGTGAACCACCCAAATATGTAGTAATTTTCGTCTACTGGAGTAAATTTTACGGTTTCTGAAGTAAAATTGACTATTCTGAAGAACATTTTGTAGTTTCTGAAATACTTTTTACGGTTTCTGAAGTACAATTGACTACCCTGGAGTACATTTTACGTTTTTTGAAGAACAATTTACTATTCTGAAGTACATATTACTGTTTCTGAAGTACAACTGTCTATTCTGAAGTACATTTGATGCTTTCTGAAGTACTCTTGGAAAAGGTGTAGATCTTTAAATTGAATCTTCTATAACACTATGCGACAAAATCAAACTTGTCGGCTCGGTATTGAGTAAAACCAAATGCAAGTGGTAGTCTTAGATGTCAATAATACTACGTTAATGGGTTTTTTTCGAGTTTAGCGCAAATAAGCAAGATATCGTTTCCTTAATATAGGAAGGCCCTATCTCACATCGTGGATGAAATGCAAAAAGCCGCAACCACCCAAGAAATGCAAAATTCACTTTTTGATTCATTACGATGAATTGCATCGAATTATAAGTCCACATCGTTTTATGCAACAAAAAATTTTAGTTAGTTACCGCTTTTTTGTATTGTATTAATTGTATTTCATCGACGATATGAGATAGGACCTTTCTATATTAAGGTAACGATATCCTTAATTGAATCCTTGCACTTAATTTATTGTTTAATTAGGTTAAGTTCTTGAAAAATATTCTTAGAAAATATTTATATAAGGGTTTTTTGATATGAGGAATTAATTTTTGAAGTTTGTTTATTAGATATTAGCTATGCGCTAGATGGCGCTGTAGGCCAATTTTATTGAATTTCATTGAGTTTGCCCTCAAATAAATACTCAAATTAGAGGTCTTTGATAAAAAATTCAGTTGCGATGTGACTTCAAACACCGTAATTAAAATTTTAAACAGAAATTAATTTAGTTATTGTATTTGGTTTTTTCTTTTGTCTACTTTTTCTTAAAACTTTCCTTCGATTTTGCTTTTTATTTTGATTTCCAAAATCATTGTCATCGCGGTCATGTGAAAAATTTACAAAGTTATTGCTTGCATTTACGCCATCATGTGTATATTTTCTTTCACAATCAACAATTTTTTTAATTTAAAATACAAAGAAAGTGATATTGCAAAATGAAATAATTCCTCAAAATAAATAGTTGTTCCGCTATTTTCAGACTAAAACCTTTAGAACTGTCAAATAACAAAATTACACTCTCAAGCGGAAGTAATAAAATAATCATGATAAAAACATAGCAAGGTAGAACCGTTCTCTCAATTTGTCGGCCATGATTTTTTTTTGAAGTTTGCCAACATTTTAAAATCATAAGCGCCACGGAGACGATCAAATATCTTTATCATCGCTTTAAGTGTATTGTGTCATCGGCTTTTGTCGGCTACACGTACACTACACCGACTCGTTGTCGGCTATGCTTGATGAAAATCAAAAAATTTTGATATTTGAATTTGATGACTGTTTATTTGACCGTCTCGCGTTATGCTTGACAAAAAACAAGCTCACTTGCCTTCTGGGAGTCGTGGTGAGAAAGTGCGCGGACAAGAAAAAGAAATTGTTTTACTTTTGATCGCTCATTATCAATGCTTACTAGCTTTATGAAATATAATAAATATTAATTTATAACATATAACATATAAAATTGTGCCATAAATGATATAATAATTAACAACAAATACTCACCCGATGACATCGTGCTAACAAACGAACACTGCGTATTCACAATACAAAGTGGTGATTGACGCGTTTATTTGAACGTTTGCGGGCAAGACACGAGCGAACCTTACTCACACATACGCAATGCTTGACGTATTTATTTGATTGTCTCCGTGGCGCTATATAAAAGTGAAAATAAAAAATTGAAATTGTTCGAAATTGTTGTTGCTTGAGATTGAAAATGAAAATGTGTGTGTGAGTTTGTGAGTAAATTTAAAAATTAAATTGTTT
>NW_023458556.1:71594525-71620454 GCF_013731165.1 Rhagoletis pomonella
TTTTATCATGAAAATAATTATGACCATGGTACAATAAAAACAGGTAGAAGCCAATTTGACGTCAAACCTACAAAAATGAGCGTGTGAAAGGAAAAAAAAAAATTGTATTTCACTGGTTGACGTTTTTAAGTAAATTTGAAGTTTATTTTTATTTATTTATTTTCTTTAGTTAAAATTTGTTAACTTGTATGTTGTTTTCTGTTTTTGATTTATGAGTTGCAGTGTTGTCGGAGGGACTTTTTGGCATAAGGGTCATTGGAACAGCACTTGGCATCAAACGTGCCTTTCCTGTACCTCCCGGTGTATTTGTGAAATCTGCTCCTTTAAAATGTTTAACGCACAGCATTTCGGTGCAGCTCTGCCCCACAGCTGCTTTCGCAACGTTCCTTACGCGAAGGACATTGAGGCACGTTAAAAAAATTTGTGGTATCTGCTTTATATTTAACACCACATAAAAAACAACGCTGCGGGTGCTGCATTTTTAACACATACACTAAGTATAAACCGCACAACACTACAAAACTTCAAGTGTTAATTAAAATTTATTATTAACGAACATTAAACAAAAAAACAACGATATGACATTCAAAGCGTAACGAAATATAGGAAATAAAATAAAATCAAGTTGAAGTTTAAAGGTTTGGTTCTCATGAGAGCAACGTCATTTTGGTTTCTACCTGTATTTATGTGCCTTGATTGTGACGATGATTTTGATAATCGAAATAAAAAGTAAAGAAGGAAAGTTTGAACAATGATAAAAATATAGTAAGGTAGAACCGCTGAGAGTCACTTTTAAAATTCTTGACGTTTCCGAACCATTTAATTTTTAAATTTACTCACAAACTCACACACACATTTTCATTTTCAATCTGAAGCAACAACAATTTCGAACAATTTCAATTTTTTATTTTCACTTTTATATGATTGTAAAATGTTGGCAAACTTCAAAAAAAAATCATGGCCGACAAATTCTACCTTGCTATGTTTTTATCATGGTTTGAACAAAATTGTATACAAAAGAGTAAAACCAAATACAGTAAATAAATTAGTTTCTGCTTAAGATATTGATTGCGATGTTTAAAATTGATATTTTTAATACGAATAACGTAAATTTCACATCGCGCCGGATTTTATTTTTTAAATAGACCTTTAATTTTAGTATTTATTTGAAAAAACTCAGTGAAATTGGTCTACAGCGCCATCTAGCGCAGAGCTAATAAAAATAAACTCAGAAATGAGTTCCTCGTATCAAAAACCTTCGGGTCCGCCCGAACTTAGACTTTGTAATTGTTTTATTTTGAAATCAAAAAATATTTAGAGGTCGCTCAAAGCACTCAAAGTTTTCCATGTATTTTATATGAAAAAAAACTTTTCGTAGAAATGGTATAGAGTTCTTGAAAATCAATATTTTTCGACCGGACTGGACTGACTGTTTCTCTTCAGCAGACTCCTAGTAATAATACCCAATTATTTTTTAACCATTTTTGCATAGTAACAATATTTTATAGGTCCACCAAAACACCTAGGAAATGCCAGAAAATGCAATGGGGGGATAAATAAAAAATCTTGGATATTAAAAAATGGATAAATAAACAATTGAATATTGTTATTGGAAGTTTCCTGAAGAGAATCTGAGTTTTCCGATCGAAAAAATATTGATTTTCAAGAATTCCATACCATTTCCACGAAATGTTTTTTTCCGTATAAATTACTTGGACCTCAAAAAATTTTTGATATCAAAATAAAAAATAGGGGTATATTTTTTCGATATAGAACAATCCTAGAGGTGAGAGCATTGAAATTTGGACTTTACTTATTTTGGACCACCCTAGTGTATATACTCTTAAAATAGTTTGGTCCGCAAAGGTTGAATAAAAATACGTTAAATAGTTTTCGCTTGGTACCTCTCGCACTCACCTTTATTCGCATACACACTTATTTCCGTTAAAGGGAAAAAACTTTTGGTTTAAATCTTGTAATTCACACAAGGGATTTTGTTCTTTATATTTGCACTTCAAACTCAAAATTACGTATATGTCTGTATATATGTATAGACACAGTTAATTTAAGATAATAGATTTAACAGCCGTGTTGACTTAGAAATATTTTGATAAGGGCGCGTGCGCGATGTCCGACGTTAATTCCAACTAAGTTGGAACGATGAGGGTGGGCAGCCGTGCGCGCTCGGGAATCATTTTCGGAGTCGCCTCGACACCGCTACGGCCACGGCCGCTGAATTAAGTTTAATGAAATTCAAAAGTTTTTTGTCTATTTTAAATTTAATTCAATTTTAAATGTTTTTGCGTTTTTCCTAGTAACAATTATATTCAACGATTTTTATTGAGCTTGGGGCCTCCATCTCACCAAGGGTCGTTTTCTCTAGTAGGTTTTAAAATTTATCTGGCCTTTAAATACAAAATTTTATTCTGAAACAAAGAAGAAAGTCTAAGTTCGGGCGGAGGCGAACATTAAATACCCGGCGCAAGTATTAAATACATGTTTTTCACCATTCCGAAAACTACCGCTACATGGTAAGCAGGGGTGGTTTTACCCTTATTTTAAACATCTTCGATAGAACGTTCAGTTAGACAAAATGAGATAAACTTATATAGTCATATATGGGCGGTATCACGCCCATTTTCCAAAATTCCAAATAATTCTACTTTTTTTTAAGGGATTGTTTTTAGTATCAATTTTGAGTAAATTAGCGTCCTTAAATTTCGAAATATCGAAGTTTCAAGCATTTCTGAAATTTACCGTTGTATGAAAAGCGGCCGTAATTTTAGTCCGATTTCAATAATTTTCAACGTTTTGCTTTTATGTGGTAAGCACAATAACCGTACCGAGTTTGGTACAAATTGATAGATCAGTTACCGAGATACATATATGTGGTCGTAAGTGGGCTGTGCCACGCCCGTTTTTAAAAATTTTAACATAAACGTATTTCTTGATAAAGAATAATTGCGTCAACTTTGAATAAATTAGCTTTAGTATTTACTGATTTATCGAAGATTTCGTATTTCTCTAAATTACCGTTATATGGGATGTGGGCATGGTTATTGTTCGATTTTAAAAATTTTCAGCCGTTTGGTATGTTGTGCCAAGGCCAACAACTGTGCTAAGTTTGGACGAAATTGGTGAAGCGGTTACCAAGATATACACATGTAGTCATTTTCCAAAAATTTGTAATATTCTTATTTTTCGTCTAAAAATCATTTTAAATATGAATTTTGAGTGAATAATCTTCATTTCTGAAAACTGCCGTTATATTGGAGGTAGGCGTGTTTATTGTCCGATTTCGCCCATTTTCAATACCATCCGTCCTACGTCCGAAAGAAGTATACGTACCAAGTTTCGTTAAGATATCTCAATTTGTACTCGAGTTATCGTGTCCACAGATGGACGGATCATTTATGTATAAATTTGTCTATATCAACCGCGATTCGTTTGGCCTGTTACAAACAACAGTTATGTGAACAAAGTTATATATAATTCCTTTGTGCACAAGTGCGCTCGGGTGTAAAAATGTTTTTAAAGGGCAGGCAGATTTTAAAACCTACTTTAGTCCCGTTTTCTGAAGTAATCTGTAACTTTAAAGGTTGCTTTAAGATTTATGATTGTGTCTAAAGTAAATCATTTTATTATCGGTTTTAAATTGGTTTACAAACAAAAAAACATGCATCCCTGTAGGGAAACGAACTAGTGCGGAACTGGTTCGGTTCTAGTGCGTTTGGAACCATGACTAGTACGCGTTAATTCTCTTTTGCATGCTAGCGACTGGCGAATTTAACTTTGCGATGTTCTAGGAAGTGTCAATTGTCCCCCGTTGCATCCCTTTGGCTCTAGTTCCGAACCAGTTCTAAATTCGACAGATAAGATCTAGTTCGTTTTGCATCTCTTTTTCTATAGTTCCGAACCAGTTCCAAATTCGACGGATGAGATCTAGTTCGTTCTGCATCCCCTTTTCTTTAGTTCCAAACCAGTTCCTAATTCGACAGATGATATCTAGTTCGATCTGCATCCATTTTCTATAGTTCCCAACCTGTTATATATTCGTCACCTTAGATCTATATTTCTAATCAGGCTTGCCGAAACATTTCCCTTTTATATTAAATGCGATCGGTTGAAGGAAGGACAATACCATCACAAATGTTTAAACGCATTTATTAAAAATTGATAAACCACATTAGTAGTAGTGGTAGTAGTATTAAACTTAAGTAGTATGTAAAAAACAAAAGTGCGTTCTGCTTAAAAGTAAAAATATAGGTTCACTTTGTCTTACTTGTCTAAATTTAAGCATATTGATTTTTAAGTAAATTCAGTTATTTTTAAGCTTATATGTATATGAAGTACTTCGAAAGTTTTTGTCGTACTTAACTTAAATAAGATATACAGTCAGTCAATAAAGTTTAGGTACAGCGAAGTTTTTACAATACCGGCAACTATTTTTTAAATATTTTAGTTTTTATAAAAATATGGTTAATTCTACACCAAAAACCCCAAAAATCAGAGTTCCAAACCTTATGCAAAATTAAAGAAAACTGCAAATTTCCATCTAAATATTGCAATTTACACTCTTTAGAAAAAAGTTAAGTACGCCGTTTTTTAGCCCATTCAATTTTAGTATAACAAAGTGCAAGTTTGAGGTAGCTAGCACTTACCATTGATATTTAGCAATTTTTTCTTTTTTGTTGTTTGGTAAGTCCTAGCTTCCTCATACTTGCACTTCGTTATACTAAAATTGAATGGGCTAAAAAACTGCAAACTCAACTTTTTTCTAGATAGCGTAAATAGAAAGTGAATTATTTTAATGAAATTTTGTAAAATTTTCTTAAATTTTGCACAAGGTTTGGAACTCTGATTTTGGGGGATTTTGTTGTATTTTTATAAAAAATTACCGAAAACTAAAATATTTAATAAATAGTTGCCCGTATTGTAAAAAATTCGTTGTACCTAAACTTAATTGGCCGACTGTATTAAGGTAGCTGTGCTGGATTGCATAAAAGAAAGATTAATTTGTCTTTTCTTAAAAAAAGAAGCTCTGGTGGCTTGCATTTTTAAATAAATTTAGTGAGAAAGTGGTAATTATTTTGACACTTTTTTTTTTAAATGCCTCTTTTTCTGCAACTGCATTGCCTTTCTCAATTATCCTTCAGGATTTTAGCCTTTGTTTATGGAATCACTAAGTATAGTGATTCTTAAAAATTATACTAGCGTGATTACAAACGTATCCTTTCGAGAGGTAGCCGCACCCTTATAAAAGGAATAAGACTCAAACTTTTCACGTCAAAATTTCAGTAGGTTGCGTCTGTATGGGCATTTAAGTTTTATAAATTATCATTATTTTTAAGTGGAAAAAAAAAATCAAAATTTATGGTAATCTTTGCGCGAAAAAACAAAATCATAAAATAGTCGTTATTTGTAATACCAAAAATAAAAATAAAATAACAACTATTTCCAATTGAGCGAAAAATTAAAAATCAATAATAATTCATAAAATAATGATTAAATGCTTATTTAAATTATTTTACTCATAATGATTACTTTCCCTGCTTTTAAAATTTAAAATAAAATAGTCTAGTGAAGGTACCACATTTCACTGCTTTTGGACTGGTGAGGAACTAGTTACTTTCGGACTGGTTCGTTTTTGGCGAAAAAGAACTAGAAATCTGGTTCAATAGTTCGTGTTTTCCCTACAGGGATACGTCAAAAACCGATAATAGAAATGCTTAACTTTATACATAAATAGCTTAATTTTTAATCCAAACTTTAAATATAAAGTGAGCTTTAAATTCAAAGGTTACTTCAGAAAACGGCCCTAAAAGTTTTAAATTTAACTTAGGTTTAAATAATAGAAGTTATATCAATGAATAAGTATTAGTTTTTAATTAAATAACTTACAAAAGTGATTTGAACAATCCTAAAAGTATTTATAATACAAATCTTTTTATTTAGGATTTGTATCCTACAAGGGCTTGTAAAAATAACAAATATCGCAAAAGTCAATATTTCAGGTTTAAAAAAAGGTATCCGGTTGAGTGAAATAGCATTTTCAAGGGAAAATATTTTACCCTCAAATGACTTATTCAGTTTTTAAAGAAAGAGAATTGCGGATTCAGATTCAAAAAAAAAGAAAGTCGGAATTTCGTCTCGAAATACGCCATCTCTGTTTCTTATAAGAATAAGGGTTTAAAAGCAATAAATGGCTTTGTTTTGCTCTGCATGTGCTCTTCAAGAATAGCACAGTAGAGGACACACAACTAGCTGTCAACAAATTGAAAAATCTAAAAACAAGCATAAAAACTTGTAGAAAGCCTCAAATCAAAATCAACTCTTTAGTTAAAGTTAAATATAAACTTAATTTTAATACAGTTTTTGTTTCTTTTGCTTGTTTTGTATATATGAAAATATTAATGTTCTCTTAGTGTCATTATCAGTGTTTAATAGTTCTTAAAATTATATTTTCAGTTAAGGTTTTAGTTCTATTCCCTTCGGGTTCCTTCAATGATTCTTTTTTATATTTATAAGTTAATGTTTTAAGACTCTCAGTTGTTAAATAAAATCAGCTGCATATTTTTGCTTCATATTGTGTAATTTGCGAAAGAGCAGCTCCACCTTGTTTTTGTGGGTGTTTTTTGTATGTACATTGTGAAAGTTGTTCATCGTGCTTTTGTTATGTCCCTCTTTGTTGTTATGAGTGTACCGCAATGTGTTTAGTTTTTCTTTTTCCATGTTATTATTATTTTTATTATTTCATTACATTCTTTTGATTTTGCTATAGGTACGTCTAATCAGTGCGAACTTTCTTGTTAATATATTTTTGATATTTGGTGCTCTGACCAAAGTTCAAATGCTGAAAGATCAAGGAAGGCTTATGATTTAATTAAATCCCAACACGAAAATTAGGGATACACATTCAATGGCCCTGAATTAATTCCCTGTAGTCAAATGTACTAGTTGTAAACTACCTCACAACTAGTATGAACCGCATGCCTAACTAGTAAGCCAACTATATTTTTTTCATGCAAACCACTGGTATTTTCAACATGGGGATGTCCTACGAGATGGGAATTGTCGGATTTCGGTCAGAAATATACCAGTCTTATACTAGTTCAAAATAGACAGAAAAATACTAGTTCAATTATGGACCAAAACCACTACTTCACTACTGAATTCATGGATATATAATAAAAAAATTTTAATTAAGTACAATTTAATACATTACACATTTTTATTTAGCAGCCTTAGATTTGCCAATTCTTTAATCTGATGTTGGAGAAGATAAAAGCTCCAGAACTGAACCGCTCAGGAATAATTTACTACAATAGCGTGCAATTGCTGGCTTACGCCGATGACATCGATATCATCGGTAACAAAATCCGCGAAGTCTGTTCTGCCTTTTCCAAGTTGGATAAGAAAGCTAAGCGAATGGGTCTGGTGGTAAACGAGGACAAGACGAAGTATATCCTGTCTACAAACAAACAAACAGTCAGCACATTCGCGCCTTGGCACCCACGTCACTGCTGACAGTTATCATTTCGAGAGAGTCGAGAATTTCGTTTACCTGGGAACCAGCATTAACACCGATAATGATGTCAGCATGGAAATCCAACGCAGAATCACTCTTGCCAACAAGTGCTACTTTGGACTGAATAGGCGATTCAGTAGTAAAGTCCTCTCTCGGCGTACGAAAACCACACTCTATAAGTCACTCATCATGCCCATGCATGCATGAAACATGCACAATGACAACATCCGATGAGCCGACTCTTGGAATATTCGAGAGAAAGATTTTGCGGAAGATTTACGGACCTTTACGCGTTGGCGACGGCGAGTACCGCAGACGATGGAACGATGAGCTGTATGAGCTTTACGATGGCATGGACATAGTGCAGCGAATTAAAATACAGCGGCTCTGCTGGCTTGGTCATGTGGGTTCGAATGGACACCGACGCTCCAGCTCTGAAAGTATTCAACTCGGAACCCGCTGGTGTTAGCAGAGGAAGAGGAAGGCCCCCACTCAGATGGAAAGACCAGGTGGAGAAGGACTTGGCTTCACTTGGTGCACACACAGAAAAGAAACGACTGGCGTGCTTTGAATCGCTTAGGAGGTTACAGCGCCAAATAAGAAGGAGAAGAAGAAGATTTGCCAATAATTAGTGTACAATTTTTTAGTATTAATAATATGTATTTCAAACTTTCGAGCATAAATTTATAGGCATTTTCCATTAAATGATATTAAAAGTAAAAGCTTTCAGGTACAATAAATACTACTAGTATCGTCCAGTTGTCGAAATTCGACATCTCTTTTCATAGACTTTTGAATTTTACCTGTCACCAATACTAAATCCTTTATGCGAATTACTATTTTGACGTCCACCAGCATAATTTATAGCGAATTTACAGGAAAACTTAAAATCGAATTATGAACGTTAATACCGGATTGATTAATGCTAATTCTACAAAGTCTCCTCCTTAGTAGCTTTTGCAAATAGACCGAAAAAGGAACCTCGATTTTCATTTATAAAATATATGCATATGTATTTGTATGTATAGATGAGATGTTCATTACTGACTAATATCTCAAACAATTCAGACTGTAAATAAGCCAGTAAATACGTATGGGCGGTGCCACGCCCTCTTTTCCAAAATCTACCATATTTCGCCGTAGGTACGGTATTGACAACATATGTTGCTGAGTCAAATTTCAGGACGTCAGCATAAGCGGTTTCAGAGATAAGCGATATAAGAATTTCAGTTTGTATGGGCGGTGCTACGCCCCTTTCCCATTATATACCACTTTTCGCCATAAGTACGTTATTGATATCATAAATAGCTGTGTCGAATTTGAGGACATTAGCATAAGTGGTTCCAGAGATAAGCGATATGAGTATTCCCTAAGTATGGTATTGACAACGTATGTTGCTGTGTCAAATTTTGGGATGTCGGCATAAGCAGTTCCAGAGATAAGCGATATGAGAATTGCGGTTTGTATTGGCGCTACCATGCCCCCTTTTCCAAAATCTACCACTTTTCGCCGTAAGTACAGTATTGACAACATATGTTGCTGTGTCAAATTTCAGGACGTTAGCATAGGCAGTTCCAGAGATAAGCGATATGAGAATTTCAGTTTGTATGGGCGGTGCCACGCCCCTTTTCCAAAATATACCATATTTCACCGTAAGTACGGTATTGAAAACTTATGTTGCTGTGTAAAATTTCAGGATATCAGCATAAACAGTTCCAGAGATAAGCGATATGAGAATTTCAATTTGTATGGGCGGTGCCACGCCCCCTTTCCAAAATGTACCACTCTTCGCCGTAAGTACGGTATTGACAACATATGTTTTTGTGTCAAATTTCAGGTCGTCAGCATAAGCGGTTCCAGAGATAAGCGATATGAGAATTTCAGTTTGTATGGGCGGTGCCACGCCCCCTTTTCAAAAATTTACCAGTTTTCGCCGTAACCACTGTATTGACAACATATGTTTTTGTGTCAAATTTCAGGTCGTCAGCATAAGCGGTTCCAGAGATAAGCGATATGAGAATTTCAGTTTGTATGGGCGGTGCCACGCCCCCTTTTCTAAAATCTACCAGTTTTCGCCGTAGCCACTGTATTGACAACATATGTTTTTGTGTTAAATTTCAGGTCGTCAGCATAAGCGGTTCCAGAGATAAGCGACATGAGAATTGCAGTTTGTATGGGCGGTGCCACGCCCCCTTTTCCAAAATCCATCACTTTTCGCCGTAAGTACGGTATTGATAGCATATGTTGCTATGTAAAATTCAAAGGCGTTAGCTTAAGCTATTCCAGAGATAGGCGATATGAGAATTTCAATTTGTATGGGAAGTGCCACGCCCACTTTCCCAGTACCTACCATTTTTCACCGTAAGTTGGGTATTTACAATCTATGCATCTTTGCTAAGTTTCAGTTACCCAGCATAATTGGTTTTAGAGATATAGTGATTTTCACATTTTAGTCTATATGTCAGATGCCACGCGCCCTATGTATCGGGATTAACATTTCTGGATTAGAGGAAGTTATGTCCTTTAAATGGGTGTATCTTTCATTGAAATCGAGCGAACGGTGCCTTCAAAAAAGGGATTGGAAAAATTTTCTTGTGGCGTATTTATATATAGATATTTTTATCTTTCTAATAATATTGAATACGGAAAAGAAAACATTTTAGTTAAAAATAAAACGTTTAGTTAGTTAATTTTTGAGGGAACTAAAATAAAAATAAAAGTTTTCATTCAAATAAATTAAATTCATTAACTATTTCAGTCGTTTCTCTAAAAAAAAAAATTTAAGTAATAAATAATGTTTAAAATTTTGTAATTCAAGCAGTTCTTAAATATTCCTAATTTTTGTCTATACTTTGGCTTTTTGACTGATAATTGAAATTAATCAAATATACATATTAATCGTGTAATTAAAAAAGCCAAAAATAATTGAAAATTATCAAAAATAACAAAATGATGATGTAAATAAAATTAACGGATTAATTCAAAAAATTTTTTAAGTAATTGATGATTAATCCTTAAAAAGGTAATATCGGTATTTAATCACTAAACGGTCATCCAATAAAATATGCTTTAATTAATAATCATTATGAATATTAGCCATAATTTAACAGGCATGGTATAATTGCGCGTGCGTACTCGCTTTAACCGTTTACAATATACCCAAATTAAAGTTATAATATTTTGTCGAATTCAAATAAAAAGGGCATGAAGAATTCGTTTTGTACTTGGTACAAGTCTGGCCATTTTCAAACTAGTTCGGTTTCAGTCAGGAAATTCTAGTTGTAAACTAGTATTTTTCCTGACTAGTTTGACGTTTAGATTATATGTAATATTAAAAATATATCTGAGTTGTGGAAAAAAGTTTCCATTCAAACCCAAACGTTCTTGATAGATGCTCTGATTGGTTTGCCCAAAATAAGTTGATTTATTTAAGTTTGCAGGCATAAATATTTGGACCAACTCAAGATCGAGGATCGGTCTGTGTTATAAGGCCTGATAGGTTATTTAATTTCATGTAATATTGCAGGAAGAAAAAATAATTAATTTCAGAGATATTTATCAATCGAAAGATACTTGTGTATAATATTTGATGTTCAATTTAAGTATATTTTCATACAATATTATATTTTCACCACTCTATTGCTACCACTCCACAGCACAATTTTTTACTTCGCCGTGCCCTTCTATACCGTTAACTTTGCTGACGCTCAGTAGCTGCCTCTTTTGAAGTGCTCTATACGGCAAAACCACTCAATTTTTGTTTGGCTCTTACAACGAGAAGTTATGCGGAATTTTATCTGAGAAGCTCATTGCTCCCAAACTCGTCAAATGTATTAAATTAATTATTTTTGGAATTCATTTTTTAAATTTTATTATTCATCTAAAAGTAGCTATTATGTACATGTCCCACAGTTGAATCTTTATAAAATGTTTGCATTTTTTCTAAACCATTTTACGTTGTACATTTTACCTTTTGATTTTTTAACTTTATTTTAAGATTTTTGTAGTAGCTGCTAAATTTGTGTCAAATAACGAAAATGTTTACATTTATTTCTTTTCAACATCCCTAAATGCCGTGCCAGTATTCCCCAGATCTATAAGCAATATAATTGTTGGTTTAGTATGTGTTTTTAAAAGCGTAACTAGCACATTGCGCCCGAAATTGACAGTCACCATATTGCGCCTGACGAAGGGTTAATAGCGGTCGCTCTCGGCAGGCAATGGCAAACGTCCGAGTATATTTCTGCCTTGAAAAACAGCTGCTCATAAAAATACAATCGCCGTTCGGAGTCGGCGTAAAACTGTAGGTCCCTCCCCTCCGCCAAACAATAACATATCTGTAATATAATATATTAAGTTTACAAAGTTGATCAGTATTGGGCCAAAGACTCTATACAAAATGCCTTATTAAACTTTTAAATGTTTATAAACTCATGTATTTACTTATTAGTCCTACATAGAAAATCCCTATAAAACTACCAACGTACACTTTGCAAACTTATTTATAATAGAGAAATATTTTGCCTTCAAAAGCGCCATCTCATGGGGTCCTTTTGGTCTTATAAGAGATTTATAGACTATTCTATTGAGCAAACCGGTAGAGTATATGCTCTTAAGTTTTTCGAAAGTTAACCATTATAAAACGCTTATACAACTTTTTGTATCCGGCTTTTAAATTCCTTTAGTAAGTGATGTGCAAATTTTCGAAGTTATTCGGGTTCGGAGTGAAAATGAATTAGGGCCTTGGAACCTGCCACATTCACATAGGTATCAACGAATTCTACGGTTATTGTGGCCATTTGTCCGCGCTCCTAAGCTTCGATTATAGAAAATATTTATGCAAATTAGCATTTCGCATGCCGACTCATAGATTGTAAATTCAACACAAATATCAACTTCCTGCTTCCGTTTGAACAATAAATGGGCTTTTGTGATCACCGCCTTAGCCAATTGCTATACTCACATACATCTAAGCCTGTACATAAGTGGGTACATATGTACATACATATATTTATTATAAAATAAGTCATATTTTATAAGCTGTTTGCTCGTGAAGTGTTGGAATTTAAATGCTGAGATTGCCCAGCTACTAACTGCAGGAAATGCTATATTTACGCGCTAACCACAGTACGCTTATAATAATCTTTCTACTATTGCCAATTAATCATAGAATAGTATTATGTATGTGTACATGTCGTTAGCTTATTATGACGCATTAGAACGTCACACATTTTATTTTTTGCAATTTGTGCAACTTGTCTTTTATATATTTTTTTTATACCCGAGCGCACTTGTGCACAAGGGTATTATAACTTTGTTCACATAACGGTTGTTTGTAACAGGCAAAACGAATCGAGATAGATATAGACAAATGTATACATAAATGATCAGAATGAAAAGAGAAATCGATTAAGCGGTGACTGTCTGTCCGTCCGTCCGTCCGTCCGTCCGTCCGTCCGTCTGTGCACACGATAACTCGAGTAAAAATTGAGATATCTTAACGAAACTTTGTACGTGAACTTCTTTTGGGCGTGGGACGGATGGTATTGAAAATGGGCGAAATCGGATAATAACCACGCCTACCTCCCATATAACGGTAATTTTAAGAAATACGAAAACTGCGATATTTTAGTAACTACTGAAGATAATTCACTCTAAATTGGTACTTACAATGAGTTTCAGACGGAAAACATGAATATTATAAATTTTTGAAAAATGGGCGTAGCCACGCCCACTTATGGTTGCATGTGTATATCTTGGTAACCGCTGCACCAATTTCTTCCAAACTTGGCACTGTTGTTTGCCTTAGTACAGCATACTAAATGGCAGAAAATTTAAAAAATCGGACAATAACCACGCCTACCTCCCATATAACGGTAGTTTTCAGTAAAACGAAAACTGCGATATTTTAGTAACTACTGAAGATAATTCACTCAAAATTGATATTTGCAATGAGTTTTAGACGAAAAATAAGAATATTACAAAATTTTGGCAAATGGGCGTAGCCACGCCCACTTATGGTTACATGTGTATATCTTGGTAACCGCTAAACCAATTTCTTCCAAACTTGGCACAGTTGTTGGTCCTGGTACAGCATACCAACTGGCCGAAAATTTATAAAATCGGACAATAACCACGCCCACATCCCATATAACGGTAATTTCGAGAAATACAAAATCTTCGATAAATCAGTAAATATTGAAGCTAATTTATTCAAAATTGATGATTGCAACAATTCTTTACCAAGAAATACGTTTATGACAAAATTTTGGAAAATGGGCGTAGCACCGCCCACTTGTGATCACATATATGTATCTCGCTAACCGTTCTAGCAATTTGCACCAAGCTCCGTATGGTTATTGTGCTTGCCACATAAAAGCAAACCGTCATATAACGGTAAATTTCAGAAATGCTTGAAACTTCAATATTTCGAAATTTAAGGACGCTAATTTACTTAAAATCTATACACCCCGGCTTATCATGTAGCGGTAGCTTTCGGAAAGGTGGAAAACATATATTTAATACTTGCGCCGGGTATTTAATGTTCGGCTCCGCCCGAACTTAGACTTTCTTACTTGTTTGTTTTGCAATTTTTCGCATTGACAGCCAACATTATTGCTCCTGTATGAGTTTTTGTTGTAGCCGCAAATTGATTGAAGTTGTCGACACTGATTTGCCACACACGCGCCACGTATGTACTTATGCAGTTGAAAGTACGTACAAAGTGTGTAAATTTGTGCATACGTAATCGTAAGTTTCTGTTACGTACAACATCTTTGTTGCCACTCACCATATTGCGTTGAGTGATCACTTCCGCCTAAGTTGCCGCAATTACGCAAATGTATAAATAATTTTCTGCCATTATTAGATAATTGGAATGTTGATGGAATATTAACTTCATATAAGCATGACATGGATAGTTCCAGACAGAAAAATTGGGTATCGGGTCCATATATTTTAATAACATTTAAATGAAGTACATTTCTGCAATTAAATCATTGATTGTCAAGTTTATGAATTTATTTATGTAGGGTAATGATGCATGCAGGGTAAGGAATGTATTCAGGTTAAATTATAACGACATCACTATCTAAATAGGCTAGCCGCTAGATATTCTCTCTGACGGTATAGGATCTGCTTTCAGCAAGTGTCTGTTCGGATACTCCCTGCGTTGGGAGCTGAATTATGCTGGCTAACTGGGAGTTACATAATTGTTATCTGCAGTGCGGTGTTCTGACAATACCAAAATTGAGCATAATTCAAAAACGGCCGGCTAATTTACTTTTCTTGTCAACATCGTTTCCCACTACACGTGCTGTTGGCGAGCGATTTGAGGACCTTATCGCGGCTCTGTTTTCTGTTTGAAAATTGAGATATTGTGCGCGAAGATAGAGGTAAACTGTGAAATTTAACTCCTAGAATGCCTTATTGCAACTTTTCCTCCGACAGGAGAGGGTCAGGCTTCAAGCAGTGAATAAGCGAGAAAGGCCAGCGAAATAACCGCTTACTCTAGAAATAGAGGAACCCTATTTAAATCGTCGTAGCGTCATAAGTGAGAAAGTAAAAAGTTCTCTATGTCGTTTGCTGGGGTGGGGTGAGAGGGGTTCTGCGCTGTCGCGCTCCTAATAAAAAAACTACACAGAACTAAACAGAAAAGCCTCAACGTGGGCAACCTTCGAAAACGAAGAAAGTACTACGATTTACGGATATGTACCTGTAATGCCCGGACCCTCTATAGGGAAGATACCTCTATCCAGCTGCTAGATGTCATTGAGGAATACCAGGTTGACATCACCGCAGTACTAGATGACATGGTTGCAAAAAATTTGCAGCTTGCAACATCTTTTACAGCTGGCATGGGATTTGCGGTTGGGCGGAAACTTCGAGGCCTTGTCGCTAGGTTCACTCCCATCAGTCACCGAATGGTTACAATCGGCATAAATGCAAAATTTAAAAACGTCAGCGCCCCAACGGCGACTTTAGCGCCAGGGTGAGCAAAGTAGAGGTACAATCGATAGAGGTAGAGGTAGTATCGATAGTTTTAATTTTACAGCACTAACGATGGTTTTAAAAAACTATCGATAGTTACTTAATATAGTTAATTATGTTTACTATGCTTTCTATGGAACATTCGAAGCGCAGGTAATTTCTCACAAAAAAAATTCGTTTTGTAAAAATAATGAATTTTGTGCAATTTAAGGGGGTTTTCGGTATTGTGCCGTTTGCTGTTTGCGCCCTGGGATTGTTCTATAACGAAAAAATATGCCCCTGTTTTTTATTTCGAAATCAAAAAAATACTTAGGGGTCATTCAAAGCCTTAAAAGTTGTTCATATATTGTATATTGATTTTAGAGAATTATATACCATTTCTAAGAAAATAGGCGTTTTTCCCCATATAAAATACATGGAAAACCTTTTCTGGAAGTCGGTTAAAAATAAAAACATCTCCACCGCCCCACGACTCGGACTCGAACTCGGGTCTCTCAATTGGCAGTCTAGTGCTTTGCACACTCGGCCATTGCGCCTGATTGGGCAGCGCGAGCAAAATGACATACATAAATGTCTGTTGTTTCCTTTGCACTAACTGATTTCGAATCAGCATTCGAAGCTGGCAACGATATTTTCGAGTTCACTCGGATTCAGTGATAGCAATTTTTTCGTATTCGTAGCGGACATTTGAATTCGTAGATTTTCTACGATGGATTCCATGATAGCCCTGAATATTCGAAATGTTGTCCGTTATGAACTTGTTCGTAAATTGAAATATAAAGCTTTTGCACGGCGCGCGGATTGCACGGTAAAATCTTATTTTCCTATGGGAAAGCTTCGCAAACCTTGCAATCTTTGAACTCTGCAAGGACTTTGCATAGGGTTGCCAGACGTACTGCTTTTGACAGTAAACGTGCTACTTTTTATTGCAATGTACTCCCTTGTACTCACAAAAAAGGCTTCATACCTTTCATGAGTATCTGAAAATTTTACTTTAACAGATTACTGCATTTGGAAAGATTTATATATTCACAGCAGGCATAGATCTCATATATATTCACAGAAGGCATAGTTTCTCCTCTACATATATAAAAAATCATAGCTAAACAATCAGAGGTATGGAAGATATACCTTTTATAGCACCAATCTAAGTGATTTTCAGTGCTGTGTGATCGGTATGTAAACCGGTAACACAATTTAATGGGTTTAGCTTCCTACATAAAGGAGATATATCATAAAGACTGGTATCTGAACAATCAGTGGTATAAGAGATAAAGCTCATACAGCATACATTTTGACGATTTTCTTAGTAGACTTTGTATTATCTATATTAATAAAAATGTTGTGTTCGTATGTCACGGTCGTCAAAACTCGAGCACGGCTGAACCGATTTGAATAATTTTTTTTTTGTATTGTTCGGTATAATACCAGAACCAATGATATCCCAAAAAATTGGAGGGTTGCCACCTATTTGAAAATTTTTAAAGCCAATTATATTGATAAAATAAATGAATTATTACAACATGGGTATCAAATTAAAGAGGTTTAAGAAAGATGACTGATGGAAATATATTTGAGGAGGGTAGCCACCTAATGTAAAATTTTAACTCAGTTAAGTTGATTAAGTAAATGAAATATTGCACTGTGGGTATCAAATTAAAGAGTTTTAAGAAGGCTTGCAGCCGAAAATATGTATGATTAAGGTTGCCACCTATTTCAAAGCTTAACTAAATTGCACTGATAAAATAAATGAAATATTACAATATTGGTATCAAATTGAAGAGAGTTAAGAAAGATAACTGTTGCAAATATTTTTGAGGAGGGTTGCCACCTATTTGAAAATTTTAACTCAGTCAAATTGATAAAATAAATGAAATATTGTCATATGGGTGTCAAACTAAAGAGCTTTAAGAAGGCTTACAGTTGAAAATAGTTTAAAGGAGGGTTACCACCTGTTAAAAAATGTAGCGTTATTTAATTGATAAACTAAATGATATATAACAATATAGATATTAAATTAAAGAGGTTTCAGAAAGACAACTACTGGAAGTATTTTTTAGGAGGGTTTACACCTATTTTAAAATTTTAACTCAGTCAAATTGATAAAATAAATGAAATGTTGCAATGTGGGTACAAAATGAGGTAGGTTTAAGAAAGATAACTGCTGGAAATGCCTTTGAGGGGGGTTGCCACCTATTTGAAAATTTTAACTCAGTTAAATTGTTAAAGCAAATAAAATATTGCCATGTGGGTGTAAACTTAAGAGTTTTAAGAAGGCTTACAGCCGAAAATATGTTTGAAGAGGGTTGCCACCTGTTTGAAAATTTAACTAAATTTAATTGATAAAATAAATGACATATTACAATATAGGTATCAAATTAAAGGAGTTTAAGAAAGGTGATTGTCGGAAATATTTTGGAGGAGGGCTGAAAATTTTAGCTCAGTTAAATTGATAAAATAATTGAAAAATTGCAATGTGGGTAATAAACTTTAGATTTTTAAGAAGGCTTGCAGTCGAAAATATGTAGGAATATGTGTTTGAAAATTTTACTCAATTTAATTGATAAAATAAATGACTTAATACAATAAAGGTATCAACTTAAAGACGTTTAAAAAACATGACTGTTGGAAATATTTTTAAGGAGGGTTGCCACCTATTTGAAAGTTTGAACTCAGTTAAATTGATTAAACAAATGAAATATTGCAATATGGGTATCAAACTAAAGAGCTTTAAGAAGACTTACGGTCGAAAATATGTTCGAAGAGGTTTGCCACTTGTTTGAAAATAAAACTCCATTAGATTGATAAAATAAATGAAATGTTACAATATGAGTACCAAACGAAAGGTATTTAAGGAATTTTGATTTGGAAATACTCTCAATAGAATTATGCAATATATAAAAGTAAACTGAAAATATTTGAATTAAATTAAATATTACATAACTGGTTCGAAACGGAAAGCGTTTGGGAAAGCTTTACAACAGAAATTTTTTGTTAATGTTTTCACTTATCCAAATCCGGATAGTTAAAATGAAGAGAGAGCTTACAACATTTTATCAAACGAAGTGATCATATTATCAACGAAGATTTGGTATACAAATTACGCACAGAAAAAAATTAATAAATAACAACTGATACAAATGAAAAAATTATAAACAGCGTAACGGAAACATAAAAATATCCCATGAAATGAAATAATGAAAACTTAAAATTTTTATCACCATTCCCTTACATTAACACAGTTAACAGTTAAATTGTAATCATGAACAATTTCGTTTGGGGTCGCCATAGCCTACTAAGTATATTCCGAGTGAAGAAATTTTTAATAACAATAGATAATATTATTATGATTATTATTATTATTACTATTGCGAACTCCTATTATATGCGCAAACAGACATTCTCAAATTAAAGCTAAAGCAGAAGGGCATTTACGATCGCATGATGCAAGTGTTAACATAATAAGAGCTGCGTGTAATTTCTGGCGTGTGCCGATGACATCGACCTCGAAGTCTGTTCTGCCTTTTCCAAGTTGGATAACGAACGATAACAACATCAAATAAATAATCAGGGCATTCGCACCTTGGCACCCATGTCACTGTTGCCAGTTAAAATTTCGAGAAAGTAAAGAATTTCGTTTACTTGGGAACCAGCATTAACACCGATAATAATGTCAGCATATAAATCCAACTCAGAATCACTCTAGCCAAAAAGTGCAACTTTGGACAGGGTAGGCAATGCAATGCAATGGAGAGACCAAGTGGAGAAGGATTTGGCTTCACGTGGCATTTCCTATTGGCGACAGTTGCCAAAGAGATAAACGACTGACGTTCTTTGTCGAGCACGGCCAAATGGCTTAGGCGGTTCCAGCGTCAAATAAGAAGAAGAAAATGATATCTGGGGACCTTATTCTTGGATACGCCTGAAGGAACTAGGAAAACATTCCTTGTCAGATTGATTCGGGGGACGGTTCGTTCAAAAAATTACATAAGCTTAACTAGGGCTCCGCCTGGAATTTCTGCGACATTGTTATTAGGTGAAAGAATTGCTAATTCAGCAATCATACGTGCAATATTTCTAGAAGATCCGGTATTGGAAAAAGTATTACGAAAATTTAAACTCATTGCTTGGGATGAGTGTACAATTGCACAGAAAAATTGCTTGAGGTTTTTGATCGATTGTCGCGAGATTTGCATGGAAACGTTTGACCATTCGGGAATGCATTGATGTTGCTGATTTAACGCAAGCATTGCCTGTAATTTCTCGATTAACACTAGCGAGATAAATGCCTGAAATAGTCTACATTGTAGCAAAGGTGAAGAATTCCCATGATTCCGACCGATACACAATTTCAATTTAAAATATTGCAATTCCCAATTCGATTGGTATTCGGAATCGCAATCAATAATGCCCAAGGTCAACCTTTGGAAAAGTATGGTTTAGATTTAGATGCGGATTGCTTCTCAGATGTTGCATGTTCCCGTGTCGGCAAACCAGATATCCTTGATATCTATGCAGAGAATGGCAAAACGACAAATATTGTGTACACACAAGTACTTATGTATTACAAAATCAAACTTATATGCGACGTATGATTTGTTTCGTTAATCATTTATCATCTATGTAACAGGAATATGCCACAGCAAAGCGTGGCAGGGTACAGCTAGTTATTTATAAAATAGCTTAAGAAATTTATCGGTTTTAGCTGTCCAAATAAAGGAGTGTTACAGTAAAACCCCACATCTCAACAATCAGTTGTATGGGGGCAATAAACGGGTTATAGTGATCCGATCTGTACACTTTCTGTTGATAATGAGTGAAAATAGTGCGAAATTTCATGTTTTTAGCTGCATAAATGGCGGAGTTATAACGAAAGTTCTCATAACTGAACAATCAGTTGTATGGGAGATATATGTTATAGTGACCCGATCTTTGTTATTTTCACCATAAGTATTCTGTTAATAATGATTGAAAACGGTGCGAATTTTGATGTTCCTAGCTGAATAAATGAAGGAGTTATGGCAAAAAATCTCATATCTGAACAATCAGTTGTATGGAGGCTATAGGTTATAGTGACCCGATCTTCGCCATTTTCTCTGAAAGTATTCTTTTGATAATGAGTGACAACAGTGCAAAATTTCATGTTACTAGCTACTTAAATGGAGGAGTTATAACGATCTTTGTAATTTTCACTCTAAGTTCTCTGTTGATAATGGGTGGAATTATTGCAAAATTTCATGTAGTAGCTGCGTAAATGGAGAAGATTTGTACGGATAAACATCATGGTGAAATGAACTGAAGGTGGCGCATTCCCGAAACCGCTACTTTGGTTTTGCCGACTTTGACATTTATGGCAATACGTAAACAAACTTTTTGTTTAGAAACAAGTGCAAACGTATTGCAAACGTATTGTGTACTTTCAAGTGAAAAATCGAAGTAATTCGTGCGTTCTGAAGTAAAAAACGTTTTATTTGTAATAAAAACTTTATAAAAATGTCGTGTCGTGTGTTGAATTGCAGCAGCTGCAGGGGTAAAGCCCCCAAATGCAGTTTTTTTTGTTTCCCCGTGACGACGCCTTGGCCAGAAAGTGGGTAGAGTTCTGCCGGCAGGAGAAGCCATGAAATTTAGCCCCCAGCGTAATATGCATGAAGCACTTTACGGACCACTTTTAAACACGACATGTTAAGTTGAAAACGTTGAAATACCACAAATTACAAATTAAAATCGGAGGTAAGCAAGCATCGACCACTTTCTTCAGGAAAACATGCGCTGCGACAAGATATTATCAGTTTTTCGGCACCTGCAATACAAACACAAAAATTCTAAATAGTTAATTAATAAGACCTATTCTTTTGAACACATTTCAAGAGTGTTTGTATATTTTTTGTTAACGTAGTGCTTAATTTGCTATATTCAAAGATGGCTTGAGAAATTGGTGAATCGAGAAGAAAACACGTTTTCTCACTGCAAATTCACAACTGTCAACTCATTGTTCTTCGCCATATTCTTTGTTTACCCGTTGCCACAAATGTCATTCTGCGGGAATGCGCAATCTTGTATTCTATCGTTCTTGGATAAACATGTATGTACTATGTATGTATGTGTGTGTTGTCACCGATCTCAGAGCGGCGCTCTGCATTCTTGGGGTGCGTATGCATGATTCAATAATACAAGGTTGGATAAATATTGACATTTGTGTCAATCGACTGCCATGTAAGGTTGCATTTGAGAAGGAAAGAGAAGCGGGTAACAATTTTATCCCCTTTTGTGAAAAGGTAGTAGGAAAAGTAAGTAGTCTGGTAGTGCTGAAATGCGTTTTTGTATACGAATTGAATTAAATATATAAAGAAGAGTCCACTGATCTACACAATAGACAATGAATTAACCTTTTATGGCCACATAAATATTAAAAATGAAATAAATGGATATTCACATAAAATTCTTGCCAAAGAAAAATCTTTGAAATCTTTGAAGAAATAATCCCAAATATTCAAAATAAACCATGTTTTGATTGAAATTCCAGTAAATATTAAACAAAATTAATGGAATTCAAACAAATCCTTTATTCAAAGGGACTATTTGAAGAATTATACAAATAGTAATGATGCAATTGATTTAATGCATATAAATTAATATTTTAAAAATTATTATATTTGTTGCATTTAAAGATTACATGTTCAATATCTTAAATTGAATTACATTTGTTTTTTTTTTTTTAATTTAAATTTTTTAGTAATGTGTTCTACTTTTTTCTCCAATCAGTCTTGCTAATCATTATATTGGTTACATTTAAAATTAGATCTTCAATATCGCAATTTAATTACATTTGGTTATTTAAAAATCAAATTTTTATGGAATGTTTTTTTACTTTTTTCTCCAATCAGTCTTGTTAATCATTATATCGGTTAAACTTTAAAAATATGTTTTCAATATCGCAATTTAATTACATTTCGTTTTTTAAAAATGTTAATTTTTTGTAATGTTGTGTGCTTTTTTCGGCAATCAGTCACAATCAGCACAAGAAAATATCTTTATTAATATTTCCACTTTCGCTTTTATGGAGTGGTATACTTACTTGTAAATATGCAAAGGCTGCACTTAACCAACCCAAAGGCTGCAATGGTAATAATACATGCACCAGCAAACATGGACGGACACCTAAATGATCCTGACCTTCACAAGAGAATATATTTATTAATATTTGTACTTTCTGCACCAGCCATACGTGGATGGACACACAGGGATCCTATTTAGCACGCAAAACTTACTTGCAACGGCTGCACTTGTTGTAAAACGCTACTTTTTGAATATAAATTATGAATAACTCCGATACCCTGCAAATAAATATGTAAATTATTGTTGTAATTCAAAATATTATTTTTGATTTTTTTGCCATACTTACTTGAATTTGCCCAATAAGAAAATGAATTTCCACGAAACAATCGAAGAAAATTTCGGCAGTGTTGCCTGTTGAACTTTTTATACGAAGACAATATTTCTCCTTGTATTTTAGTAGTAGTTTCTATAAATCAAAAAAGAAGGCAACACAGGCTAAGGCAGAATGCGGGAGCGAGACAACTGCCAAGTTATCCAACCTTTTATTATTGAGTCATGGTGCGTATGTACACTTACATATACATATTTACTCAGATGTGAACAGTCAAATACGTGCGTAATAAATTTTGTATGAAAATATTATTTTTAAATACGAACATTTTTAAACGATAAAATATAAAGTATTCATTTTTACTATGCATTATTTCCCTCAGTTTACATACTTTTTCCATTCCTCATTCAAATGCGGCGACGGAAAAAAATATTTATTTTAATGTTTAACTTTTTTCGGAAAGAAAAAGTAGGCTGTCGTTAGAAAATGTCGAGAGTGAACTTATTGTAAAAAACGACTTCAGTTTAACTAGTGCAGATTTTTATAATTACATGAAAACAGAAATTGGCAAAGATATCATACCTAATATAAACAAAAATCAGAAAAATATTAAATTACTAAGTTTTAAATAAAAAAAATGGCATACATTCAGGAAGAGTCTGGAATTCTTTTGTGTAATGTAGATACTTACGTTTTACATTAATTCTTTCCTTGAAAAATATGTCTAAGATACCCTTATTTATTTGTACCTAATTAATGAGAACGACAAAAAATATGTGATTATTTATATATTTAATATTTGGTAATTTGTAACTATATAAGTAAAAAAATTTAATGTTTTATGTTTGTGCTGCTTTTTTCTATCAGAACTGGTAATGAACTTATTTGTCCGATTCAGAATCTGGCAACCCTAACTTTGCAATTCTTCGAAAATACCCCTATGGTTTTTGTAATAGAATGACGATAAAGATTTTTGATGGAAAACATTTTGAATATTGTGAAAAAATTAAATATCGAATATTTCTGTGAGTTACTGTACACATACACATATGTATTTCTACATTACACTATGACTGAAATAAGCACTTTCTATGGCTAACAGTCCAATTTTAAATTTTTGCTTTCAAAACGTTTAACAGGCGGACTTTATTCTAGGTACTCTAATTAGAAAAATAATTATAAATTTATGACCGCAAGGTAACCCTGGTCCCCTATCTGTCAACCACGGTTGCCATTTCCAATTTATTTTTCGGACCAAATGGTAAAAAATTGACCAATTTTTTTACATCGGGAAATTGAGTGCAGTTTATTCCTGTTTATCAAGAAAATATGCCAATTCAATTTTTATAACTTTTTTTTTAATATTGCATCCCAAGTGCATTACAATTGAATATTATTACCATTATATTATTTATTTAAAATTTTAAATTATAGTTTGCTTCTTAATTTCGTTTTTATTAACGCTAAATCAAAAAATTTGCGCTCAGCTGCTGCGGGACTGTGAGGCAGACTAAAAATGTTATGAACTAAATCACACAATTCTCCAAAGGCCGCTTCACTCAATCCATTTTTAATCAAACTTACTTGACCCCAAAAACGTTCTATATTGGTACAGTTTTTGAAGCTGCCCTCACTTAGCCTCAATTTGCGAAATTGAAATTAAGTTATGTCTGTATCATTTACCAATGCAGGAAATTGGTCGAGTAGCGGCAAAATTGATACATATATCAGAACTTGAAATCGAATATTATCTCCATGTGCTAAATGCTATGATTAAAGTTTTGTTACCTTTCCATATTTTTGCCAGCAACTTTAATATTGGTCACCGAGAAATTGAAATTAGCATGAAACCGCGATATTTTTTGAAGCGTGCATTGACAGATGATTAGCCATGCCATATTTGATTTTCAGTGGCAAGCGAGTTCACACTTTTAGCAGGTGTTGCCAATCGGCCCTATGCTGAATATCGCCTTCGTCATCGTCGACGATCGTTAGCGCATCAGTAACATGGCTGACGATGGCCGTATCGTCGTTCGGACTACCGAAACTCGATTCAGGAGTAAATGACTAGAAAATCGGAGCAATAAGGAAATTTTCGGAGCAGATTAACATTTTTTTTAAATAGTCTAGCATTGAAACGGAGTGCTTGTAAATCAGCTTGATCTCTAAATAGTATTCAAACCAAGCTTTCCATAAATTTAAAAATTTTTTTTTTTTTTTTTGTTTAATAAGTAAATAATCAGACAGCGTGTAAATTTCTGGCCTTTGGTTTAACTTTCAACTGTTTCGTCACTAACCCTGTCCCTGTATTTATTTTTAAAGAGATTCATCTCCGAAAATTTTCTTTTGGCAGCAGCACTACTGTGCTATAAAACAGCTAACGTCAACATATACTCTGCCAAGTTGTTAAACATACACCTTTCCAAAACATTTTTGTGGTCCTTAATCAATCCCTTGATTTGGGAAATAAAAAATAAAAAATGATATACAAAACATTGATGGTTGCCATTGAAGTTATTGAGCAAAAATTTAAAAAGTTACCATATTATTTTTAATAAGTTCTTAAGGCCTGTATGCAGCTCTCAAGAAAAGCAAAAACTCCATATAAAATGACGTACAAGAAATGGCTAAGAAATTTTCTTGCGTCAAATTTCCTTAATGCAGTACACAGTTCTTAAAGAATTTGCTGCGCTTTCTACTACGGTTTTCTAAAGTTTTTTTGTGAAAAAAGAGCACAAGGCAACCCAGGTTTGCAACATAAATATATGCCCGTTCTATTGTTTCTTGAGGTAAGAGTGAGGCAACAGGCTGTGAAGTATCAAAAATGTCAAAATTCCTTGGACAAACACGAAATAATGGCAAATTTTGCTTGACCGTTTTCTTGAGAGCTGCATAGAGGCCTTAAATGTGAATGGAAAAATGTAAAAAACTCGGAGCATATTTAAGTCAAGCGGAGTAGCGAGTGGATTTTAAGTTTAAAAAAGAAATCGGTGTAAATCTACACCGATCGGAGCAAAGTCCGGAC
>NW_023458556.1:71630454-71667755 GCF_013731165.1 Rhagoletis pomonella
ACGCAGGGAAGGTAATCATTATGAGTAAAATAATTTAAATCAGCATTCAATCATTATTTTATGAATTATTATTGAGTTTTATTCTTTCGCTCAAACGGAAATAATTATTATTTGATTTTTATTTTTGGGATTACAAATAATGATTATTTTATGATTTTTATTTTTTCGCGCAGAGATTATCATTAATTTTGAGTTTTATTTTTCCACTTAAAAATAATGATAATTTATAAAATTGAAAAGGCCATACAGACGCAACCTACTGAAGTTTTGACCTGAAAAGTTTGGGTCTTATTCCTTTTATAAGGGTGCGGCTACCTCTCAAAAGGATACGTTTGTAATCACGCTGGTATAATTTTTAAGAATCATTATACTTAGTGATTCCATAAACAAAGGCTAAAATCCTGAAGGATAATTGAGAAAGGCAATGCAGTTGCAGAAAAAGAGGCATTTAAAAAAAAAAGTGTCAAAATAATTACCACTTTCTCACTAAATTTATTTAAAAATGCAAGCCACCAGAGCTCCTTTTTTTAAGAAAAGACAAATTAATCTTTCTTTTATGCAATCCAGCACAGCTACCTTAATACAGTCAGTCAATTAAGTTTAGGTCCAACGAATTTTTTACAGTACGGGCAACTATTTATTAAATATTTTAGTTTTCGGTAATTTTTTATAAAAATACAACAAAATCCCCCAAAATCAGAGTTCCAAACCTTGTGCAAAATTTAAGAAAATTCTACAAAATTTCATTAAAATAATTCACTTTCTATTTACGCTATCTAGAAAAAAGTTGAGTTTGCAGTTTTTTAGCCCATTCAATTTTAGTATAATGAAGTGCAAGTATGAGGAAGCTAGGACTTACCAAACAACAAAAAAGAAAAAATTGCTAAATATCAATGGTAAGTGCTAGCTACCTCAAACTTGCGTACTTAACTTTTTTCTAAAGAGAGTAAATTGCAATATTTGGATGGAAATTTGCAGTTTTCTTTAATTTTGTATAAGGTTTGGAACTCTGATTTTTGGGATTTTTGGTGTAGAATTAACCATATTTTTATAAAAAAATTAGGGAAAACTAAAATATTAAAAAAATAGTTGCCGGTATTGTAAAAACTTCGCTGAACCTAAACTTTATTGACTGACTGTATATCTTATTTAAGTTAAGTACGACAAAAACTTTCGAAGTACTTCATATACATATAAGCTTAAAAATAACTGAATTTACTTAAAAATCAATATGCTTAAATTTAGACAAGTAAGACAAAGTGAACCTATATTTTTACTTTTAAGCAGAACGCACTTTTGTTTTTTACATACTACTTAAGTTTAATACTACTACCACTACTACTAATGTGGTTTATCAATTTTTAATAAATGCGTTTAAACATTTGTGATGGTATTGTCCTTCCTTCAACCGATCGTATTTAATATAAAAAAAAGAAAATGTGTCGGCAAGCCTGATTAGAAATGTAGCTCTAAGGTGATGAATTTATAACAGGTTGGGAAGTATAAAAAATTGATGCAGATCGAAAAAAATCTCATCTGTCGAATTAGGAACTGGTTTGGAACTAAAGAAAAGGGGATGCAGAACGAACTAGATCTCATCTGTCGAATTTGGAACTGGTTCGGAACTATAGAAAAAGGGATGCAAAACGAACTAGATCTTATCTGTCGAATTTAGAACTGGTTCGGAACCAGAGCCAAAGGGATGCAATGGGGGACATTTGACACTTCCTAGGACATCGCAAAGTTAAATTCGCCAGTCGCTAGCATGCAAAAGAGAATTAACGCGTACTAGTCATGGTTCCAAACGCACTAGAACCGAACCAGTTCCGCACTAGTTCGTTTCCCTACAGGGTTGGGACCCGTAAGAAGAGTCCCTCAAAGTTACTGCAAAATCTAAAATGGTCCGCGACTTCAATGCGAAGATTTCATATGGCACGACTTATAAATGAATTTATTAAAATGCATAAAAGACTTACTCCCCTAATTTTTTGCGAGAAATGAAACGAATATTGTGTACTCCTGAAGCACACACGTCTTCATACAAACTCCTGCTTAAAAATTATTTTGTCCTCCCTTAGGCGTTTTAAATGTTGGCACGCCTAGTGATGTCTCTCCACTGGACCAGGACGAATTGAGAGCTCGTCGGCCGCATTTACCAACCATTAATCAGAATCAGAGTTGGGCATTCCGGTACCTCTAAATTGGACTATCACTGTGTATTCGATGGTAGTTAAACTGCAAAATCTATTATCACTGAAATTTTTGTGAGAATACATACCGGAAGAATGGACTTTTAGTGTACTTTGCCAAAAGAAGACCCCGCGGTTTGCGTTATAACTTCTTAATTTATGCAACTAAGGACTTAAAGTTTTGCACTATTTTTACTTATCAACAGAGAGTTACAGTCAAAATAACAAGGAGCGGGTCACTGTAACCTATAGCTGGCATACGACTGATTGTTGTTTTACTTTGAAACTCTTTCATTTATAAGACAAAACCGAGATATTTCGTGAGATATTAATTAATTAATCGAAATCGGTCTTTCGAGAAAATCGTTAACTTCTATTTATTCAGATATAAGTTTATACGATATAACTCCTCCAACATGTAAGTACTACTTACTAAGTAGTTAGGGTAAATTTTTTATACGGAAATCGGTTGATGTTAAATGTTGCGAGGTTCATGAAAGGTATGAAGTTTTTGACATAAACGAACGCAGCACTATTTTTGCTCGTTTCACATGAACTTAATAAGAAATGTTTATTACATGAAAGGCAAAAGCCAATACTTTTACTGATTTACTGATCTGTGACTAGCCTTTGTACAAAAATATTATTCATTCACTGTACATTAAAGTGGTCCAAAAATGTATGTGAAAAAATTAGGTCGGATTTTTAATGCCGCCATCCCCTAGGATTGTTCCATACCGAAAACAAATATATCCCTATTTTTTTATTTTGAAAAAAAAAAATTTAGGGAGTGCTCACAGCGCTCAAAGTTTTCCATGTATTTTATATGGGGAAAAAACAACTTTTCGTAGAAATGGTGTAAAATTCTTGAAACTCAATATTTTTCGATCGGAAATCTTTTCTTATCTTCAGGAGATTCCCAGTAATAATACCCAATTGTTTCTTTAACCAATTTTTCATGGTAACTATATTTTAAAGGTCCTCCGAAACCCCTAGAAAACTCTATGGGGGGACCAATAAAAAATCTTTAATATTAAAAAATGGTTAAATAAACAATTGGATATTAATATTGGAATCTGAGGAGAACCACAGTTTTCCGTTCGAAAAATATTGATTTTCAAGAAGTTTACACGATTTCTACGAAAAGTGGTTTTTTCCCCAATACATGGAAAAATTTGAGTGCTGTGAGCACTCCCTAAATATTTTATGATTTCAAAATAAAAAATAGGGGTATATTTGTTTTCGGTATGGAACAATACTAGGGGGTGGCGGCATTAAAATTCCGACTTTATTGTTTTTGGACCGCTCTACTGTACATGTACACCTTAGAGTTAAAATCTAGTTAATTTTATTTATTTTTAGCTCCATTTGCCGATTTTTTTTATTTAAAAGCATGGTTTATCGTGAAAAGTGTAAAATTTTTAAAATAGAAAAACAGCTAGACAATTAGTTAAAGTAAAAATTTTTTACATGGTTGTGGATTAGCGCAGTAGCTGCGCACCTATCCACATATACGTATACTATGTACCCAGCCAGCAAACAATTTGCAAATGGAAATGGGGGAAAAGTGGATGAAACTCGGATTTTTGTTCGTTTACCGATCCCATTTTCGGATTAGTTGACGATCCGTTTTCCCACTAAAGCGTGCGGCAGAAACATATGTATGTACGGACAAGTACCGAAAATTGTTTTGAAACGGATACGTTGTTGGCTGTTTTTCTGAAAATTTTCTAATTGAATTTTCCTTCCATGGTTCGAAAAGAAACTAAGGAAGCGCCTGACAGCATTCAAACCCGGCACCTCTGAAAGCTAACAAATACTAGCACGCTCCTTCGTAAGCTCAGCCCCTAACATTCTTTAATATGTTCTGTTCTGTTCGGTAAAATACAGCTACATTGCCTCACACAAGAAACAAAAGGTGTCATTTACTTTTGACTTTTGAAGGATTTTTTCCTAACCTCAAAAAACATGTCGGTTATTATGTGGCAACCTGAAAAATGTGCCATCCTGTCGTGATGGAGCAAAACGGAATTTAGATTCGTGCTCAGGGCACCAAAACACATGTAGGTGGTGTATTCCTGCCAAAAGTACACGACACTTTTCTTCTTTTGTGGGGCTGTGTTACTGCTTTCAAATAACATAATCATTTTCCAATGTTTCCAATTTTCGTATCCAATTAATGAAAATTGTAGTCGTTTTCTGTTCGTTTCCGGATACGAAAACCCGCCTTGTTTTTTGAACGTTTTTGGATACGAAAATGAACGAAAGTTGTAGTCGTATCCATTACTTTTCCGGATACGGAAAATTGTACTAGACCGCAATGTTGCGATATTTACGTTTCTCTGCTGGCTGGGTATATATTCATACAGTTCTATTCACATATGCAAATACATACATATTTACGCACCGGCATTTGTTGCTCCTAATTAGTATGCAACAGACGGTGGGCGCTTCTGCCACATTTGTGGTCGCTTCATTTTTTGCTGGTGTTTTAGACTCTTGGTTGGTTTTTGTTGTTATTACGTACCTCACGAGCGGTCACTGGCAGGACTGCCAACTTAGCTCAAATCGTGCCATTTTTGGCCCTATTTACTTCAAATGGCACTTAATTTTCCAATTTGGCACAAGGTGCCAAAATGGAACTTTTGAAAAATAGTAATATTTCAACCATGATCCAAAAAAATTAAGGTTGTTTCAATAAACAACTTTTGACGGATAATAAAATTTTTTGAAGTTTCATAAATTGTGAGTACTATCAACAGCCTTGCCACTTACATAATATGAAAACAGTAAATCGGAGTATTTTTCTTCTCATATTTATACCAGTGTAATAATATTTCTAATTAAAAATCATTATTATTGCTTGGTATTTTTTTACTTACGTGGTTCGCATTTTTTTTTATTAAAAGTATATAAAATATAGACACTTAAAGGGGATTTCTTATTTTATAATAAAAACCACGCGCGCATTGTGCTGTTATTTTTCATTTTCTTATTTTCAAAACAATCTTTCCGTTTAAAAATCTAATTCTAAATAATGTTCTTCCCAAATGAAAGCTTTTTATATTTTGGTCCAAATTTACTTTTAAATTTCTCATCAGATTTTGCAAAAAATTGGGCTTTGTGGTGAGCGTATCACTATTAACTTCAACAAATTTTGAATTTAAAATTTCTAATATAGGTAGGTATGTAATAAACTTAAAGTCGGTTTGGACAGATCGCCCTCCGATTGGCAATTAACATAAGTATAATTTGATCACTTTGCTCACGCGTGAAACCTAGTTCCGTCATCTCCATTCTCGAAATTATGTAGCCGGCATAATTTTCAAGTCCATCATATTCCACATCTTTGAATGGACTGATGAAATCTGCTTTAAAAAAAATATTCCTTTCTTTCTTCTAATGATGAATTTGATGAAATGTCATAGTTTTATGAAAAATCAAAGGATTAGCAACAACAACGAATGTCTTTAAGTGCAAAAACATACCTTCTTCTTTACAACGCTTTTATCAACTTGAAATGTTGTGTGTCCAGAAACTTTCAATGTTGTGGATCCAGAAACTTTCAATGTTGTGTGTCCGACACCATAAAACCTTTGCTTTGAAAAGTTCCTATAAAAAAAGCATAGTGCATAGGGCGACATCTGTAGTGAATAGGGCGAGGTAGATGACATCTAGATGTCGCCCTATGTACTACGTTTGCTACAGCGGAAATAGACGACACGCCATTTCTTTAAATAAAATTAATTGGTGCTCGTTTGTATGTACATACATATGTAAATGCATGTGTGTGCACCTTTCTATTAATATCGTTGAACTATTTTAATATCTATTGCAAAATTTTATTCCGACAGGACTAAAAAGTGAAAATAAATAATATAAAAAAACTTTTTAATATACAACGCTTTTATAAATGGACTAAAAAGTAGAAAATAATATTTCTCAGTCCCATAGAATTTGTTTGGATAACTTTTGATTTTGAAATTTTAGCAAAAGTCATTATAAACAATCTATGAAATTGAAAATGAAAAGCGTGGAGCGCATGTAATACACTTGAATTGATATGAAAAGTAATATATGTATGTATGTATGTGGGTATATGAATAACGACCGCTTAAAATCGATTTCAAAGTTCTACTTTCGCTGTAGAAATTTTAGGTCTACGTTATGTAGTTTGACTATTGTCAATTAAATCGAATGCTTTGTATTGCATGCGCTCCACGTTTTTCATTTTCAATTTCATAGATTGTTTATAATGACTTTTGCTAAAATTTCAAAATCAAAAGTTATCAAAACAAATTCTATGGGACTGAGAAATATTATTTTCTACTTTTTAGTCCATTTATAAAAGCGTTGTATATTAAAAAGTTTTTTTTATATTATTTATTTGTATCATGAGTTCAACACATATTTGTGAAATCCTTTGCGTGTACTTCTTTTTCTTAACTAAAATTTTCTAATTTCTATAGTGTATAAAACTGGTTTATCTTACTTTGGCATTGGACTTTTGTTTTAGAAATGTGTTTCTAATTTTATTGCTAAATGGGAAGAATTTAAAAGAATGGCACCTTTTTTGGCACTTTTATTTTTCTATTTGGCACATTTTGTCACTTTTTTATCTTCAATATGGCACTTCATAGGTAAGTAGAGTTGGCAGCCCTGGTCACTGGTAGGCTGGAATGTTGGGTCCGTTGAGCTGTCAACGCGGGCTGACGCTTGGTTTGCCATTGCCGTTGCCTTTTGCTACTGGCGTTGCCATTTTTGCTGTTGTTGTTCGCGTGTCCAGGCAGTCAGTCGCTCAGTCGCAGTCCCAAATCCCGACTACAAGTACATGTATTATGTACGTATTGAAAAACGCGACTCTTTGTAGAGTTTAGGCTGTTGCTGTCGCGAAGCGTTCAGTACTTATTTTGTTTTTATTGTTATTGTCATTCATTTGTGGCCTTTGTTCTTGTTATTGTTCTCGATCATTGTTTTGCCTTTTTGTGGTCTTGCTTGACCTACTTTGTTAATGCCATTTATTGCTGGATTGTCGCCTGTAGTTGTTGGTATTTTCGCCTACGTTGCTGTGATATATTGTTTTTTTTTGTTTTTTTTTTTTAGCGAGGACGTTGTGCTTTACAGGGGCATTTTGCTGCCACTGGTGTCGTGTGTTACGCACATTTTTTTACACAAATCCGTCGACACGAAAAATGTTTACAAAAAAGGCCTGAAATTACACTTAAACCCTTTTAAATATGCGCTCGATTGTCTTTACGCAACGATTTGTTTACTCTGTCGTTCTGACAAATTAAAACTTGTATAAAATAAAACGCCTTTTAAGGCTTTGCCAATGGTGCTTAAGAAGTGGATGTACAGGCATAATAATAGAGCCCAATTGCTTTTTTGGAAGCTTGATTTGCCGTAATCCAGTGTGGATTTCGTATATGTTTCAAAAACATTTCTTGCGTAAAAGTTAAGTCCCTTGCGAAGCATTTCTTGACGTTTTTTTGTAAATGAAATTCTGCCACTTTTTGCACCCCTTTTTTATACCCAAGCGCACTTGTGTACTTATTATAACTTTGTTGTTTGTGACGGGCAAACCGAATCGAGATAGATATAGACAAATTTATACATAAATGATCACAATGAAAAGAGAAATCGATTAAGCGGTGATTGTCTGTCCGTCCGTCCGCCTGTGCACACGATATCTCGAGTAAAAATTTAGATATCATAACGAAACTTGGTACGTGTACTTCCTTCGGACGTAGGACGTAGGGTATTGAAAATGGGCAAAATCGGACAATAACCACGCCTACCTCCCATATAACGGTAGTTTTCATAAATACGAAAACTGCGATATTTTAGTAACTACTGAGATTATTCCCTCAAAATTGATATTTACAATTATATGTAGACGAAAAAAAAGAATATTATAAATTTTTAGAAAATGGGCGTAGCCACGCCCACTTATGGTTTCATGTGTATATCTTGGTAACCGCTACACCAATTTCTTCCCACCTTGGCACAGTTGTTGGCCTTGGTACAACATGCCAAATGGCAGAAAATTTTTAAAATCGGACAATAACTACGCCCACATCTCATATAACGGTAATTTAATAAAAATAAACGGTAAGGACGCTAATTTACTCAAAATTAATACACCCCGGCTTACGATGTAGGGGTAGCTTTCGGAAAGGTGAAAATCATTTGTTTAATACTTGCGCCGGGTATTTAATGTTCGGCTCGCCCGAATTTAGACTTTCTTACTTGTTGTTTATACATTTTTCATTCGCCATAATTTTTGGCAATGCTGCTATGTTGATTGATTTATTACCACATTGTTTTGCGCCTCGTATTTTAAATGTAACAGGAATGAGATTAAACGCCGCTCAGCGCCAGCCAGTTGCAAGGCAAAGATAATTGTGTCGGTAATGGTAATGACTGTATTTTGCTGAACTAATATGTATATGTATGAACATATTTTTCTTGTCGTTTTTTGCCTTAAGGCCAGTATGCAGCTCTCAAAAAAAGCAAAAATTGCATATAAAATGGCGTACGAGAAATGGCTAAGACATTTTCTTGGGTCAAATTTCCATAAGGCAGTACGCAGTTCTTTAGAAATTTGCTACGCTTTCTACTACGGGTTTCTAAATTTTTTGTGAAAAAAGAGCACAAGGCAACCCATGCTTGCAACAGAAATATATGCCCGTTCCATTATTTCTTGAGGAAAGAGTGGGGCAACAGGATGGTGAAGTTTTAGATGTCAAAATTCCTTAGACACACACACGAAATAATGGCAATTTTTTTCTTGATTGTTTTCTTGAGAGCTGAATACTGGCCTTTTCACAACGACTGTTGCTCTTGACATGAACCTGTTCTTATAGTGGCGCTGGCGTATTTCATTGACGTTAATGTCCGCAAAATATGCTTAAATGGTCCGAGAAACAATATTAACATTGGACTTAAGGAATGGTCAATGTTTGTGAAATTCTTTTGGAAAATACCGTTAGTTGGATGCGCGTACCCTTAAAGATTTCTCTGAAAGAAAAGAAAAAATAATGTAAAATTAACAAACTCCTAAAAGCATTCTTAAACAACATTTTAAGTATATTAAGAAAGCATTTGCATCACACATGCTTAAGCAGGGCATCCAAACCATCCACAGATATTATAGAGCGATCTTTCTATTCATTAGGATTCAGTTCTATCACACCACAGATCCATAGCTGATAATGGGTCTAATCAATAGGGGATAAATCCAAAGGGTTCCCCTAGGTAGCATATTCCACGTGTACCGAAGACCTGGTTCATCGTGACACTTCCGTAAAAGCTTACTGTATATAATTACAAAAAAAAAAATCCTTTACTTTTAAATATATCTGAATAATGCCTCTCTTAAAGTCGTCCAACCTTCAGCTTATTATGAAGCTTATAGTCAAGTGCCACTCATATTATGTTGTTTGCGCTTTCTACCAATTGACTGAGTGAGAAAGCCCTGTGATGAGACAGGCCACATCGCAAAGCTACACACGTTCTATTTCTACAATTAGACCTAGTACGTCTTCATACAAAATAAAGAATTGTACGCTTCCTTCGGGAGGATTTTGTAATCATAAAAAACTTCCACCCAAGCCTTCTGTAAAAACAGACACAATCTGTATAACTATTTTTAAATATACATATATATATGACTCGGTTTTTGAGTTTCCTCTAAATCGAGTTACAAGTTAACCAGGTGTGAATAAAATTCACAATTTCATCATACGAATGTCCCCTCTAGTACGTTAGGGGAATTACTACGAACTTTTTTTGTGATTCAGTCAAATGTATGTATATGCACACTGGGCTAAAAATTTTTTAGTTGCTCCCTGTTCAAAGCTGCATTGTTTAGTCTGATAAAGACCAAAACACGTCGACAGTTAAACTACGTTCAAATTGACGAGTTAAACATTATAACGTGTGAAAACTTAATCAGTTAAATGGTTTGTAAACAAGTTCAGCGCAGAGTTGTATCGGAAAGCTTTCTTCTACTGATGTTGAAGAAGATAATAAGAGCAGTGTTGCCAGAGAAAAACTTCGTTTGGAGCTAAAACGGCCGAAAAAAAGAACTGAAAAGAGCTAAATAATACTAATACCAGCTAAAATGAATAGCTAGATTTTTTTTTAAGTTGAAAATTTATTGACAAAGGTGGTTTTTACATTTTCCGCAATTTTAATTAAAACAACGAATTTTATAAGTTTAAGTGCTGAAAAAAAATTTTAAAACCAAAATAAGGTGCATGTATTTCGAACTCGTTATAACACTTATATGCATGCACATACTTGTACAAACTAGACAATGAACTAAAAGTAGTTTACAAACTGTTAAAATTTGCAATTTCAGATATTTGAGTTGACCATAAAAACTCGGGTTACGAATAATTTTTTCGCAAAACTTGTCTGAAAAGTTTTACTTCCTTCTCTCCTTAAATGTAAAATTAGTAAGGTAAAAACGAAATCCGCACGCTTAAAAAAAGCGATTTTATTCTAATTAACTTTCGAGTTCATTAACCTAGATCCATGAGTTTATGGTGCAGTCTGTATTTCCCGTGTAGACAAATGTATATATCAATGCTCGAATTACGACGAAAACTTTCAATTCAATTACAACGAAAACTTTCTGGAGCTAAAAAAGTGCTAGATAATTTTGAAAAAAGCTAGGAGCTAAAGCCCAATTTTCGGAGCTAAATAAAAAAAATAAAGAGCTAAATCTAGCTCCAAAAGCACCAAAAATGGCAACACTGAATAAGAGCCGCAGAACTGAACCGCTCAGGAAAAATTTACTACAAAAGCTTGCAATTGGTGGCATATGACTTCAACATCATCGGGAACAAAAACCGCGAACGAAGTATCGTATCTCCTGTTATCAAACAAACAGTCAGCGTATTCGCGCCTTGGCACCAACGTCGCGTTGATATTTATAACTTCGAGAAACTAGAGAATTTCGTTTACTTGGGAACCAGCGCTAACATCGATAATAATGTCAGCACGGAAATCCAATGCGGCATTACTCTTTCCAACAAGTCCTACTTTGGACTTACTCAGTCAATTAAGAATTACGTACGAAAACCACTCTCCATAAGTCACTCATAATTACGGTTGTTAAAAAAACAACCAACCCAAATCTAAAGAAACAAGAATTAAATTAAAAATAAACAACCAAAGTTCCCATCCATTTATATATTACAAAAAGCAAAACTTATTACAAAAACCAAATTTCAACAATTTTATTGAGCTTAAGGCCGTTTTTTATGAAGATTTTGTGAGAAAACAACATTAATTTACATTTTCGTAGAAGTTATAGCTGCTATTTCGGAAAACAAAAATTATTAAAATACATGTGCGTTAAACCACATATTTACTTTTTATATACATATACATATAAAACATGTTACATTAAAAATAGCAATTTGAAAAAATCAGTTATTAATTTTGGCATTCAGTATGCAATAATACTTTTTGAAAAGAAAAAATTTGCTAATTTATAATACAAAAAAAAACAACCAAACCAGGTAAAAAACTACCAAACAACCAATTAAAAAAAAAATAAAAGAAAAACAGCCAAGTTTGGTACGAAACAACCAACAGTGGCAACATGCTCATAATGCCCGTGTTGGTATGTGGCGCAGAAACATGGACAATAGGGTGGCCCAAGAACAGTAAAGTCGGAATTGTAATGCTCTCAACCCCTAGGATTGTTCTATATATAAAAAAAGTATACCCCAATCTTTTTATTTTGAAATCAAAAAGTATTTTGAGAGCACAAAAATTCCGACTTTCCTTTTTCCACATGCACTTTCGCACCACCCTAATGGGCAATGACAGCAATCGATAAGGCGGCTCTTGTTCTTGGAGTATTCCAGGGAAAAAATTTTCGGAAGTTTTACACGCCTTTACGATTTGGCGACGGCAAGTACCGCAGACGGTGGAACGGTAAGCTGTATTCGCGAAAAATGCCACTTTGCGACGTTTTATGAATCGCACTATTAATTTGTGCACGATATGTAGATCTGAAATTTTTATTTCGTGTTGGCAACAGCCATGAAAATCACAATCAGCGTGAAACCCTGTGCCAAACTCGACAAAACTACCTCCGAGCAAACTACGCAGCCGCCATTTAATTTGCCAGACAAAAGTTTGTCTGCATAACACCGACTTTAGCAGGTATTCTGTGGGCTTTATAAATTAGTCGGGGTCAGTGTTGCCAAACATGGGCTTTTCCTACCAAACTGGTAGTTTTTTTTCCATTTGTTAGGTTGGTAGGATAGATTGGATTTTGGTATAAAATATGTATCTTCAAACACTTTAGCAACCTTGCTTACACGAATATTTCACCGGTGAAGTCCACCATTGCCCACCTGACAGAGACTTTATTGTAAGACTTGAGGAATATCACCAAAACTAACCTATTGGTCTTTCAATATGGTAGTAAGACCCGTTGTCACATATGCGGCACTGGCCTGGTGACCAAAAGCTACGCAAATAAAGGAGGTTTTCACCTTTAGCAAGCTGCACCGACTGGTCCGCGTGGCCATTGCAGGAGCTATGGGCACCTGTCCAACGGATGCCATTGGTGTCATTACAAGCGTTTTTCTTTTGTCTATCCTGTGAAAGAGGCCTGCAGGAGCGCCCTACGACTGCCTGATATGATCAGCAAGAAAATTTGGGATATTCGAGATCATTTGGAGGTTCTAAAGCCATTACTGGATAATCCCGACTTATCTTTCTATAAACCCTACAAGATCAGAATTCCTGAAAGAGACTGCTGTGAAGTGATAATAACTACGATTGACGAAAGGTCCCAAGGATGGTATACCGACGGATCAAAGATGAATGAAGATAGTACTGGGGCAGGCATATTTGCACCAAAATTCCCGAAAGTCTGCCAATTTACGCATACCCAACTACAGGCGAAAGTCTTCGCAATCGTGGTCTGTGTAGAAGGACAAATGGGGCCAAATTAAATATTATGTCGGATATTCGGGCAGGTTAAAAGCTTTACACTCTTTTAAAACGGCACCAGTCTTGTGGACAGCTGTAAAACTCTTTGAACCACTTGGAAGCCAACTATAACGTAACGCTGTGTGGGATTCCGGGACATGAAGGGTTTGAACGCACTTGCAGGGTCCCTAGCCTTTAGTGAGCTGGTAGAGGAAGCTCCAGAACATATTCTATGTGACCACGTATCATAAATACCAGACTGATACACTTTGGGGAAAGATGGTCTTCATCCAACATTTTATTTAAACATGGCGCCCTCCAAAGTGCCTAACTTCTGAAAGAGAATAAGGTTGGATTGATTACAATTAGGGTTAAGAACAATAGATCTTCTAAGGTCGCAGCGCGTGTATCCCAGACGTAATAATAATAATATAGTCGATGTTTTTGCAAAAACGCCCATCGCCCAATTGCAAAACCGCCTATATTACGGCACTCAAATTTTACAGGAGAGCGAAAAAACAGTTTATTCTTTGAAGGCATTGCGATATCTTCTCTAGCTATTATTTTACAAATCTGTTGTTTTAATAACGATTTAACGAATTTTATGCATAAGTCTCGATGCCTTGTCATTAAAAAAATATTAAAAACTTAAATAAAATTTTGGTAGGTTTTGTTTGATTTTGGTAGGAAAAAAATTTGTCTGTGGTAACACTGGTCTGGGTTTTTATTCGGCAAAAGTGCCTCCAATGTATGTAAATATGTATGCCGCCTTTCAAAAGTGTTGCGAGGTGATCCATCCATGTCTCAACTGTACTCTGAACGTCTGTTCTGGCTTTGCAGGAATTAGCTCTGGTATTGAAATCATTTGATTGCGGCCTTATTTTCCGCAGAGATCCGAGATCTCTGTAAACCAATCGACATGACTGCGCTCATAGCTTACCGAATTTCATTATGATCTCTTCCTATGGTGGATTTCTTATTCATCAATAGGGTTTCCAAGCAGGAATTAGACTTTTGGCAATGAAGATAATATTATTCCTTCAGCGTAATTTATAGATTTCGGGCTCAACACTTAAGCGATATTGATCGCAATTGTAAGTTGTTGGTGTAAAACAAGAACAATTGTTATATATACCGTTACCTGAAGTAACTTTGCCAGACACGCACGTTTATAACTTATTCTTCATACATTTTATTCCTTGCTTCTTGGCAAAACATTAATTAATTTAATTAACTCATGTTTAAAATTGTACACAAACCATTCTGGAATAATCAAATTGAAGTACGAGTATTCTATTCCGCATTGCTACCACGGTAGCATGCCTCTGGCGGCACAAACATCAGCCAAGCAGTTAGTGGCGCAAATGACGCCTCGCCATACGTCCGTACGTTAAAGCAGCATACCAACACAGTATGCAAGAGGTGAGGTGCTATTGGCGTTTTGTTGATGTTATGTAGTTAATGTGCACCACTAATATTGGCACTATGTGGCAATGGTAGGCATGTAGCGCGCGGCGAATTCAGCGCGTCGCATTATTAATGCGCGCAACGCGCCAGAACCAGATCAAAGTACGCTGAGTGTTTTGGACTTACCGCGCCTGTTCCAACGCGCCACCGCGCCAGCGAACAGCACGTAAATTAATAGTTTCGATGCATTCCACAGATAATGTGCCAAGTTTATTAATAATTCGCTTGTATGCTTTCTTAAAGTCGCTTCAGCACATTGCAATTCATCCTTTTTAAACTTTGTATTTTTTGCTTTGTTTCACCGCTTCTGTCACGGTCGGTAATATTCTTTTCAAAGTAAAATCTAATTGATTTCAATTATAGTTTACGCAGCACAATTTAAATCATTGGCCAATGGTCACTCCTGAAGCTTTTCGAATTTTGCGATTTGTTCTAATAATGAAGGAATATTACAAATGAGCGAAACCTAATTATTTGCCAGAATGAAAAGTACTTTCTCTAATGACGCCGCAGAAGGGCTCAAAGTTTTATAATGCTGGAAAAAAGTCATCTGTGGCGAAAACTGAAAAGCGAGAATGACAGGTCAAAGAAAATACGGCAATGTTCGATAACTGGAACATTCGATAAGAAGTTTCTAGAGTTGCCATGGGTGCAAAGGACGCACAGTGTTTTGACTATATGAAGGTAGGTGGAAAAAAAACGTGGTGATAGTTGATTTAAAAAACGGGTTGGACTTGGAGAGGTAAAGGTAAAAGTCATAACAGTACATTTCCAAAAAATGACTGGAATTGGCGCAATATCGACTAATCAGTTAAGTTGCATTTGGTGCTGAACCCATTAAAGCAAGTGTTTCTGTTTCATTTATTTGGTATTTTCCTATTTTTTATCAAACAATTTATTTTTTATCAAACAATTTATTTAGAAAAAAAGTGTGAGTACCGGTTTGTCAGGTCTTGAAATTATTTAGACGCATGTTTTAAAGAATTTCATATAGTTTTTGAGCATAGGGATCTTTTCGCACGACTTTTCAAATTCCTATTATCATCATTTTTCGATTTTCAGCGCTTTTTGCGTGATTTCGTGAAAAATCACACCAAACATTGGGGTTACCGCGACCCCTTTTACCACAGGTTTCCATATTAAGAGGCTTTTTACAAAAAAATTGAAAACTTGTTTTACCTAAGCTTGAATATTTTTGCAAACTAACGGTTTTTCTTTGGAATATCCATAAAAAAACCAAACCTGGAGTCTGTCACTAAGGTATTGTCACAAAGCTCACCCCGAAGACCGCAAATAAGATTTTCTTCAGTTCTATTAAATTTATTTATTTATATATTTTCGATAACCCAAAAAGTATATTATACTAGCTGTAGCCTGCCATGCTTTGCTGTGGCATACTCCTGTTACATGGATGATAAATGAATAACAAAACAAAGCATACGTGTGGATTTTGCAATAATCGTGTGTATATAATATTTTTAGTTTTTTCATTCTCTGCGTAGATATCAAACGCTATATGGTGTGCCGACACGGAAACACGCAACATATATACATTTGCCCATGTGAGAAGTAATCCGCATCTAAATTTAAACCACACCTTTCCAAAGATTGACCTTGAACTTTATTGATTGGGATTGCGAACGCCAATCGATTTGGGAATTGCAATCTTTTAAATTGAGATGGCATAGATATCGGTCGGAATCATGGGAATTCGAGGGATGAGGACATCTCAACGTTTAAATGTCCCCTTCTTCATAAATTTCTTAACTGCGAGTCGCGTGCCATTGCATAGTTTTGGCTGATTAATATTTTGCAACAGGATAATTGGCACACTTATTTTCACTTTCAGTATGTGGGATCATCCCTGGAAGAACAATCGAGTTCAAAAATTCCTTTGGATAATTAACTGCTCCCACAACGGTGTTTATCGATGTACATGTTATTTCATCACTTTGAATGCTGAATTGAATAACATTACTGAGTTGATAGACATCCTTATTCTTCGCGACAAAAATAGATCGTTCACTGAGCCCATCGTGCCACAAGCTTAGAGAAAATTTTACCAACAATTTTTAGAAATATTATCAACAATATTAGTGGCCATTTTTCTTTCGGCGTAAACAATGCGTATTACATTTGCACTTAAATGGCAACTTTATGAAAGGTGCTAAGGTGCTTATTTAATTTAAATTTTGTTGTGGGGGAGTAACTGAGAGCTAATTAAAAAAATTGTAAAAACCTAATTTTCTATTAATGCCACTTGCACCCATTTCGTTGACGTCTGGCGTACGTACTCGTTCTTGGTCGTCAAAACATTCAAAAATTGCAGAAAAAGGTTTCCTAAAGCGGTCTGCTCTTGATTACAGATCCCTCCATTCGTGTGATACCATTTAAACGCACGCACTGTACCAGGTTCTTAACAAAAATGTCCAAGCCAAGCAGGAAATTGCGGGAAATTTAAGTTTTCGTGGGGAATCGGGAAATGGACCATTTTTTGTGGGAAAATTCAGTTTACATGGGGACGCGGGAGATGAACTGTGTTTTGTGAGGAATTAGATGTAAACAAATGTTTTTTTTGCTTCACTAATCTCATAATGATTTAAAAAAAATGTAAATTGAAATGCAATATATCAAAATACATATGTACATTTTTTTAAAATAAGGAGATATCTATGGGTAAGGAATTTTATGAAATTTCGGGAAATTTAATTGTCGAAATCGAGTTCGCTACCCTGAAGCCAAGTCTTTATATTTTTTACTTATTCTAAACAGAAAAATGAAATTGGAATCTCTTTTGAGGCATGGATAGCATAATTACACCCCATTTTGATTTTTCACGGCATGTCGGTTAATCCACTTTGAACGAAAAAGATAGAGAGAAAAATCAACCAAAAATTGGTTAATATTACCAAATTCAAACTTGAAAAATGATAAATGAACGTGAGATACTAAATTTAATAACCCTTAATTTGATATATGGTCCTGTTTATAACAATTAACGCATACCATAGATATTACAAGCCAAAGTTAAATTTAAACAAGTAAGAGCAGCGCTGTCTTCGGCTATGCCGAAGGCTTCATACCTTTCATGAACATCTGCAAATTTTAGTTTGACAGATTACTGATTTTGAATACATCTGCATACATCGATAGAGAAGTTACATACTTATATAAAAAATCGCATCTAAACAATCAGAGGTATGGAAGATATACTTTATATGGCACCAATCTAAGTGATTTTCACTGCTATGTGATCGGTATGTAAACCGGTAACACAATTTATTGGGTTTAGTTTCCTACATAAAAGAGATATATCGCAAAAACTGGTATCTGAACAATCAGTGCTATAGGAGATAAAGCTTATACAGCATAGATTTTGACGATTTTCTCAGTAGACTTTGTATTATTATTTATAAAATATCTTACGAAATTTATCTATCGGTTTTAGCTGTTCAAATAAAGGAGTTTTACAGTAAAATCCCATATCTGAACAATCAGATGTATGGAAGATATATGTTATAGTCACCCGATCCTTGTTCACTGTAAGTATTCTGTTAATAATGAGAGAAAATGGTGCGAAATTTCATGTTCCTAGCTGCATAAATGGAGGAGTTATGATAAAAGACCACATATCTGAACAATCAGTTGTATGGGGTCTGCAGGTTATAGTGACCCGATCTTTGCTATTTTCACTGTAAGTCTTCTGCTGATAATGAGTGAAAACAGCGCGAAATGGCATGGTCCTAGCTACATAAATGGATGAATTATAACGAAAAATCTCATATCTGAACAATCAGTTGTATGGGAGCTATAGGTTATAGTTATCCGATCTTTTTAATTTTCACTGTAAGTTTTCTGTTGATAATTATTGAAAACAGTGCGGAATTTCCTGTTCCCAGCTATATAAATGGAGGAGTTATAACGAAAAATTTTATATCTGAACAATCGGTTGTATGGGAGCTATAGGTTATAGTGACCCGATCTTTGTAATTTTCACTGTAAGCATTCTGTTAATAATGGGTGTAAGTGCTGCAAAATTTCATGTTCGTAGCTGCATAAATGGAGAAGTTATAACGAAAAATCTCATATCTGAACAATCAGTTGTATGGGAGCTATATGTTATAGTGGTCCGATTCTTCCGGTTCCGACAAATGATTAATACATTATAAAAATACACCCACCTACCAAATTTGATCCGGATATCTCGAAAACTGAGAGACTAGATTGCATACAAACAGACGGACAGACGGACAGACGGACAGACGGACATGGATAAATCAACTCAGCTCGACGTTCTGATCATATAAGTATACATTTTAATGGGTCTATCTCTTTTTGTTCTGGTACTTACAAACATCGGACCAAAGTTATAATACCATTTCATGCTCATGAAAGGTATAAAAAAATCATACACTTTGATTCAATTGCGCGGGCCAAAGATAAGTTTTAAATTAATCTTTCGTGGCCAATAACAATTGGCTTAGACCTAAGACATCATAATATTACTATTACAATGCGGTCAAATGCCTTTTATTTTCCCCCATACAAAATCGACCCAGCCTAATGGGTATGTAAATATATTGGCATTGCCTTTTTTATTGAAAGCGAGAAGATGTGGATTTGAGTTATGTTATTTACAATAACGTAGCCGTAAATATATATATGTATGTACATGTAATTATGTATGTATGTTATATAGACATGTTAATAGCACATCTTTAGTGGTCTTTATACATGCCAACTAGGGATGTTAATTTTTTCGCATTTTTTGAACCCTGGATTTTCGGGATCTCTTTATCACAATCCCGGGATCCCGAGATTTAGATTATTATTATTTTTCAACTACTTAAATCGAAAAATTTTCTTTTATATTGTTTGAGAAGCTCTCCTACCATATAATAAATAATAAATACATGAGTTTGAAACTTTTTTATTTAAAGTGAAAATTATTTCACAAGTAACAAAACAAAATACGGTAGTTAAATGTATACGCATTTAGTAATACTTTAGCTTGTACATATCTGATAAAGTAACTTAAGGTTAGTCGAATAAAGCTCGACGCAAAAAAAAAATTTAAGAATTTCATAACACTAGTGGCAGAAGTAAAAGAGACTCTTTATTTCGACCAGTTTTGTCCGTATTTCTTTTGTTTATTTAATGTTTACTTTTTTTTTATAAATATCTACCTCATTATATGCATGTGCATATAACACCGTGCAATTGTCAATCTTGCACACGAAAATCACTATATTCGCGAATCCATGGGCCCAATATAGTAAAGCAGCGTTTTTAGTTTTTCTCTCTGACGTCAGGATTTATTTTAAAGGACTTTGTAATTTCGAAGATATGATTAATTCCAAAAATTAATTAAAAAATTCAGTGCAATGTAGAATAAAAATATGGGTACCAAATAGGGCTGTGCGATTATTCGATTACTCGACCAAGGTGGTTAATCAGTTTTCCGACTAATCAATTACTCGATTAATCAAGATTTTGATTACTCAATACGATGGTTAATCGAGTTACTTGATATATGATTACTCAAAAAAATTAATTTTTCTCGTCAAATGAGTTTGCTTTGCAAAATGCTTATTTTCTTTTTTACATTCTGTACATGAAAAAATTATTTTTGAAAACAGAAACGTTGTTTTCAAAGTATCAAGGAACTTCAGTGTGTGTAAACAGTACTTTGAAATGTTGATTACTCATTTTACTCATAATGTTGGTTAATCATAAATCAAATTAGTCATATATTTTTGTTTTTGGTTAATCAAAATCTTGGTTACTCGAGTAATTGAACTTTTGAGTAATCATAATTTCCAATTAATCGAATAACTGAGTTATTTACTTTATGATTAATTAAGATTTTGAACAATCAATTAATCGCACAGCCCTACTACCAAATGAAAGAGGAAAATTATATAGAATTTAAAAAATTAAAATTTATTGGATTCACAAAGACGAATACGTATTTTTTTTAAGCTGATAAAGGGAGAAGGACGAAAATCGTGGATGTTATCGAGTTTATATTAGTCTTTTTCATAGAATTTTTTCATAAATAAATATTGCAAAATTTCAAGGATATTAAAGAATAAAATTTTAAAAGGACATTTTCATTCCTCACCCTTCCGTATGCACAAAAATATTGAATCTATTATTGCCACCACTGCGAATTACAAATGCCGAAAATCCCCAGATTATCTGCCAAGAATCCCGGCATTTTCGGGGCTTAAAAAAGGCCGGGATCCCGGGAAGACCATTCCTAATGCTAACTAAATAGTTGTCATGTAGATAATAGTTAATCTAAAATAAGTATAAAAAGCAAGAGTACCAAAAACATTATATTAATTAGCACACTACAAGTCAACTTATTAATTACTAGTTTGTAGTTGGATGAAAATAAAACTTTTCTTGCGACATCGTCATGTAAACGTAGTCAGATGAAAGCAATGGAAAGTGGTCGAGTCGTAGTCACCCCTAGTTTAAAAATAGTGAACTTCCCTGCAGGGTATTTGGTGACTTAAATGAAAAGAGCGATTGCTAGAATACCTGAATCGATGTTTGCACAAACAGAGTGAGACACTGCGCGCACTACCAAGCTACATACTAGGTGCTGCCAAGTTTCCAGCCAAATAAACGCTTCTCGCCCTGCAAGCACTTGTGTATACATAAATACATAGATATGTGCAAACCACCACTGCCACGCTGAACGTTCCTTTGACCACCATTTACGCTCATCTGCTTACCACACAACTGTCAAGTCAAAGTCAATAAAATCAAATTGTCGGAAACATAGAACCATTATGACCAACGCAAGCTAAAGCGTCAGCAGAAAAAGACAGCCGCTGCGATAGTAGATCCAACAACCAAGAAAACCAAGTAGAATGCTACTAAATGAGCTGCCATGGGAATTTAGTAGCAGCCATAGACGCAAATATTGTCAGCAGCTTTAAAAATCTGCAGCGAGAAGATTATGGAGATGCACATAAACGTCGATAAAAAGAAGTGAAAGATCAGCCAAGTGATTAGCGTGGAAGCGTTGGAAAAATAAAGAATAAGAAGGAAAGCACTTTGTGGAGAGTGAATCCAATTACATATGTATGTACATATTAGGGATGTTTTGAATGTCATATTTTTTACATTCGCGAATGCGAATTCGAATTTTCGGAATGCGAATGTGAGAATGTGAATGCGAATGTTAGGAATACCGTTTTTATTACTTAACAAGCAAACACGTCTAAGTTCTGGCGGAGCCGAACATTAGATAGCCGGTGCAAGTGTTAAATATATATTTTTTTCACCTTTCCGAAAACTACCGCTCATGGTAAGCAGGGATGGTTTTACCCGTATTTCAAACATCTTCGATAAACTTATATAGTACAAGTAATTTTTAGCAAAAAAAACCGACTTCAACTCCCATATAAAAAATATATATATATATATATATATATATCGTGATCCACTGATCGGATCTTAACCAGATTAGTATGGAACCATCTCTGAGACACTACCTTCCCGATGCAAAAATTATCGAAATCGGTTGACGTGGTCCAAAGTTATGCGGTAACATACATAAAAAAAAAAAAATATTCCGACGAACTGACAACCTCCTCCTTTTTTGGAAGTCGGTTAAAAATGTGGGCGGTATCACGCCTTTTTTCCAAGGTTCCATAATAATGATACTTGTTTTCATGGGATTGTTGTAACAGTATTCCCCGGTTAATTGACTTCCCCGCTTATCTGAATTACCTTATCGGTAAAAAAAATATTGCTTAAAAAAGCCATGTAAATTTTCCAGCATAATGGAACCCGGTTAATTGGTTTCCCCGTATAATTTGTTAAGAACATATGACAATGAAAATAGATTTACCTTAAATTTTCCCCGGTTAAGGCCGATTTCATAATAAAATTAAAGAATGTTTTAAAATTTAAAGGATGCTTTATTTTGTTGACCGATTTCATAAAGCCACTTTAAAGATAAAGGTGTCCAGAAAGCCACTTTAGTTGAATACCCAAAATGGAAATTTGAATCACACAAAGGGCCCTTTTGTAAGAAAAAAACTATGTCATTTTCGTAGTATAATAACATATTTATGATAACCAGCTGATGCAATTTTGCCGAGATCAGCATTGCCAACTTTGTTATTTTCATTTAAATAAACCTTTTGCTATTATTCAATTGCCATTGTATTATGAAAGCACTTCTTGTTTAAAGTACATTTAAATGTCACTTTAACTAAAAGAAAACTTTTGCAAAAAAAAATTTAAGCGTTTTATTAAGAAATTGGCCCTAATTGTTCTTACTTTAGTTTTATTTTTTTATAACAATTATCTCTAAAAATGTGAGGACAAGTATATTTACTCACGTATGACAATAATATATGAGTCAAAATTTCTGAAGTGGGCCACTTAATTATCACTGGTCGAGATATTTATGATATTTTTTAAATCTTTTTTTAGAATTTATGACATATATGAAGGTTCTAAATTTTTTTTTGGAAAATTTTAATTTTTTTATCAGTCATTGTTTAAACAATTTTTAAGTATCAACTCAGAAAAAGATTGTTTTCTAGCGATCTACTTGATGAATCCGGCTGAAATTTGGTATGAGTAATAAATAATAATCAAGCTTTGAACCAAAAAATCGATCACTATTTTTTTAATACAACAATTTATTTAAAAAAATTGAAATAAAAAAGTGTTCGATTTCAGAACAAAATTGGAATTCAATGTTTGTAAATTTTTTTTTTGCCCATTCAAAACTAACTTTCGGTGTTGTAAAATATTTAGAGCCTCGATATAAAATGGCGAAAACGTTAAGAAATACTCGCCAGTATCATTGTGTTATACCAATTAATGATAATAAACTTTTATGGAGAATATTTTCTAAATAAAAAAAAAAACAAGTTACAGAAACTGTTACGAAAACCAAAGCAAATAAAAAATAAAAATGTGTTCTTATACTGCACTAATCATATGTATGTATATATTTATATATATAACGTAACTCACTTATGTGCATATCGCACACGATCTTCAAAGGTGACATAACTCAAAATTACACGTTTGTCAGAAAATGCGAAAAACTATTTCTTAGCCCATGTTAATCATTTGGGCAAGGGAGACTTTACCTTAGGTGTTTTTCAAAAAATTATAACAAAAACTTGCTCTAGCTTATGCTGAAAGATATGTAAATAAAAGCTATGTGTACATTTTTGGCGCATAATTTCAAAATCAATAAAGTTTAAATTGCCAAATTTTGAATTGTGTCACTTTTGAAGATCGTATGCGATATGTGCTATTCACATATAACGGTATTATGCTGTAAGAAGCGCGCAATATTCTTATTTTTCGTCTAAAAATCATTGTAAATATACATTTTTAGTAAATAAGCTTCAGTAGTTACTAAAATATCGCAGTTTTCGTATTTCTGAAAACTACTGTTATACGGGAGGTAGGCGTGGTTATTGTCCGATTTTTTCCCCATTTTCAGTATCAACCGTCCTACGCTAAAAAGAAGTACACATACCAAGTTTCGTAAATATATCTAAATTTTTACTCGAGTTATCGTGTGCACAGTAGAGGTATACGTAATGTGACCAACTATTTCATAGCTCAAAGAAGTACAGGTTAGGTTGGGCTAAGTTAACGCCGCGAGCCGATTACGAAATTTCGAATGCGGCTAATTCGATCCCTGAGAGCTCAGTGTTTGTTCGGAAGTGCGAGCTATAATGCTTCCATCTTACACCCAAAAAAAAAAAACGTCTCTTAATTGAAGAAAAACAGCAAATCCAAATGAAGAAAAATGAGAATTAAACAGCACTAAAGGAGTTTTATCCTCTTTTCATGCCCAACATTTCTTCAAAATGATAGATTACATCCACGGTTCCATATTTTCGTGTACGTTTTTATACATTCCAAAGAAAAATTACGCATTCGGGAGAATTTTTTACTCATTCGGAAGAATTTTCTACCTTAAAGTAAGGAAAGTTTTTCTTTGATCCAGAGATGGATTTTTGGTTCAGTGTAGCCTCACGAAGGTTGGGCAGTGTAAAAGAAAGTGTGGAGATGATTCCACTCCATCTTCCTCTTGACAGCTGCTACGAAAGGATCAGTCGAAATTCCTATTCTCACAATGTCCTGTCAGAACCCCCATCACTAGCCCTTGAGCGATAACGTGTTTTAAAGTGCCCTACGAAAACATTTTCTGCAGCAACGAATCGTTTTCTTTTCCTTTTTTATTTTACAAAAGGACCCGGTTTCCCTTAGCCTAATAGCAGTTCGTGCTACGACAATTCTGTCTGCAATATCCGCAGGTACCGTGCTCAACATATGTATGTTAAGCGCCAGTGTAGGTGTGGTTCCTAATGCTCCGCTAATTCCTGTTTTACAAGTGTAGCCTTCTCTAGTGAGTTTCACCAGACAAGGGCTCCTTGAAACAATATAGGCATAAATCTGGTTTCCTAGAGTTAATGAACTAATTTGGGCGAGAGACCACACCTTTTACCGATAGCTCCCCTATAGCGGTACAAGGCAACCGACACCTTTCCTACCCTTTCCTCAGTGTTAGGCTTCTACGACAGCCGCCGTTGATTGCCCTCATTGTTACCTGGTTCAGGTAACCTTGAGCCAGATCAAAAAGGGTGTATAGAAATCGTCCCTTAACCAAAGTTCTACATCATCTACATAGGCGATCACCCGACAGCCCACTTTTTCCAGTTCTTCTATAACGTCGTTTACAATCACAATCCAGAGCAGGGGAGAGAGAACAATACCTTGTGGAGTGGTCCTATTGGCTCTGCACTGAGTGCAGACGCTCCCCCACTCCGCCGCGATAGTTCTGTTACGACATAAGCTTATTAGGTTGGTTTCAACGCCTATATTATGAATATACTTGACTTATGAATATACTTGACTATTGCCTCTGGAGTGACATTGTTAAAGGCTCCTTCGATAACGAAGGCCCCTACTGCATAATCTTCATGCGTGAAGGCTTCCTCTGAGCACTTTAGCAATGTGTGCAGGGCGGTATTCACCGACCTCTTCTTGCAATAAGCATATTGAGCTCTTGAAAGACAGTCGCCACGAATAGCATTTCTTATGTACAGGTCTTTCAGTTTCTCTAGCGTTTTTAGCAAAAACGAAGAGTCTGATAGACCTAAAATCCCTAGGGGAAACATGAGAGCCTTTTGCGGCCTTCGGGATGAACGCAAAACTGACTACCCTCCAAACCTTGCGGATGTACCCGGTCCTTACGTAGTTCGCATAAATACCAAACCAATTGCACGACACCTTCAGAGCCGTTTGTAGGTTCGCAGGTATGATGCCATCGGTCCCCGGCGACTTTAATGGTTTGAACGAATTTATCGCCCAGGCCATGTGACGATCGTCCAAAAGATCGGAGAAGTACAGGACCTGGGAGGAGATTCTGTAACCAGTTAGCGCCATTTTTCCAATCGTTATCGTACTTTTTGACGCAAAAACATTTATACTCTTGCGATCCGAAAATTGTCGCTAACTGGTTACAGAATTTCCCTGCTGAAGTATGTACAAAATATCGCAAAGGAGTACATTTGACTATACTTCGAAGTACGAAGTAAAAAAGCGAAAAGAGAAGTACTGTGCTTCCGAAAGAAGTACGTTTGGTCACATTAGGTATACGCCGACAGGCTTTGCTGCGGCGGCGTGGTCAACTTCAAAAAGAATCGGCGACGGCGGCGACGCCGGTGCGTCTGGAAACGCCGGCGCTACTGCCCATAAGGTAGATTCCAAAGAGCCAGGAGGCTTCTAATCTTATCATGTCATCAGATTATAATTCTATTTAATTCATTCATTGAATTCAAATGTTGAGTGACTGCTGCTGATGGTTGGGCGAACAGAAGAAAGTCTATATATAGTATATACATTAGGTTTCCCATCGAAAATGCTTTTTTTGAAAATTTAAAGACCCTACCCCCTAATTTAATTCGTTTTATGAGAAATATTATTGCCTATTTTTATAGATTTTTTAAAGGCCATTTAGGAGGTCGCGGCCTGTCGATTTAGGTCAGAAAATACGATTGCTTGAATTTCAAAGAATTTTTTAAATTTTGACCATCGATAATTTCCACAATTTGAAAATATGTAGTACTAACGTACAAAAAAACGATTTTCGATGGGCACCCTAATATACATACAGCTCTATGTACTCTACAAATCCGTATGTACAATTTCAATTTAAAGAAATAACAAAATTTAAAGGTTAAGTTATTGGGGTAATTTATGTCGCTATCAATAAATTTTTGCAATAAGCTTATCAACCGTTATGTTAAATTACGGAGCTCTTACGATTTTTTGCGGGTTATATATTGAAAATAAGGTTGGCCTACTTTTTTCCAAAAGCTTAACCCATCAACTCCCACCAGAACGGGCCTTTTGGACCCACTGTTTGAAAAGTGGCTTATAAATGGTTAAAATTTTCACTAATATATTAAGCGCCAAATTTTTCTAAGGAGAACAGAATGTAATGCAAAATAAACGTAATTTTTACCAAAAAGGGGGATTTTAACTCTGTGTAGAAAATATTGCGATGCGCGGGAGCAAAACCTTCCTGGGGTATGACCACTACTTAGGAATACTAACGTAATTTTCACACAGCCACCTAGTTCTTGTATACGTCTGTGGGACCCCGGAATAAAGTAACTTACGAATGTAAAAATTAGCAAAAAAAATGTTTGCTTTTTATTAAAATTCTGTTTAAAATATAAAAAAAAAACACACAGGAAAATCAACTAGTCTTTGTTTTATCTCCAATAATTGAGGAGTTAGCTGCAATAAGGGCGCTTCTGTTAAAACTGCTTTCTGAGATATTGGCGTTAAAGTCTTTGATGTGTTATAACTTTCTTGTTGATGTAGTATATAAAAAAGTAGTATTTATTGTTGTAGTATTGAAAAAAATTTTCTACTGCGGAAAAAATCGTCAGATTACCAGTATTCGACCTTAATTTAACTGTAATAAACGCTTTCGATCGAAAAACGTGTTGCCTATGTTTTCTTCTGAGTTACGTTTTTTTTTTTTGAAATGTTCAGTGGCCCAAATTATGCAAAAAAAACTCCTTTTAAAAATGTAATTTTCATTTCGTAAAATAGTGTTCTTATACGAGTAGTATTTAGTTCCTTCAAACGATGTATTTCAATGTGCATATAACATGAACATTTTGTACAAAATTCCTTAGGCGCCGAACGTCGCCGCCGCCGCCGCCGCGCCGATATTTTCGTAACTCGGCGGCGGCGGCGGCGTGGCCCGGCGGCGTATACCTCTAGTGCACAGACGGACAGACAGAGAGTCACTGCTTAATCGATTTATTTTTTCATTTTGATCATTTATGTATACATTTGTCTATAACTATCTCGATTTGTTTTGCCTGTTACCAACAACCGTTAAGTGAACAAAGATATAATACCCTACTGCACAAGTGCGCTCGGGTATACAAAATTTTTAAATTATGTGTTTTAATCTTTTAGTGAATGTTCAAAAGGGGCATATTATATTTCAAATAAAAAATTATAGTTTAAAAAACTAAAACCTCACTATTATAATTTCCATTCATAATGTCAACAGGTAGGTAACTTGAAAATAGAAATCGCTGCATCTTTTAGGCGCATCAATATTACATAGTTACATCCGGAGCTTATAAAAGGGAGGTAAAAAAGTAATTTTTCTGCCTTTTTTCCATTAGGCGATTTCTTAGAGGCTCGTATATTAGGCCGGCTGCACCGAACAATTGCTTACTTGGAACGATGGCGGTTGGAGCGCTCAAATATTTGCGGGCCAGATCTGTCAATTTTTCGTATTTTAGTCTAGTTTTCCACCAACCGAGAGGATTTTCCTGCGCCTGAAGCTAAAAGCCGGTTATTGTTCGCACCCTGGTTAGACAGACTTAGAGCCATTTCACCAATATTAGAGTGGACTCTCTGCTCATGTACACATTCGCATTCGCAAAACATTCGTATCATTTGTTGCGAATGCGAATGTGTCAGATGATGCACATCATTCGTATAACGAATGCGAATGCAAATATTCGCAACATCGCTGGTACATATATAGATTTAGAAGAAATTCTAGGCGAGATGAAGCGGCCATTTGTTAAAGCTACAAACAACAAAATTACATACAAATATACGCACATGCATCAGGTTGTAGCGCTGCATTGCGGGTCGGCAAGAAGATTGCTGCAGTGTTAATTGCATATCTTGCATTCATGTGTTTGCTCTTTTTATTCTATAAAGGAATTCGCGCAGCTCCATCCATCTCAAGCTTTTGCAATGAATATACATTCATACTCGTGCTTAATTCCATATTTTCCAATTGTGGCTAGCCTGCCCGCTTTGTGCATGTTTAGATTCTTGCTTATTTGCCAATGATAAAATAATCGCTTGACAAGTCTTTTTTTGGCATTAGCTTTATTTGCTTCATTTGTTGTCGACGAGTTGATGGCTTGATGATTCCCGCTGTCGACATTGGGAGTCGATCGCTCAGATTCTTGTATTCTTGCCTTTTTTATTGGTCTATTTTTTTTTGTTATCATTTGTGGCTGCTGTAGATATTAATTAATTTGTGATTTCATGGAGACGTTTTCTCCGCATTTGGCCATTGACACTGAAAACCATAAGAGTGCATGCGCAGCACTGACATTGTGCGGAGCTTTGGCAATTAATAAGTAATTAAATCTTTTTAGAATGATTAAACCATATACATAAACGAAATGATTCGAAACCAATATGTATGTGCAAGCTATCGCTGCCAACTTCTTGGCTGCTGCAGTGAGTAGTTGTTTTGTTAACATCCGTATGGTGGCTACTTTTGCTGAATATAAGATAATTTCACGAGAGCTGCCAATTAGTTGCGATTTTGTTATTATTCATACATACATATGTATGTACTAGGAATGTTGCGAATACGAATGCGAATGCGAATGTTAGAAATAACATTAAAAAATCTATAATCAACTTAAGTCATTGATTTTATTACTTAAAAATCGGGAGGTATAAGTGTCCCGATTTTTCAAATTTGTACCGACTAAAGCCCGACTTTCAGGGGTTTTTTTTATTAATTTAATAGGAGCATCCGTGTTTGTCATTTTTGTTTAATCAAATGACACTAACTTGAATGTTGTGAAATTGTGAAAAATAATACTAATTTCATCAAAAATTCATGGATATGAAAAATATGAGCTTTATTATGGTGTGGATACACTGTAAAAAAGAGGTAACCAGATTCCTCTCTTAATGTATGCAAATTAACACCCCGTGTTGATAAAATTAAATACAGCCTATTTACTTCTTCATATCAAGTTTGTCGTGTATACCAAAATTACTCATACAATTTTTAAAATTGATTAAATTTGAGCACTTAATATTTATTATTAGTAGGAAATGTATTTTTACGTAAACTGTTTGCAATACTGAACATTTCATGTGCATATTTATGAGTTTATTTTAAACATCGTATTGTCACAAACCCAGTCTTAAACAGCTTTACACAGATTGAGGAGATGGACAAGATCTGTCAATTTGTCGTATTTTAGCTTAGTTTTCCACCAATCGAGAGGATTTTCACCGAGATGAGCTCGTTTTTTTTAAGACACGCCTTCAATTGAGCTTTAATTTCACATTTTCTAGTATGCTTATAAGACTTTTAGCAGTACTTGGTGAAGGCCCATCAATGTTGCTTGATATACTACTTAACCGTTTAGTGTCCGAAGCTAAAACTGGTTCACATTCGCAAAACATTCGACTCATTTGATGCGAATGTCGAATGCGAATGCGTAAAATTATGTGAATCATTCGCTTAACGAATGCGAATGGAAATATTCGCAACATCCCTGTTATGTTCATATGTAGCTTCGCTAAGCATACAACCATATTCCATTAGTCGTTCGCCGATGATAAAGTACTGGGGGTCATATGCACACCTACCCATACATATGTATGTATGTACAGGGTGGGCCAAATAACACCTGCCAATGTTAAATACGTATAACATCTTTATTTTTTAATATTATTGTTATTTTTGAAGTGAAACTTCTTTAGCGGCGGTGGGTTGGTTGGGAATAAATTGGCAAATTCAACGGAAATTGCACACGGAAATGGTGCAACGGAAATGGTTGGGACGGAAGCAAGTGCTTCTTGAATGTACATATATGATATTAATTTAACAAAATCTTGCTAATAAAATGCTAAAGAATAACGCTTAGAAAAAGACCAATACAGGAATGAAAGTTAAGGTGAGTACGTACATAAATAAAGAAAAGGATAAAGGCAAAGGTAAAAATAAAAACAAAAACGAAGATGGGTAAAGATAAAGGCAAAAATGAGGACCAAGGTAAATTTAAACACTTTACTTATATGTGGGCAAAGGTGAAGGGGATTATGTAGATGAAAAAAATGAGAAACATACAAGTAAAAACAAAGATAAATATAAAGAAAAATATGTGGATGAGAACACCGATAAAAGTAAAGATGAAGATAGAAGAAGAAAGATTAAAATAAAGGTCATTATAGAGACAAGGATATGGATAGAGGCACAGAGACTCAATCTGGGAACTATTTTAGAGATTTTCGGGATTCTCCGGACTTATCGATATACATAATAATCGATATTGTTATCAATTTGGTTATGGACTATTTATCGACTTTGTTATAGATTCTGTTATCGATATTTTTACCGATTTTCTAATCGATTTTGCTACCAATATTATTGTCGCTTTTGCTATGGAAAATTTTTTCGAATTTTTCATTGATATTTTATGAATTTTTGCGGTTATTTATCGATTATTTAGCGATTTTGTTATCGACTATTTATCGATTTTGTTATCGATTTTCTAACCGATGTTTGTTATCGATTACACTGTGAGACAAATGGTAGGGGTCTGTGATCGGGAAGGGTTCAAACTACCGGAGAAAGTTATATCGGTAAAAAAGAAGTTATACGTGTCCCGGCGTTTCGCTGGGTCACGTCTAGGAATCGAGATATATCGATTTGAAGTTAGTAACTATCATATAGGGGAAATTGTCACCTTTGGTGGTCTTTTTTTTGACATAACTCGAGAACCACTAGTCCGATTTTGCTCAAACAAATTTAAAAAAATTAAAAATTACAATTCCTTTAATCTGTTCATATAACGTTTTTCTATATAATCAACAGTTTTGCCGGTAAAAATAAATGTATGAAGAAAAAAAATATTTTTTGCCTAAAATATTAAATTTCATGATGTATGTCTCATTTTGTTCATAGGTTATGTGACTTTACGTGACACTTTTTTCCGTTTTGGATTTTTTATGAATTAAAAAAAAAAAAATTTAACTTTTAAGATTTAAGATTTTGCTGCCAATATTTGTATCGGTTTTGTTATCGATATTTTTTGGATATTACTATCGAATACAAAATAACATAAATGTAATTAGAACGAACAGGGGTAGAGGTAGGGATCTAGATAGAAAAAAGACAAAAATTATGACCTTAAGCAAAAGCAGATGCATGTATTATATATGTACATATGTATGTATGTATATTGGTGTTGAGACAAAATAGATATGTAACGTAAGTTTCGCTTCTCCAGTGTGGCCCAGGCGCACTTACTTTTTTCTGCATGTTATAGTTAATCTCTTGGAAAATCATAATCTCTTGGAAAATCATGATGGATACTTACAGCAAGACCACCAACAACGACTTCAATACGCTATTCGTTTTACACAATTAGCGACACAAATTTATTTTTTAGATAATGTTTTGAAGTCGGATGAAGCGCATTTCCAAGCAAAACTGTAGATTAAGGGCTCTGAAAATCCAAGGGAAACACACCAGCACCGGTTACACCCATCCAGGTGCACTGTTTGGTGCGGTGTTATGGCCGGAAAAGCTATCGGCACATGTTTCTTCGAGAATGAGGATAAAACGCCAGAAACAGCCAAAGGCAGATCAGCACCCACTGCTGGGCAAACTATGGACCTGCTGCATGAAATTGGTAGGTCTTATTTGGCCCACCCTGTATGGATGTGGTACATAAGAGTGTACCCTTATGAATTTTCATTTTGTTGTCAATATCTTCACATTTACACACATATTACGATTTAACTAAATTACCTTTCAGCAAATTAGTGACTAATTAAAATTGGCTATAATTATATGTATGTCATGTATTAAAAATTTCTTAGAAAGCTGTTATATCAGCCTGCAGAGGTTTTCCCTTTTAAGTGCATACGCTTGTATGTAAGTGAACACTTATGTATGTCAATACTCGTACGTAGAGATTAACTTAAACATAATTGTTTCGCGATAATTTTGCCAAATCGAAAATATTTTTAGCAATTTCGTTTGCCCCTTTCTTTTCAAAATAAATTTCATAGCCATTTTCTTATTCATGGTTTAGGATCGAATAGAAAAAAATTGTACTTAGTAATGTGTTGTGCTTTTATTATTATTTTATGCATACATAGGTAGGTTTCTGAACCCTCGTTTTTTATTTTATTAAAAAAAAACGTTATTTTTGAACTTGATGCACTTATCTATTAACACCTTGATGTTTTGAAACCGGGATTCATATACTAGAGCATGGATCAGTGTCGCCAGTTTAGCCTTTTTGAGGCTTAATTTAGCTTTTTTATGTCGTTTAGGATTTATCTTCGTGGCTCTTTTCAAGCCTTTTTATTTTCAAACTAGCATTTTTTAACCCCTCTGCAGTGTTTGGAATTTACCCCTTCCTTTAATGTTTTGGGTAATTTTGACCCAATAATGGAAATAAGCCATTTTAAGAAAAACAAAAAAATATTGAATTCAGTTAATATTTTGTTTATCACATGCAGAAACTTTATCGACAAGTGCTGTATGCTTACCGGTTCAAAGTTGCCTTGAAATACTAAATAATGATATGAGTCAAAATGACACAGAAACACTGTAGGTGTATGGAAAAACTATGTTGCCTTCTAGAAAACAAAATAAAATAAAAAACTCTTATTTGTTGCAAAACCATAGCTGATTATGCTTTTAACGAAATGACCACGTCGCAGTTTATTTAAAATTACCTTACGCTATAATTAATGGAGTTTTTCATGAAAATTGGATCATTTTGACCCAATCATTGCAGAAGGATTAAGGACAATGTCACCACAATATTTATAGTATTGTTCCGGTTGAGTTTTACTTGACGAAATGTTAAGCGAATAACACCCGGCGGCATCGCTCCGTCCGCCGAAATTTACTCAGCGAAGTCGTTCTGTTTATTCCTTAACAGTTTTTCCAGGGGCTCTCAAGTGTCCCTATAAAACCAGGAAAACATGTTATTTCTTAGAACTTCGCACCCCACGCGAATGACGTCAAGCACTACACCGTGAGGGAGAAAGGTAGTTAGTCGCCGCTGATTCGCCGTAGCCATTCGGGTGCCTTTAGCCCAGTGATGCCCAAAGTTGTCCCCCAGGGGTGCACGGGAGTCTAGACGGGGGTATACGTTAGCGTGAAAAAATATGGGGGTCCATGAGTTGTAAGTGGGGGTCAATGAGTTGTATGTGGGGGTCCACGAAAATTTATCTGGATTCGATAAAGATCCAAAATAGTTGCTTGAAAACCTCTTTATTTAACTTAAATTTTTTTGAGTTGTGTATAGTGCTCTTGACGCACTGCTGCACTTACCGTCACTTTGTGTTTTCATACTTGGGAAAACCTTAAAGGCCACCTGCACTTGTGTATTTTCCATCACTGAGACCGTACTCAGACATTGTCGAATCTTCACTGATGGCTCCAAAACTGACTCTTGGTCATGATAAACTTCACTTTTCCGTTGGGGAATATGCTTTGGTCTTCCAGGCTGGGGTAATTGCAATCCTCAAAACCATGGACTACGTGGTGGAACATATGTAGGTGGAGGGGAAGGAGTTTACGTGTCTGCAGTGACAACCAAGCTGCACTTAAGGCGGTGGCCCTCTAACTACTACCAAAGAATCCAGGAGAGGAGAAGAGAGTTTTTTAGTGGCTACACCACACACGTAGGGATGACGGTCCATATATGGTGCGAAGGCATTTTTTACTCCACCTCAACGCAAAAAAAAAAACTACCAAACTATTTAGTTCGGTAATGCAAGTCTCGACTAAATTATGGTGGTAAACATAACGAGCTTTCTTTACTCAGGGTGCTAGGTCACTTAGGAATATCTGGTAATGAGACATCTGATGATTTGACCAGAATTGGCACAGACCAGGAATTCCTCGGTCCACAACCAGTTTTAGCACACCCACTTTCGGCCGTCGAAGCAACCATCAAAAACTGAGTGAATACTTTGCTCAGCAATGACTGGGAGGCATCGAGGGGATGCAGGTGGGCAAAACTCATGTTGCCTTCCATCTCAGAAGGTCTATCTAGTTTTTTGCTCTCATTGAGCAGACGACACTACAGACAACTTGTTGGACTGCTGACTGGTCACTTCACGTGGCACAAATACCTGACTGTGATAGTCCATTTGCCCAATCAACACAAACAACCTGTTTTACCAATACTCTGTAAGTTACACCAGTTAATCAGTGTAAGTTTGGTGTATTGTAATTTTTGCTTGCTGCGTTATTCTCGCAGTCGAAAGCATTTTTTATTTAAGTTTTTCGTAGATAACAAGAAGGGACAACTCGTTATAATTGTACCGAAAGTGCGCAACAGGGGCGTGCCACTCTTTTCATCCAATCAAAAAATGCACTAGGGCAAAAGAGAAGGCACGCCCCTGTTACGCACTTTCGCTACAATTACAGTGGTCGTCCAGTATAACGAATGATACAATGTCTGGGTTCATACGCTATATCGAAAATTACGTTAAAGCGAACTAAAATTTTATTATCAGAATTCAATAAAATCAGTCTATATATTACATATGAGCCCCATATTCAAATTTTCCTTAATGTGTTTTTATACCCGAGCGCACTTGTGCACAAGGGTATATTAATTTTGTTCACATAACGGTTGTTTGTAACAGCCAAAACGGATCGAGATAGACATAGACAAATGTATACATAAATGATCAGGATGAAAAAAGAAATCGATTAAGCCATGTCTGTCTGTCCGTCCGTCTGTCCGTCTGTCCGTCTGTCCGTCTGTCCGTGTACACGATAACTCGAGCAAAAATTGAGATATCTCAACGAAATTTGGTATGTAGGTTTCCCTTAATCCAAGGTAGGTTGGTATTGAAAATGGGCGAAATCGGACTTTAACCACGCCCACTTCCCATATAACGGTAATTTCCAGAAATACGAAAACTGCGATATTTTAGTAACTACTGAAGATAATTCACTCAAAATTGATATTTACAATAATTTTTAGACGAAAAATAAGAATATTATAAATTTTTGGAATATGGGCGTAGCCACGCCCACTTATGGTTACATGTGTATATCTTGGTAACCGCTGCACCAATTTCTTCCAAACTTGGCACAGTTGTTGGCCTTCGCACACCATATCAAATGGCCGTAAATTTTAAAAATCGCTCAATAACCACGCCTACTTCCCATATAACGGTAATTTTCAGAAATACGAAAACTGCGATATTTTAGTAACTACTGGAGATTATTCACTCAAAATTGATATTTATAATAAGTTTTAGACGAAAAATAAGAATATTATAAATTTTTGGAAAATGGGCGTAGCCACGCCCACTTATGGTTACATGTGTATATCTTGGTAACCGCTGCACCAATTTCTTCCAAACTTGGCACAGTTGTTGGCCTTGGTACAGCATAAAAAATGGCCGAAAATTTTTAAAATCGCTCAATAACCACGCCCACATCCCATATAACGGTAATTTAGAGAAATACATAATCTTCGATAAATCAGTAAATATTGAAGCTAATTTATTCAAAATTGATGCTTGCAACAATTCTTTACCAAGAAATACGTTTATGGTAAAATTTTGGAAAATGGGCGTGGAACCGCCCACTTATGATCACATATAATTATATCGGTAACCGTTCTACCAATTTGTACCAAACTCGGTATTTTTATTGTGCTTGCTACATAAAAGCAAAACGTTGAAAATTATTGAAATCGGACTAAAATTACGGCCGCTTTTTGTATAACGGTAAATTTCAGAAATGCTTAAAACTTCAATAATTCGAAATTTAAGGACGCTAATTTACTCAAAATTGATACACCCCGGCTTACCAACTAGCGGTAGCTTTCGGAAAGGTGAAAAAACATCTATTTAATACTTGCGCCGGGTATTTAATGTTCGGCTCCGCCCGAACTTAGACTTTCTTACTTGTTAATTGTGTAATGACCACAATATTAATAATCACGCAATAAAAACGCAACTGTTTCACAATGAATGTCGTAAAATAAAACGTGCACCATCATAAACTGACAAGTTCCGACTGAGGATTAAGGGAAACCTACATACCAAATTTCGTTGAGATATCTCAATTTTTGCTCGAGTTATCGTGTACACGGACAGACGGACAGACGGACAGACGGACGGACAGACAGACATGGCTTAATCGATTTCTTTTTTCATCCTGATCATTTATGTATACATTTGTCTATATCTATCTCGATCCGTTTTGGCTGTTACAAACAACCGTTATGTGAACAAAATTAATATACCCTTGTGCACAAGTGCGCTCGGGTATAAAAAGAAATCGGTGTAAATCTACACCGATCGGAGCAAAGTCCGGAC
>NW_023458556.1:71672755-71677370 GCF_013731165.1 Rhagoletis pomonella
AATAATCAGACAAATGTTAATTTTGATTAACATAAATAATAAATGAACTAGTGTTTTGAAAAAAATATTTGATTCCTTTCAAATATTTAAATATGTACTTTTTTACTCCAAATAAGTTTGTTACTTGAAAATAAATGTGAAAATAAAACTATATCTAAAATTTAAAATAAATGTGTTTTGTAAATTTTAATTATTAATAGGCTTTTAAAATGTACCGTTGAGGTATTAAAGACGACTAGTCTCTATTTGTACCGGTTTGGGTATTAAAGTCGACTAGTCTACATTTGTTCCTGTGTGGGTATTAAAGACGACTAGTCTACATTTGTACCTGTGCGGCATTAAAGGCGACTAGTCTACATTTGTACCTGTGCGGGTATAAAAGGGTACATTTAGTCTCTTCATAGGACATGATCGAACAAAAGGGAACAGTTCAGTCCATACAAAGGGATGCAAAGTGGCATTAGTCGCATGTTCCTTTAAAACTCATCGCGGACACATCCCGGACTCGTCGCATTTTTTGCAGGGATAATACTACATATAAAATAAAAAATATGAATAAATTGGAAATTATCAACTTTTTAGTTACATATATTACATTGCCGCAAATTAGTAGAATGTTTGGCACAAACAAGTTTTTTTGCACAGTATGCAGGCTTTTTTGTTGGGCGTCAACACCCATTATCCTCAAAGGACCGCCGTTTATTGCTTCAATAGCGTTGCGCGTAGAGAATATTCTGCTTACTCAACTATTAGCAGCTCCTACTTATATTTCAGGTTTCGCTAGGTGCTCACTAAGTTGAAGAAGGAACATCATACGTCGGTTTGTAGAAGCCTTCTGGTGTTGGTTGTCTCCACGTAAATTATGTACGTACACTGAGGGAAAAAATATTAAAATCAAATACAAACGTAATTGATCTTACTATAAACGTCAACGAAAGTACTGTATATTGGTAAATATTCAATTCAATTACGCGCATATTAAAATGACCGCGTTCGTACTGAAAAAGAATCGGTGAAGTGAGTAATCAAGACAAAAACTAAAAAATTTAATTTGCATGTTGCCTGCAGTGGAATTCGAACCCGACCATCCCCGGATATCAACAACTTGTGGCAAGCATCTTTGCGCACTCAGCTACACCCAGACATATAAATTTGCCTTCAAACCCTGCAAAAAATTGTGCGACTAATCTCTAAAGAGAGTATTCCGAGATTACTCTCAATCGGGTACAATTGGCCATTAATTAGTCCCAACTAGTCTCATAAGGGTACTAATGGAGGTCGATTAGTCTCGACTCATCCCTTATGGGTATAATTGGAGATCAATTAGTCCCCAGCTTATCTCTAACGGGTACTATTAACGATTTAATGATATGTACGCACTTAGTCAATCAAATTGCATGTGCGGCGTTGGCACACAGAGAGAGTATTCGCCTAACAAAACTGAGCACCCCGGTTCGAATCTCAGCTGGCGCAAATTTTTATTTTTATTTTTTAAAAGTGAATAGTCGCTTTTTATACCCGTTCGGGTATAAAGGTGAACAATTAGTCTCTTCATAGGATATGCTCGAACAAAAGCGATCAGTTCATTCCATATAAAGAGATCAAAAGTGGTATTAGTCGCATGCTCCGTTGCGATTGCTCCCGGAGTCATCCCGGATTAGTCCCATTTTTTGCAGGGAATGTTGAATATCTATCAACACCACAGCACGCGATTTGTACGGATAAACATGTTGCAGGAAAATTTAGAGACAGTTTGTTAAAGCGCTAGTTCCGCCCTACACATTTCAGAACTATCTCTGAACTAGTGCAAAACGGCTGCAGAGAGGGACAGTTCAAAATTTTGGTGTGCTAGTTGCGCTCTGTTGAGAAGTAAATGCACAAATTCTCACTTCTCGTACAATGTGAAAATAGCTCAGCGGGTTTGTGCAAGCGATGAACTACATGATGTAACAAGAAACTTCACAATAATTATTTGCGTCTACTTGAAAAAACCCGTTTCTCACATAATTATAACAGTTTTGTACCTAAACAATCAATAATGTAATTATAATAATGTCACAATCGACATTGAAAACATAAAAAAATTCTGACGCACCAAAAAAAAATATATATATCTTTTTGTGATTTTGTGCTATAAACGCGTTTATTTATAAGAACCGAAAATTAAAAAAATAAGAATTAGCCAAAAAGGTAAGTTTAATATTGCGATTATTGAGGAATTGATAACCTTCTCATTTTTTTTGAAGTCGGTTAAAAATTAAGTTTACGTGTCTCGGCCTGTTTTTGCGTAATTTTAGCGTACCTACAGCGTAATATGTATGTAGGCATCGGCGTAGCCAGAATGAAATTTAGGGGGGGGCTCGACCCTATTAAGCTGGCATTTCAGGGTACTATTTTATATATATATGAGGAAAATTTGAAAGTTAAGGGGGGGCTCGAGCACCCCCCTGCCCCTACCTGGCTACGCACATATGTAGCTAAATAAGATTACTTTGTTCACAGATTCCTGTGTGTCTGTAGTTGGGAATGCTAAGATGGACAACACTGAAGCTATCATTAAAAGATTTTTCAACTCTGCAAAGGACCTCGTTAAGAAGCGACAGCATGCAGTTAACCCGCAGACCTAAACGTTTCACGCAATTGTCGAGGACATGAGTCCAAACTTAATAGAATTGTAAATTTATTAAATTTAACTTTTTTCTAATTTTTACATTCAAAGCAAATATCAACCTTAAACATATTGTATTTACCTTCTTTATACCATGAAATAGTTAGCTTTTACTAAAATTTTGAATACTTGCCTTTTGAACGCTTAAAATTTATATTTATCACTTTATTGTACATTTACTTACCTTAAACCTTGAAAACTATTGTGAATTCTTTTGTAGCTAACATTAAGCTGCCTCATAGGCATACAAGCATTTTGTAATTATTTGGTCGCTACCCTCGCAAACAGCCGGATAGTAATTGAAATCCCTCTCTCATACATTTCATATAGTACATATATATAAACCGAATAAAGTTTAGCGATTAATTTCCAAAAATTTCCATGTTTAATTTCTTTCAGAAGGTTGGCAAAATATTCTTTAAGAAATCTATTCTAACTTTTTTCAGAATGCTGAAAAAATATTCTTAGAGAGATCTTTTAGAATTTTCCTTTTTTCATATATTTCTTTACGATTTCGTGTCAACCCCTTCATACGATTTTCTTTGAAAATTCGTAAAGAAATCATTACAGAATTCGAAACACATTTCCGATTTTCTTTAAAATTTCGTTAAGATTTCGGGAACTTTAGTTTGCAGGGTTACTACTCAAAATGATATTTATTTCTGAGCATTGCTAGAAATTTAAAATTGTATTTTTTACTTTGCTTTTGTACTACTCCCTACTTGCTCCTTTGGGGAGCAACTAACTTTCAGTCCCGTTGGGTATGTGCGTATACTCCCAGTAGAAAAAATGAGTAAAAAGCAATTATGGAAGGCCTTCTTGGGAATATAGAGGGCCCTACCATCTGCATGATATCCTTCATTATTTTTTATATGAAATGGGCCCAATTGCAAGGCATTGCGATTCCGGTTTTCACAAATACTTTTGCGTAAATTAAAAAAAACCCATAACAAAAATTAAAAATTATATATTGGGTCAAACGAGATTCGAACTGGGGCTTTCTTGAAAGGTAACAAATAGAAGCAAACATCTCTACGCACTCAGCCGCAGCCATAACATGTAATTATGTTTTCAAAAGATTATTTGAATCAAATTTGTTACTATCGTTCATACTAACTTATTTGCAATGTTGTGTAGATCATGTCAGTTTATTTGCTTAACGCATTGCCTACTCACTTTTCGAGAAGGGGCACTGGAAGAACTCTGTTTGTAGTGTTGTTGAGATGTGCTTTGCACTTGCCTAGAAGCTGTTTTCCTTAATATCTTATCAAGGGAAGGCCTTGACAAATTTGCCTCTGGGCTTATGTATTAATGTAGTTAGTGTACACTTGTGACTACATACATTAAGAAAAGACTTTATGAAATTGATTCTCTAATATAGAATGCTTACTTGCAAGTAGAAGATAATACATACATACACTTATCAGGATGGTGCGTACTAGACTCCTGCGCAATTCCATTTAAACGGCCCAACAAGACATCCGATCGCCGCGCAAATACTTTCCATCCCCTACTTTCATCGTTCGGGTCAATTGTGAGTAAGCATAAACCAGTTTCAGCAAGCGTACGTAAACTACCGATCAATAGCAACACGCGTAGAGTATTTACTTTGCCTTCCGCAACTACTGCGAGTAAAAGGTATTTGACAGTAGAGTACTCTACTGGTAGTACTTGAGTATTTTCGAAGAAAACATACATTTGTGGCAAGAATGATAGAAGAATTTTTTGGATCATGTACTTTCAACTAAAATGCTGATATACATACCTAAGTACATATGTATGTATGTGCATAGATACGTATGTGCATAGATACATACATATGTGCATAGATACGTATGTGCATAGATACGTATGTGCATAGATATGTATGTGCATAGATACGTACTATGTGCATAGATACGTATGTGCATAGATACGTATGTGCATAGATACGTATGTGCATAGATA
>NW_023458556.1:71677380-71714131 GCF_013731165.1 Rhagoletis pomonella
TATGTGCATAGATACGTATGTGCATAGATACGTATGTGCATAGATACATATATATGTAAGTGTCCGCATATATATTTTCTCGTCACTTGTTCTGTCGCTTCACTGCAGCAAAACCAAGTTGTGAGGAAAACCCTGACGATATGCGTAGAATTGAAACCATGGGTTCATATTAAATATATTTATGTATGCATGGACATATGTACATATGTTAAAATGTAGTTTCGATTTAAAAAAAATCGGATGAAGTTTTTCTTTCGCCATTCATACACCTCTAATTTCAGTATTTATTAAAAAAACTCAATGAAATTCAAAAACTCTATCTTGCATTTGGGTTTACTCAATACCAATTTGAGCTGTCGCAGTGTTATCAAAAAAAAAAAGTTATCAATAGGTAGGTTCAGAAGGCGCAGCAGTTGAGCGCAACCGTTGCTAAACAAAAATCAGTGATCGTTATGCGTCTTTTGAACGACTTCATACATTAGCTGTCAAATTCAACTCTCAAAGGTGCACACCAACATGTTGTCTCAAATGATCAGAAAAATATTACGATCATCTAACATGCAACTATTCAGTTGATCAGAAGTACGCAACAACGCGTTCAGAAGGTGCAATCGCACCAGTTGCTGAGCTGTTTCGCCTTCTGAACGTGCCAAATGAAAATTCGTTTCTCTTGAAATCAAGTTATATGGCTGCGTATGTATGTACATATGTATGTACATATTCCGAAATTTTTTTTATTTGTAAAGGCTCTCAAGAAAAACTAAAAATTCATACAAAATTACGCACAATAAATGGAAAATAAATTTTCTTCTATAAAAAATTTCTTAAATCAGTATGCAGCTCTTAAGAAAAAAATGCTCGTACATCTCGTCGCTACCATGTCCAACTATCGAATGTGAAAATCGGCACTTTTCAAAATTTTGATTTGCCACTAATAATTTTATTTCGTATAGCAGCATTGCTTAAGTTATTGTTTTTGACAACTTATTTGTTGGTTAATGACCGCAAACAGTTTTATAGAAAATTAGAGACGAGAAATAATACTTTCATAAAAATTTAAGTACATACATAGATTTAAAAAGCTGCTTGAATACAAAAGTTTTATGAAAATGTCACATTAAACAACTGTCTAAATCTACGTTATTTTTTATAAATAAGGCCGTAAACATTTCCTTACATCGTCGATTTCCATATTCTATTTTTACTCTTTCAATTTCACTGACCAGCGCTGCAAACGATATCAACTAGTAGGCTAACAACCAGAATTGAAATTTAATACGCAAGTACTTACCGTACTACAAGTATACAGAGAGTAGATTTGCTACTCCCTTTTGGCAGCAGCAAATATCTCTCGTACGCGATGAGGGAAAGTAGAGTACGTACTTTGGTGGAGTAATAGCAAGTACGTCAAGTATTTACTCTCTCAACGCCAAGTAGTGTATGTATGCGGAAAAAAAGTAACAATGTGTTGGGAGTAGAGTACAATGCAAGGAGTACTTATTGAATGAAATGCGGCAAATACAATTGCGCTGGACTCTAGTGCGTACGTACCAGAGAACAGCTTTGAGTATGATCGAGCCTTTTTGATCACACTCACTAAAAATCAAGCACAAGCGAACGCCACACTCGGCTACTATGTGTTCGATCGAGATGCATACCCGACAGCTGCTTTGGTTACGAATGAGTCTGTTCGATCACCCTCGCTATAAATTGAGCACAAGCAACACCACACTCGGACACCCGCAGCTAACCCGAAAATTTGTGTAACAATGAAACGGACACCCGAACATTGCGATAAAATGCAGGACAACAAAGAAATTTACGCTGAAGGTAACTGGCGCCAATATGTTCCCACAAAGCATACGAAAATGTTGTTGCTTTGTGCTTGTGCATACGCAATGAAAAAATTAGAAGCGAAGTAGACAAAAACGTTTTTGCATCTATTTCGTATAGTTTCGCGTGGAAAGCTGTGTGTGTATATATTAGAACACAGCCTAAAACTATGTAGGTACATAAGTACTTTTACAAAAAATAAATGTGCACCGAGTGTATAGGGCTTGGGCATTGCCGATCTACACACATTTATACCTAAATGGATGTAGGCGTCGTGATGCCGCATTTTGTATGAGCAAAAATATAAGAAATGGTTAAATGTACACTTAAACAAACTACCGAAAAATTCAACCTTCTCTTTACCCTCTACGCACAAAAACTAAGAACACCGCGATGAGAAGGCAACATTTTTTGTAGAAACAAAAACGTCATAAGCCAATCAAGAAAATTTTGTGCACAATCGGGTTGAAACTCGAACACCCGGGTATATTGAGCTGCAAAGCACCCGAACCCAATCAAGTATGTATGAAAAGCAATCGGGTGTTGTGGCCAACATGTTCGTCTTGAGCTCAGTCGATAACGAACAATACTTCTGCTCGTATACAGAGAACGATGCAAAACGGGTTTTGTTAGATGATCGAGTATACACGAAAATCATGCACCCGCTGCAGATGTCTGGTACGTACATAGTATTCTCCAGAAGTGTTGGCACGCAGGTTCTTAACCTGGCCCCTTCCCCCCATTACCACCCCACTGACTTCAAATATAGTTATATATACGCAGTTAATTACATAATTTGATAAATGCTTTCAATTTTTTGTTTGTTTTTCAGTTCCATTATTTTTTTAAATTTGGTTATTTTTTTTGGTAAAAAATTTTATGTCAACCAAAGGTACAGTAGTTTTTGAAAGTAAAACTGAATGTTAAGCGCAAATAATTCGTTGATAAAAAATTCAATTGATTAAAAAAATAAAATTTTGTATAATACAGGAATCGAAATTTTACAAACTGACCACTTTTTTGTTGCCCAATAAGTTCGCTAATTGCTGTCAAAAAAGCATAATATTCGAATGAATAGTTGCTAAAATATTGCATAAAGATTAAAAATGCCTGCATAAAGATTTGTTTGCAAATAACTCGTCAAAAAATGAAATAGCGTAAAAGCTTTGGTGTCAATATTGCACACCATGTTAACTTTCAAAATCGGTCAATGAAATGCAAAAAATCGAAAAGCCGACTTTGGGTGGCCCACTTGAGAAAACTTGACTCAGTGTTGACATTGGTTTCTGCTTCGTAGCTTTTTATTTAGTTTGTTTGTTGATATAGTCCCTTTTTACTTCTATTGAGCCTCAATAATTGAGGGAATGTTAGCTTCATTCAAAAAGCATATTGTTAATCGGGGTCGTTCTAAATTCTCCTGCCTGTGTTGCCGGAAAAGAGGGGCGGAAGTATTTTTGCGCAGAGCTTCTTATTGTACGCCTACAGTCCAGGTCCTGTCATTTGAAACCCCACTTATGAAAATGGAAGGAACTATATGTACATAGCCCAGTAAAATAATTATATGTGCAATATGTTGTTCTTCATTTTCGCTCTATGAAAGAAGGGTACAACTTTTTGCTGTGTGCAATTATAAAAGCCTTTAGTTTATTAGTTTAAGTCATATTTTAAGTTGATGTTCCTTTATAATTTTAACTACCGTTATCACAAACAATAGTTAATATTCAATAGTAATTAATTATATGTGCAAAATTAATTATTCAGCTTCCGTCTGCTCCAGTGTCAAAGATTTTTAGCAGAAAACTACTTCAATGACTGTGTGGTAAAAACTTAAACATATAGAAGCTATTTTCATAATAAAAATATTTATTATTTTCCCTAGATATATTATTGCCCATAACATCCCGTGGCATTGAACTATCTGAAGAAGAGCCCAAAAATAAATATAACAACAATGAATTTTTGTGACATAAAAGGTAGCTAAGTAACTGCTGAAGTAATCGGACAACAGAATATAATAAGAAGCTCCTTTAAAAATCCCGACAATTATGGAAATAATAAGCTTGGTGGTCCTATACAAACCCCAAAAGAGTGGTGAAAATGACATATCTAAAGCTGCTAGCTGCTAGCATGATTTACCATAAAAATTTACATGTATTTGAATCTCTCTGCCTCAAGTAAAAGTTCACAATAAATATTAAACACAGTTTTGGTACTTAGGGTGAGAAATAAATCGCTAAACCACAGCGCACTCTATGGCACGAAATGCGATTTGAGCATTTTAAGAAAATTACAAATTTTGTAGGAAGAATTGAAAAACGCTATTTTCAGTGATGAAAAAAAACATCAATATAGTTGATCCAGGTGCCCACCATGAATAATGGAGAGTCATTCGGCTTCCATGGCAAACCTGCCCTTAGCGAAAGGAATCTCTGATTTTAAGTAAAAAGCATATTGCTTTGGAAAACAAATAAAACCTTTTCACTTTGAGAAAAATGAATAAAAGTAGAAACATTCTTTGAGAATTAAGTTGGCAATTTTTTTGCTCATTTCGACTGAAGATATTTGAAAATTCAGCGGTAAAACGTTGCTATTCATACTGTGCGAACATCAAAATCGTAATTGAAGGAATAAAATACCTTCTTTTAGAATAACTGGCTTCAAATATGGGCTTTAATACCTCTGGAGATTTGTAAGATCTACTTCTCAACAAGACGGTTACTTATTCAAAACAGAATGACAACGCGTTGAAACTCAAATAAACCAAACTTCACAAATAGACGGAAATAATATAAACTTTACTGCAAAATTTCGGTAAAATCTATGCCGCAAAGCGTAAAACAAATAAAATTGTGCAAAAGAAATTCACTCCAAAACCAACAAAGAGAACTATCTTTACATTTTTTTTTAAATAATCGATAACCAAACATTAAGCATTTTTTTTTTAGTTATCAATTCTTCGGAATATTTTTTATACCCGAGCGCACTTGTCCACAAGGGTATTATATATAACTTTGCTCACATAACGGTTGTTTGTAACAGGCAAAACGAATCGAGATAGATATAGACAAATGTATACATAAATGATCAGAGTGAAAAGAGAAATCGATTAAGTGGCGACTGCCTGTCCGTCCGTCCGTCCGTCTGTGTACACGATAAATCGAGTAAAAATTGAGATATCTTTACGAAATTTGGTACGTGTACTTCCTTCGGACGTAGGGTATTGAACATGGGAAAAATCGGACAATAACCACGCCTACCTCCCATATAACGGTAGTTTTCATAAATACGAAAACTGCGATATTTTAGTAACTACTGAAGATTATTCACTCAAAATTGATACTTACAATAACTTGTAGACGAAAAAAAGAATATTATAAATTTTTGGAAAATGGGCGTAGCCACGCCCACTTATGGTTACCTGTTGACCTTGGTACAACATACCAAATGGCTGAAAATTTTTAAAATCGGACAATAACCACGCCCACATCCCAAGCAATGGTAATTTAGAGGAATACTAAATCTTCGATAAATCAGTAAATACTGAAGCTAATTTATTCTAAATTAATGCTTATAAAAATTGTTTAGCTAGAAATACGTTTATGATAAAATTTTGGAAAATGGGTGAGGCGCCGGCCACTTATGATCACGTATATGTATCTCGGTATATGATACATAAAGGCAAATTTTTGGAAATTATTGAAATCGGACTAAAATTGCGACCACTTTTCATATAACGGTAAAATATGAGAAATGCTTGAAATTTCGATATTTCGAAATTTAAGGACGCTAATTTACTCGAAATAGATACCGACGATAATACCTTGAAAAGAAGTAAACTATCTGGAATTTCAGAAAGTGGGCGGAATACCGCCCACATATGGCTATATAAGTTTATCTCATTATGTCTAACTGAACGTTCTATCGAAAATGTTTGAAATAGGGGTAAAACCACCCCTGCTCACTATGTAGAGTTAGTTTTCGGAAAGGTAGAAATCTAGATAAAATAGGTTCCTGGTCTACTTACCGGAAAAATAGGATCCTATATGCTAATCTAAGAATAAAGCTATCTGCGTACCAAATTTTAAGCAAATCGATTAAATAATTAATTTTTTGGCCCTTGGTGGTTGCTGAAAGCTGTTTATATACTGAGTTTCATGAAAATCGGACCAGCCGTTCGCCAGTTGCTTCTCCTTTTTTTGCTCAGTAACCGCATAAGCGATTTTGGCTGAGTTTAAAAAAGCACGCCAGTTGCTCCTCTTCTGTTCCAACTGACGCCAGTTGGAAATTTCAAGTGAAGCCATGTCTTTCTCCACCTGGTCTTTTCATCTCAGTGGGGGCCTTCCTCTTCCTCTGCTACCACCAGCGGGTTCCGAGTTGAATACTTTCAGAGCTGGAGCGTAGGTGTCCATTCGAACGATATGGCCAAGCCAACGGAGCCCCTGTATCTTAATACGCTGGACTATGTCCATATCATTGTAAAGCTCATTGTCCAATCGCACAGTGGTTCAAAACTAGAGTTTAGTGTTCACGATTCACTGGAGCCTCCATTTTTCATTTAATTATTTTTTTTGATTGATTGATTGATTGTTTATTGAAATCTTTTGTACAACATAAGACAAAAACAGTCTTTTAAAAGTACATCTACAGCAAATAAATACATATCAAACATAATTGTAAAATATAATGAACTTTTTGTAAATTTAATACTATAGCTAAGCCTAAGTTTTTAACTATCTATTACCATTATTAATTAATAAAGGCTGAAGGCACATATACTTATAATATGAGAAGATAATAGGGATAAGAAACGAGTAGAATAGAGGCATAGAGGGAAAAAGAAGGCATGTCACCTTAATTCAATGTCCTGCTATAGCTCACGGAAATAACGGAGAATTACTGAGCTGCCTCTGTTTAGTTGCACTTTCAACGACTCAGGTAGTTCGTTCCAAAGTCGCACAGCGTTGACGAAAAACAGTCTGGATGAGGTCAGTGAGGTATGTTTAGGGACAATAAGGCTGTTATGTCGGCGTGACACTGGTCATATGAGCTTGTCACAAAGATATTTAGGGGAGTCCCACTCGAGCAACTTGTACACAAACATACAATTTCTTGCAGCAAGGTAATTGAAAATACTACAACCCAGGATCGCATTTTTCCAAGGAGTGATGTGATCATAATTTCTAATCCCGTAGACATAGCGTGTAACATTATTAAATGCTACCTCAATTTTATGCGATGACATCGAGTCTAGCTTACTATATACGAGCTCGGAGTAAGTATCAGTAGAACAATGAGCTGTATGGCCAAATTTCGTTTAATTTCTATTGGGGTAAATGACGCAGATATTTTTGAACTGCGTAAGGTAGCATAAACACTACTTACCACTTCGTTAATATGGTCTGAAGCACTTAACTTAGAGTTAACTACAAATTCTATATTTTTAACTTTGTCAGTAAACTCCAAAGCACTGGCTCCAATACACAGCCTAGGAATATCTTCGATTTATTGGCAAAACATATGATTTAGAGGCATTTAGAAGCAAACAGTTATCACGGGCCCACGCAGAAACAGCAGACAAGTCATAGTTTATTTTAAAACATAAATCTTCTACCAGACCAATACGGCTTGACAAGTACAATTGGATATCGTCGGCGTATGCATGCACATTCACATAACGACACACAGAAAATACGTCATTAACAAAAAGACTAAACAACAGAGGGCCTAGGATAGATCCTTGTGGAACACCAGAGGTAACAGCCCTACACTGAGAATAAGCGTTCTCTCCCTTTACTCTTTGAGTTCTTCCTTTTAGATAGCTGGTCATAAGTTTCACAGCACTATCAGCAAAAAAATAAAATCATCTCAGTTTTTGACACAGAAGGTCATGATTTACCATGTCAAAGGCCTTAGAGAAATCTAAACGGCAAAGAAGAGTTAAGTTTCCTTGGTCAACTTGTACTCTAATATCATCAAGTACTTTTAGCATAGCTGCGCAGCAACTGTGTTGGGGTCTAAAGCCCGACTGCCAGGGTGATAGTAATTCATTTTCCTGAACAAAAGCAGAAATCTGTGACGCCATCAAGGACTCGCAGACCTTAGAGAAGTCAGGCAATATACTTATTGGTCTGTAATCGCATGGATCTATTGCAATTGTTTTTTTTTTAGCTACAGGTAGAATAATCGCTCTTTTCCACGCAGAAGGAAACGAAGCACTTGTGAAACAAAAGTTTATGATGTGGGTAAGAGTGCTTATAATATATGGCAAGGTAATTTTTATGAATTTTAACGAGATTCCATCTTCTCCTATGGCGTTAGACTTAATTTTCATAATAGCTCTCAGCACATCTATTTCACTTACTCCTTCAAACTTTTCGGGACAAGATTGATTCAGAGTAGCATCCGTAAACAGAGGGAGGTCAAAAGCATTACTGGCATTAACAAAGAAATCGTTTATTATATCGGGATACAGTTTGATTTCACTTTCCCATGTACATTAAGTTTTTTAATGTTGCGCCATAGATCTTTGGATGGAAGCAACGGATTTAATTTAGTGTTGAAGTACAAACGCTTCGCCTTTCTAATGATATCAGTAGCTTCATTCCGGGCTACTTTGTATTGGCACCAATTAAAGTCGGTGTTATTTCTTCTCCATTTAGCATGCAGTTTGTTTCGCTTTCTTATTGCAGAGCAGACCTCCTTAGTATACCACGGGCAAGATAAGTTTACAGCACGAACAATACGTAGAGGAACATAAAGATCAAACAACAAAATCAAATTACTATTTAAAAAGTCCAGTTTACTATCAACTGTCTGAAGACATCGCACATCATTCCTACACACATTAGACAAATCATAAAACAAAGCACTGGTAATTAAAGAGTTTAGATCAAGATACATAAAAGATACATTAACAGTTGGACGACAAAAAGCCAAATCTACTGAACAGAAAATTAAATCATGATCGGCGATAAATCTTATTTGATCAAATTTTAAAATATGGGCCAAGTTGGAGATGATAAAAAGGTCTAGCAGACTAGGATTAGAATTAATGGCATACATCGTCAGCATAGTATTATTAACTATCTCAAGACCTGCAGCAGAGGCATGGTCGAGAAGTTTCGCTGTGTATGAGTCATCCAGCAACAGGTTTACATTAAAGCCCCCACAAATAATATACCGCTCATAGTCAATAAGAAATAAACTAAGTTAAAACAAGTAAGAAAGTCTAAGTTCGGGCGGAGCCGAATATTAAATACCCGGCGCAAGTATTAAATATATGCTTTCCACCTTTCCGAAAGCTACCGCTACATGATAAGCCGGGGTGTATAAATATTAAGAATATTGAAATTTCAAGCATTTCTGAAATTTACCGTTATATGAAAAGCGGCCGTAATTTTAGTCCGATTTCAACAATTTTCAACGGTTTGCTTTTATGTGGCAAGCACAATAACCATACCGAGTTTGGTACAAATTGCTAAAACGGTTAGCGAGATACATATATGTGATCATAAGTGGGCGGTGCCACGCCCATTTTCCAAAATTTTATCATAAACGTATTTCTTGGTAAAGATTTGTTGCAACCATCAATTTCGAATAAATTATCTTTATTATTAACTGATTTATCGAGAATTTCGTATTTCTCTAAATTACCGTTATATGGGATGTGGGCGTGGTTATTGTCAGATTTTGTGTGCATGATGGACGGACGGACGGACAGACAGTCACCGCTTTTCATTCTGATCATTTATGTATACATTTGTCTATATCTATCTCGATTCGTTTTGCCTGTTACAAACAACCGTTATGTGAACAAAGTTATAATACCCTTGTGCCCAAGAGCGCTCGGGTATAAAAAAAAAACGAGTCCAATGGATGGCTCCTATGAGGGTTATATACACAGGACACAAGTATTTTAGATAAACAATCCGATAAATACTTCAGCAACGACAAACTCTGTGTCCAAGTTTTCCGATTTTGTCAACACACGAATCCTCAAGTTAACAGTATATCGCGATACCTCCGCCTCTCTTATGCTTTCGATCATGTCGCACTATATTGAAGTTAGTGATGCCATAAAATAAGTCCGTCATGTCAGGATCGAACCACGTCTCTGTCACACAGATAACATCAACAGATGAATCACCAAACACTAACTATTTTTTTAATGAAAGCTAATAAAATTTTCCAGAGACCAGTTGAGCCCGATTTTAAAATTTTTGTTTTTTTGTATTAAATTTTTTAGTACAAAGTGCAGAAAAAGTAGCAATTTTGAAGAAAATCGATTCTCCTGTTCCAGTTAATAAATGCTACATAATGAAAACGAGTTGAAAAAAATTGTAAGGTACCCCTGAAACGATAAAAATTTGAAATGTTTTATGAAAAATTTTCACCAAAATTAAAAAAAAACAAGTAAGAAAGTCTAAGTTCGGGCGGAGCCGAACATTAAATACCCGGCGCAAGTATTAAGTATATGATTTTCACCTTTCCGAAAGCTACCGCTACATGGTAAGCCGGTGTGTATCAATTCTGAGTAAATTAGCGTCCTTAAATTTCGAAATATTGAAGTTTCAAGCATTTCTGAAATTTGCCGTTATATGATAAGTGGTCGTAGTTTTAATCTGATTCCAATAATTTTCAACGGTTTGCTTCTATGCGGCAAGCACAATAATCATACCGAGTTTGGTACAAATTGGTAGAACGGTTACCGATATACATATATGTGATCATAAGTGTCACGCCCATTTTCCAAAATTTTATCATAAACGTATTTCTTGGTAGAGAATTGTTGCAAGCATTAATTTTGAATAAATTAGCTTTAACATTTATTGATTTATCGAAGATTTTGTATTTAACCAAATTACCGTTATATGGGTGATAGGCGTGGTTATTGTCCGATTTTAAAAATTTTCGGCCATTTGGTATGCTGTAGCAAGACTAACAACTGTGCCAAGTTTGGAAGAAATTGGTGAAGCGGTTACCAAGATATACACATGTATCCATAAGTGGGCATGGCTACGCCCATTTTCCAAAAATTTATAATATTCTTATTTTTCGTCTAAAAGTTATTGTAAATACCAATTTTGAGTGAATAATCTTCAGTAGTTACTAAAATATCGCAGTTTTCGTATTTCTGAAAATTACCGTTATATGGGAGGTAGGCGTGTTTATTGTCCGATTTTACCCATTTTCAACACCATCCGTCCTACGGCCGAAATAAGTATACGAACCAAGTTTCGTTAAGATATCTTAATGTTTACTCGAGTTATCGTGTGCACAGGCGGACTGACAGACGGACGGACAGACGGACGGACAGACAGTCACCGCTTAATCGATTTCTCTTTTCATTCTGATCATTTATGTATACATTTGTCTATATCTATTTCGATTCGTTTTGCCTGTTACAAACAACCGTTATGTGAACAAAGTTATAATACCTTTGTGCACAAGTGCGCTCGGGTATAAAAATATTTCAGTTTATAGAAAAATGCTGGGTATGCTATAGTGGTTAAAGAATTTTTTTTTGGAAATTCATAAACGCTACCTCAAATTATTGTTATTTGCGATAAAAAAATGAGACAAGTATTTTTTTATTTCGAAAAAAAAAAGTTTTTTTAGAGGTCGCGCTGGTCGGTTTTTTATAAAAATGTGGTTTTTACATATAATAACTCTGCTATTATTGGCCTAGTTCCCGAAAATATGCTCTCGAAAAGAGACTTGTAAAATTAAAACGTTGATACTGAAAGATTAAGACGTTCTCATTGGTAGGAACTTGTTACCAGGGCGTTTCTGGGGTTGCTAATTAGGACTTTGAAGTCAGTTTTTCAAAATTAAAAATGGCGGATCCAAAATGGCGATAAAGCACTCGAGAGTTTTTGGGGTCGCCGATTACGAATCCTAAGTCAATTTTTGTAAATTCAAGATGGCGGATCCAATATGGTCATCAAATTAAAAAAAAAATACTAAAATTGAAACGTTGATTCTGAACGTTTTAAACATTGTCAACAGGGTTAAAAATCGTTTCCAGTGGGTTTCTGGGGTTGCTGATTACGAATCTGATGTCAAATTTTCAAAATTCAAAATGGCGGTTAATAGTTTCAAACAAATCCAATAATTTTTTTTAAAGTTGGTCGGCATTTTAGATCCACCATTTTGAATTTTGAAAATCTGACATCAGATTCATAATCAGCAAGCTCAGAAACCCACTTGAAACGAGTTTCAACCCTTGACAATGCTTAAAACGTTCAGTATCAACGTTTTAATTTTAGCAATATTTTTTTTTTAATTTGATCGCCGTATTGGATCCGCCATTTTGAATTTAAAAAAATTGACTTCGGGTTCATAAGCAGCGACCCCAAAAACTCTCGAGTGCTGGGTTTCGAGCAAATCCAATCATTTATTAAAAAAATGTATCGCCATTTTGGATCCGCCATTTTGAATTTTGAAAAACTGGCTTCAGATTACTAATTAGCAACCCCAGAAACCTCCTGGTAACAAGTTCCGCCTTAATCTTTCAGTATCAATGTTTTAATTTTACAAGTCTCTTTTCGAGAGCATATTTTCGGGAACTAGGCCCATTCTAACTGCCCAAGCCAGGTATGTAATTAAGAGAATATTCCCCAATAATATCAGAGTTATTATTTGTAAACACCACATTTTTAGCTGCATTTTAACATGTCACGGAAATAAAAAAATTTAGAACATCAGCGTTTTTATAAAAAACCGACCAGCGCGACCTCTAAAAAAACTTTTTTTTTTTCAAAATAAAAGAATACGTGTCTCTTTTTTATCACAAATAACAATATTCTGATGTAGCGTTTCTGAATTTCCAAAAAGAGTGTTTTTATGAACCACTCAGTATGCAGTTTTATATATCATTAAATTTTAATACAATAAAGTGCAATTTGCAAGTGGATAAGAGGTTGCGTTGATTTTTAACAATTTTTTTCGCTGACATTTCGAACACATTCTAAATGGGAAATAAAAGCGTTTAATAGAAATTTCAATTTGCAGTTTAGTCAGTGTCAGTGAAAGCCCTTCTGGTGGCTGAAGAAGTGTGGAGATGTAGAAGTTAAACAGAAGGTTAATGGTACTCCAGTTTCTGTGGGCGGATTTAGAGGGGTGTACTCCGATGACGTCATTGTCTGAATGCAAGTCCATCATCCTCATCGACGACGTGCACAATATATATGGCACATATTACACCGTGAAATAATAAACTACTCAGTAACAGAACTCACTTAAAAACTTTTTAGATGATCCACTAGGGTGTCACAATTATTTAAGGGAGCCTCAAATGATAGCCCCGAGTATATAGAATTGGCCATGATTGGGCGAAAAAGCTAACAAACGTAGATTGCGCTTCACTCGGTTGCGCACATCATTTATATGTGCGATAAACATGGCACATTTTTTATAGGAGATTAGAAGTATAACCAAAACTTCAACTTAAAGTCGGCACGGGTTATCTCATCTTACAGCAATATGTTATTTAAGTCAAAAGGGGAAAAAATGAGGGTATGCGAGGCAGATTCCAGAAAAAAACAGAGATACCCTAATGTAGGTATACTAAGAAACACATACATATATTCATAAATAATGTGCATCCATGTACACATAATGAATGCATGTGTACAGCGATTTCAATACCTCCAATATATAACCTTGTGCAATTTGAATGCCATTATTTATGCATTTGCTACTGCGGCTGCGCAGCAACTTGCTTGAAGCAGCAACTCAGTGCACGGACTTGGAAAAAATTAATAGTGGTAGATTTAACATAAACAAATTGGTAGAAGTTGGTAAATTTTTTTAAGAAACAATATTAGATAGTTTTTACTCATACAGGATAAATGAAGGCGAATTCAGGCAAGGTGGGATTACCAGGGCAGCTGGATTTTGGCATCGGTGATTCTTAATGTCAAAATTGTGTATTTGTTGTAATTCTTAGCAATTCATTATGCATAAAATTTGTTAGTGACATTTCTGTTTTTGAACTTCTGCTGTCACCTTATATGAATTCGCGTTGGAATAAACTGTATTTTTTTATAAAACAACAAAAAATATATTTCACGCCAATAAAACATTCAACAAAAAATTAAAGAAAGCAAAACAGCAGCTTGTTTATCTCAAACAGTGTCGCCACGGATACATTTTTTTTCTACCAAAATGTCCTACCAAAACCAATCAAAACCTACCAAAAATTTGTTTGACCTAACAAGATCTTGTGCTACACCCTAATTGTAATCACTCCAACCTGAGGATATTTAAGAAGTTAAGCACTTTGGAAGGTGCCATGTTACAAATTTTGGATTGAGCAGACAATCGTTCCGCAAAATATATCAGTCTGCTTTTGATGATACGTGGGCTTCCTCCACCATCCAAATTCAAATGGTACCTCAACTTGCAGTGTCCTGTCAGGAAACTCTAAGAGTCCTAAGACCATCCCGGCTAAGTTAAGGAGTTTTTCGGAGTTCCTCTTGGAAGGAGTTATGGATCTCTTTGATTGTCTGACACATGAGCCCTGCCAGGCCTTTTCCATTTTCAAATTACAAAAAACGGCACTTTAAATATAGCTTCTTCTTCTTCTTCTTTTTTGGCGCTGTAACCGCCTAAGCGATTTTGGCCGAGTTCAGCAAAGCACGCCAGTCGTTTCTCCTCTGTGCCAACTGACGCCAATTGGAAACGCCAAGTGAAGCCAAGTCCTTCTCCACCGGATCTTTCCATCGCAGTGGGGGCCTCCCTCTTCCCCTGCTACCACCATTCCATTCGAACGACATGGCCAAGCCAGCGGAGCCGCTGTATTTGAATTCGCTGCACTATGTCCATGTCGCTGTAGAGCTCATACAGCTCATCATTCCATCGTCTGCGGTACTCGCCGTTGCCAACGCGTAAAGGCCCGTAAATCTTCCGCAAAATTTTTCACGCACTTTTCCAGTCCAAAGCGCCATTAATACAAGTCCTACAACGCGAATCTGTTAAAATATTTTTAAATTTAGGTCAAAACTTTATTAAAAAAACTGAGCTTAACATTTCCTGTGTTGTTAGATCACCACACCTTTCTCTCCCAATTGAAGACGTTTTCCTTGGTCATGACTGCAACGAACTCATAAATAAAATTCCAATAGTAGCTGCAAACAAAATTAGAATGGACTGTCTGCAATTTTATATAACCGCATTGGAAGAGATGCAGCGAAGATTACCTTTGAAGGCAGAAATTTTTAAAGAAATGGAGTTTTTATGTCCCGACGAAGGAAACAAGAATGACTTGGAATTTAAACATCTTTGTGAAAAAGTAAACGTGGACTCTAATTCCATTTTGCAGGAATGGAGAACATTTGAGTTCAATTTTTCGGAGGAAGAAAAAAAAGTTCTTTTGGATATGGACGTTGAAAAATTTTGGAGCAAAATGAGTAAATTAAAAAATTTGAATGACAGCTATATTTTCCCTAATTTATCAAAGGTAGCTAAGTTTGTTTTGGCTCTGCCACATGCCAACGCAGACGCGGAAAGAATCTTTTCCATCATCACCGATGTATGTACAAAAAAACGAAACAAACTCAGTCACGAAAATTTAACCTCCATTTGCATTACCCGCTCCAAATTACAAGACGAAAACCAAAACTGCTGCACTTTTCAGTGTAAAGATTTACATTACAAAAAAATGGTCGCATCAGAATTGTATAACCATCATAAAAATATTTGATTTATTTAATATTTATCAAAAATCTTGCAATGTGTATAATAATATTTTTAGAAGTTAGGTCCCTTCTCAAAGTAAGAACATATTTTTAATAGTTTTTCCCATAGAGACTAAACAAACGTGATCTCAGTTAGGTACAAATGCTTGGCTTGTTTTAAACAGAACTGATTATTATTACAAGTATAAATATCTTTGATATAAATACGTGCATATATACATATAATAAAAATGCATTGTAAATGTAACTTACCTTATTTTTTATTAAAAATATATACATGCATCTGTATACATATGTATATATATTTACATATGTACATATTTACCTAAAGTATGCAAATAAATGAATTATTTTAATAAATCGTGTGTAAGTATATACCTGTTAAAACAATATAAAAGCATTTTTATTTTTGAACTATAAAAACTCGACCAAAATTTCGCTGAAAATATGCACATAACTTCAGCAATCTTATGGTAAAATTATCAAAAGCAATATTTTAGCAAATAACGAGTATAGAAACGAAATGGGTCAAAAACAAAGTGTAGGGAATTTTGTAGGGGAAAAATTATATGAGCGTAGGGAAATATAAGGATTTTTATTTGGATGCATGGGGATTTTTGAAAAAAGTATGTAACAACACCGACCAGCACGGGCATGATGAGTGATATAGCATGGTTTTCGTACGTCGAGAGAGGACTTTACTCCTGAATTGCCTACTCAGTCCAAAGTAGCACTTGCTGGCAAGAGTTCTGCGTTGGATTTCAATGCTGACATTATTATCGGTGTTAATGCTGGTTCCCAAGTAAACGAAATTCTCTACTTTCTCGAAATTGTAACTGTCAACAGTGACGTGGGTGCCAAGGCGCGAATGTGCTGACTGTTTGTTTGATGACAGAAGATACTTCGTCTTGTCCTCGTTTACCACCAGACCCATTTGCCTTGCTTCCTTATCCAACTTGGAAAAGGCAGAACAGACTTCGCGGTTTTGTTACCGATGATGTCGATGTCATCGGCATAAGCCAGCAATTGCACGCTCTTGTAGTAAATTGTTCCTGAGCGGTTCAGTTCTGCAGCTCTTATTATCTTCTCCAACATCAGATTAAAGAAGTCACATGAAATGGAGTCGCCCTGTCTGAAACCCCGTTTTGTGGAAAACGGCTCGGAGAGGTCTTTCCCAATTCTGACGGAGCTGGTGGTATTGCTCAACGTCATTTTACACCGCCGTATGAGTTTTGAGGGGATGCCAAATTCAGACATAGCGGCGTATAGGCAATTCCTTTTAGTGCTGTCAAAAGCGGCTTTAAAGTCGACAAATAGGTGGTGAGTGTCGATCCTTTTCTCGCGGGTTGTTTCCAAGATTTGGCGTATTGTGAATACCTGGTCTATGGTGGATTTTCCAGGCCTAAAGCCACACTGATAAGGCCCAATCAGTTCATTGACGGTGAGCTTCAGTCTTTCACGCTCGATAAGACCTTGTAATCTGTGCTTAGAAGGCTGATCCCGCGGAAGTTGGCGCGAATGGCGGGGTCTCCTTTCTTGGGGATTGGGCAGAGCACACTTGAATTCCAGTCGTCGGGCATGCGTTCATCTGACTATATTCTGCACAAGAGTTGATGCATGCATCTTATCAACTCCTCGCCGCCGTACTTCAATAGCTCAGCTAGCAGGCTGTCAGTTCCAGCAGCTTTGTTGTTTTTCAGCCGCGTTATTGCTATACGTACCTCGTAAAAATATATGTAGCTAGAGGCTTAAAATTTCAGGTAGCTTACTAAAGTTTAGTGAATTATTAATCTGTAAAAAATTATGTTGGTATCATATATATATAAAGCTAGATATATAGCCATTTCATTAATACATCACATTCATAACACATAGGTCTGGCTGGACCCACATATATTCTATGTAATCCTATGTAATTTTTACCTAAATTGAAGGAATGCAAGCGTTTTTCAAAGTTTTCTGTTGAATTTTTTTAATTATCATAGCAAGAGATGATTTGAATTTTTACCTAAAATGAAGGAACGCAACCGTCATTCTTCAGGAAACAAATAAATGTGACTACAAAAATAAATATTTTCTCTTTCGCAAACTTTTCTATAAAAATCTTTATTAACTTAAATTCTTGTGGATACTCCATTTCTTTTAATAGCGCTTTTCATAAGTCTTGGAATGCTCTATACTGGGTTTTCTATGATTTCGCTTGGAATATTACCTCATTATAATTTTACTCGCCTCCAAAGCTCGTCCATGTTACTCGGAGCTCGCTTGTGCTATGCTAATCCTCACTTGACCACAGCGCTCAATTTTTCGATGACGTGAAAATTTTGCTCAAGCAGCCGGCTGTGTCGAATATTTTCAGAATCCTTTGGATATCCGTCCTGCCGGCAAACAACTTCTTCCTCAGGGTTTGCGCTTTTGTCTACAAAGTCCGGTAAATTTGTTTGGAGGAATTGTTCATTATTCCTTTTATATTAACCAGTGGCACCAAATGCCAGCAAGTAAAATATCCCAAGCCATTAAGCTGCCACTGAAATTTTGTAAAAGTCACGAGAATTGGAGCTTTTGCACTGAAAAGGGGTAATATGGTCCGATGGAACGAAAATTAATTGCTTCCAAAGCGATAAAAAGGAATATTTTTGGGAAAGACCTCATCAACATCTTCAAAAACACCATGCCAAGAAAAACGTCTAACATGCCAGCACAAATCCCAGACCGCAAAGCTATCGAAAAATTGAGCGCTGTGGTCAAGAGAGGATTAGCATAGCACAAACGAGCTCCAGCAACATGGAAGACATTTGGAGGCGAGTAGAATTATAATGGGGTAATATTCCAAGTCGGCCTCTGGGGTGTAGTGGTAAGCAGTGCGCGCTTCCACTCATCAGCACCTGGGTTCAAGCACTGGTCAAAGCAACATCGCAAAAAAAATATATAAATAGGTTTTTTCTTAACAGCGGTCCTCCCTCGGCAGGCAATGGCAAACCTCCGAGTGTATTTCTGCCATGAAAAACACCTTCTCATAAAAATACAATCGCCTTTCGGAGTCGGCGTAAGACTGTAGGTCCCTCCGATTTGTGTGATCAATGCGCACGCCACAAGTGGTAGGAGGAGCTCGGCCAAACACTAACATATGTGTAAGCGCCAATCTATTATTAATATTATTAATATTCCAAGCGAAATCAGAGAGAACTCAGTAGAGAGCATTCCCGGACCTATGAAAATCGCTATTAAAAGCAAGGGAGTCTCCACAATCCTCTTGATGTATACCTCCTAAAATCTCAAAACAGCAACGTTCAAAACTGAGTGAAGAGAGTTGCCTTGCATTTTTGCTCTGAATCGCTTGTTAGTTTTTCTATATACTAGGCTTTATTCATTAAATAACAAGGACAAATTGCTGAAAACTTCAAAGCAATCCGCTTACTATTAAAAAAGTTATGTTACTGTAAGTAACCAAATGTCGAACATGCACCCGGTTTTGATCGCCAGTGTATTTAAATAACTAAATAAAAAATAAAGCCCTAAAGTTAAATAAATATTTGAATTACATACAATAAATAAGTTTAACTGAACAAATGTTGCACATAATTTCTATATAAATGCATACAATTTGCAAGTGGGTCTAGCCAGACTCATGCGTACCAAATGTGCCAATCGAAACATGTGCCTGTCATTTCTGACGCAATCTGAAATTCTTCTCAGCCCCTAAGTAGCTCTGCAGTGCATCCTTTAGATGCACCTCAGACAGGCTCGGAACCATGCATGTGCATTTGGGCTTCACGCTTTACGAGACAGTCAAACCTTTCGTTGCTTTTATGTCCCGGAACCCACCAGAGAATTACACTATTGTAGGCTCCCAGGTGCTTCAAAACAGTTTTTCAGCTGTCCACAAGCCTTGGCGCCATTTGGAAAGAGTGTCAGGCCTTTAACACTGCCTGACTATTCGACATAATATTTATTCTGTCCCCATTTGTCCATCTATGAAGACATTCGCGAACACATATTTCAATTTCGAAGACTTCCTCCTGGAATATGGTACGTTCCCGTCGGTATACCATACTTCGGACTCTAGGTCAATCATAGTATAATCGCTTCCCAGCAGTCTCTTTCAGGAATTCTGGCCTTACAAGGCTTGTAGAAGGATAACCTCGGTAGTATAATGTCCGTGAACTTGATAGCGGGATCATCCAGGGATGGCTTGAAAACCTCTAAATGCCCCGAAGAATTCCAGTTTTCATGCTGATAATATTAGGTAGCCGTAGGGTCACCAGGCCAGTGCCGCGGATGTAACAACGGGTTTGAAAGAACAATACGTTAGCTTGGGTGATATTCCCTAAGTCTTACTATGAAGTCCCTGACAGGCATAAAATGCCCTTGCAGCTTTGTTGGTTAAATTCGAGAGATGTGACTTTAAATTGAGCCTTTGTCGAGAGTTACCCCTAGATATTGCGCCTATACTGAGAACACAATTTCTGTGCCTGAAAAGGATGGTGTAATCAAGTTGACTTTTCTTCTTTTGGTAAATGGGCCAATGGTGGACTTCATTGGGTTTATTGACAAGCCCTTTCCAGAACATCAGCCTTCGGTACAACTTTGCAGTTCAGTTCAATTTAAATTAACTTGCAGGCACATAAAGTATTTATGGTTGTTCAAAATGTATATTGGCAATTATATAGTTATAAGTTTGTTCTTACGAATCAGATATATTTGTTGTTGTTTGTGGTTGCCGTTATACGCATATATATAAGCAAGTTTGCTAAAATGTTTGGATACATATTTTCAATTTTTCGCAATTATTGTGGCGAAACCTACCAAAATCCGATCTAGCCTACCAACCTACCAAATGTAAAAAACTTACCAGTTTTGGTAGGAAAAGCCCATGTGTGGCAACACTGATCTCAAATACATTTTAAATTGAAAAAGCGAACTCTCTACCAAATGCCGTAATCTCATAAAGCAATTTCGATTCGAATTTGATTCGATCACGGATGCCTTGGTTCTAACCCTGTATTACATTAAAACAAACAATTACTCTGCACTTCAAAATTGTTTGATTAAAATTAGTTTTGAAATGCTTGAAGTTTGCAAACCATTCGTTTGGCAGCCTCCCACAAAAAACGTATTGCAAACGAAAAATATTTCCATAGGCAGCTGATGATTATGGTCAGAGTTAACTACTAATATTTATTTTAGGTGTGTTCGAGGACAAAATATGTATACACTGCGTTCATTCAAATCTCTTTGTTTTCTTTCCGGAAAATATTGGTAGATTTTTAGACTTTGTTTGTAAAAATGGTAGAAAATAAAAAGCAGCTAAAAAGTTGGTAGATCTACCAATAAAGTGGTAAAGTCCGTGCTCTGCAGCAACAGCAGCAAAGAGATGAACGCAAATTAATTTCAATTTGTTATATTTGAAGCAAAAGCGATGATGCTGCTGCCAACAACTATGGCGCGTGCTCTAGTGGTTGGCTGAGAAGGTGCAAGATGTTGTGTTTTTTACTTGCAGTTGCTACTGCTACCCACTCGAAGACTTCATTATGAATGTGATAAAATTGGTTTAGCAACATATGTACATATATTTGTATGTATGTACATTAGACTGCATCACTCCCCATACAAAAAGAAATTGATACTACTTTCCCATTGGAATTATAAAATCTATTATATTTTAAGATGTCCACCAAAATATTTCGGAAAAATATTAAGATTTAAGTGAGCTGGACCGATTTGAAAATACGTACAACAATGGTGTTTTTTATGAATTAAAATAGTTTCTTAAAGATGTTTTTTTGAAAGAGCCCCTCAAATGACAAAACGGTTTAAGCTTAAAAAATTTGCATAAAAATATTTAAAAAAAAATTTAACGGAATCGTAATGATGAGATTTTTGATGCTGTTTTTTAACTTTTTTTAAAGATTGGTATAAGAAAAACTTGAATAACTGAACCTAAACTCTTCCGATTTAGACTTAAGAGGTCTCATTGAAAAGGTATTTTCGCACCCTTTGCTTTATAACTTTGCTAATAAACTCATTCGAAGGATAAAAGAGAAAGGTAGGATGAACCAACGGCATTCAAAGTTGACTTAAGATGTGTATTTGGAGAAAAAATTGGGGCACGAATAACTTTTTTTTGGACAGAAATAAAAATAGTTTGAAAATGCCTTTCTACTGAGATCCCATAAGTCTAAATCAGAATAGTTTTGGCCCAGTTATTCAAGTTTTTCGTAAATCAATCTTTGAAGAAAGTAAAAAAAACAGCACCAAAAATCTCATAATTACGATTCCGTTGAAAAGATTTTTAAATATTTTTATGCAGATTTTTTAAGCTTAATCTAATTTGTCATCTTAGGGGACTTTTTTCAAGAAGAAACTATTTTTATTCATGAAAAAATCCATTTTTGGAGGTATTTTCAAATCGGTTCAGCTCACTTAAATCTTAATATTTTTCCGAAATATTTTGGAGGACGTCTTAAAATATAATAAATTTTGTAATTCCGGCGGAAAAACCGCAACTTTTTTGGTGATCCAATCTAATGTACATATATACTATAGGCTGTACAGACTTATTGCCAATAGCCAGCGTCTTCTTATTGTTCAGTTGTCCAAATGATTGACTGTAAAGAGCAAGCAAACGAACAAATGGACAGTCAGTCAGTTTTCCAGATAGATAATAACGAATACTTTGCTGGGCAATTATGGCATTTTTAGTGTAAATGATAATGGGAACTATTAAATAACCGCTATGGAGCATTGACACTCCAAGCCATTAATGATGGCAGTTTAAGTGCAAAGAATGCCGCGTACCGAAACTATTTCACCGTCTATCTTTAAAAAAAATTCTACTTATTGACAGCTGCTTCCGTTGTAGTTCTCGGCTGCGTTTGGTGCCATTTATTTAGGTGCGCTTTAAGCAAAAATGCGCATTTGCGCGCACTAGAATATTATGTAAATAAGTATGTATATATACATATTACATAGATATGTTTGCATGTCTAGAGGAGCACACTGATATCTCTGGTTAGTTGGCATTATAAATCATTCAGTCCGTATTTGCCGAAGAAAATGTATCTAAGTTGGTGTTGAAAAAGCGAGACTCAGATAATAATGAACTTAAAAAGTTATCATAAAATACTATTGCTGGTATGTGCACAAGTGTATTCCAGGCAGAAAATGTAAATAAAAAATTTGGTATAACTGCGAATGTTACACAATTCTGCTCCTTCACCGCCGTCAACCAAATGCCTCACCTGTTATTAAAAGCAATAAAAGTACCAGTTAATATACCATGTCGATATTAACAAAGACAGTTCTGTTATTTTATAATAAATGAGTATTATATACGTTTGGCTGAAAGTCAACAATTAATGTGGAAATATGTTCATACATATATATACATATATGGTGCATATTGATGTGTTTGTGTTCCATATGCCTTTGCCATAATTCACAGATCTTCTTGACTTAATTACACCTTTCCGTATAATTATATACAGCATGCCACACGACCCATACATATGTACATATGTTTGCATACCCTGTGGGAAATGGGACTAGTTTGTAGCTAACTATTAACTAACTAGCAGTCGACTAGTGGTAACTATTTATTAACTATTTACTTTGGCCGTAACTAACTACTTTTGTATGGCGATGACCGCAAAATAGTGATCACTGGTTTCATCTGCATTAGATGTCAACTGACTTGTAGCTATCTACGTTTGTGAACAAACTATCAAAAAAATACCTTTGTTTTTAATTTTTATTTATTTATTTTATTTAACATTACTTATTTGCATATTTGTTTACATGTTCTTTTGTATATGAATTCCATCAGACATAACCTCAAAATAATAATGTAAAATTTCGATCTTTGTTTTATATGTCCTGAATTCGAAAAAAAAATCTACGAAGTGCTGAAAAAAGTGTATTGAAAGTATTTTTTGTAGGAGGATATTTAAATAGAAACTTTTAAAGTAAACACACTTCCGATAACGTCTGCATGACTCCTGCACGCCTTTACATAGCTAATTAAAAGTTACGTATTTATAGAAATCCCGCAAAAAAGCTAACTATAAGTTGGTTATTTTAATCAATTGATAATTTTTTTCTGCAGGCTACTTACAATTGCTTACACACATTCAAATAAATATATCTTACACATTTATACTTGTAATTAAAAATTGTACACTTAATTTTTGTTTAAATTTTAAAGCGCGACTATCTTTGGTTAGTCACTTACCGTATAGTTTCTGGCTGACACACATGTTGCTCAGTTTACCATATTTCTGCACATGCGAAATTTTACAAAAGACAAAATGTTCCGCTTGCCTGCCATTGACATGGAGTCTCATTAATTTCGCGCGTTTCTACGTCAATCAAATGTTGCTTGTTTGTTTTTAGCGATTAAAACCACAAAAAGATTGTCGAGGCGTTAAAATTCTTAACAATTTTACTTCCGTATTATAGAGCACTGGGAATAAAATTGGATTTTTTTTTAAAGCGATTGAGCTTCTGTGATATCTGCTAAAAGTGAACATTTAGGGGATTCCCTTAAACTCGTTAATTCTTAAACTGTATAAAACTGCTAAGTTTACGAGGCTTTTAATAGCTGCGTAAAGTGGCTGTTTGACAGATCAACCAGGATTTTGTGAAACAATTTTTGTTGCATAGTATTTTCCATAACATCCCGTCATCTCTATCACTTTTGGCTAAAATGCATTTAAAAATGCCGAATATAAACAGAAAACACAAGCTAGTATATCTAGTAGTTGAAATTAATTATTTTTATTCACATATTACTTTTTTCATTTGTATCCAACATTATATAATATATTTTAGTATAAAATTTTCGGCCCCTCGGCAACACTGAAGCTTACTAGGTCGTTTGCGCATCGAATTTGCCTCGTAATTTTACGAGGGGCTCATAAATAGAGCTCCATACAAATTTTGACAGTTCTTTTAAGAAACTCGTAAATTTACGAGCTTTACGAGGATTACGAGGCTTTTAGGAGTTTAAGGGAAGACTACTATTGAGTTTCACAATAAGCTGCATAATATTTCTCCAAGCAAGGTATAAGAATGTCAAATGACGGCCCAGGAAAGTTCTTGGAACCACAGCACCTCTACAGTTGTACATCGCCGATTCTAAACTGGAGAACCGAGAGTCCGCTACTAGCTGGTCTGATTAAAAGGCGTTACTAGTCGGAAGTCCACTTAAGTAAAATTAGTTATTATTTTTCCTACTTTAGACGATTTGGGTATTGAGTAAGGAAAAGTCACAGCATATCGACGGCTGAATCGAGGTTGCGCAAAACAAGCCGAGGTAGCTAGAACCGGATCCTCGTAGGCATACGGGCATACAGAGCATACTTTTTTGGGGTGTGAGTGATCAAAAATAGGTTAACACATAAAAAAACTTTATGAAATATTTTCAATTGCGAATTTTTTTCTTGAGAGCTGCAAACTGATTTAAGAAATTTTCATAGAAGAAAATTTCATTCCCATTTCTTGTGCGTCATTATATGTGACACGTAAAGTTAAAAGGGACCTACGGTCAGAAAAAATCGGTTTTCACTTTTTCATCGACTCTTATAGTAAGCGGGCCGCTCTTTCCAATGCCATAAAGCGCAGCTTTCTAGCTGCATTAGTTTTTCACAATTTCACTTCAAATTTAGGTACTTTCACAAAAAAAAAGTAAAAAAAAAAATCAAATCTGACAAACTATTCTGAAATTAATTAAATTGAAAATCGTTACTCGGGGGTTCTCGGGGTCGCTGATTACGAATCCGATGTTAGTTTTTAAAAATTCGGTGTCAAAGACATTTTTGAGTTTCATATGAATGAGAACAAATTTTAAATTTTTTCCGCCATATTGGATCCGCCGTTTTGAATTTTTAAAAATGAGCATCGGATTATATTTAATTGGTAGAATACAAAGAATTTCGATTGATATGGTGATTCAAATGTTGTTGACATCTTCCGATGCTCTAATCACTTCACTTCGACACAATGTAAAAAAACGCAAAAAGAAGCTACGGCAGATCTTGAAGATCTTTTGGCATACATATTTTTAAACCACTTTTTATAGTTTTTCAAAGTCAAGTTTAAAAATTAATATTTTTGTGTTGTCACTTATAGACTAGTTAGTCTAGACTTAACTTATTTTACGTAAGAAATCGTCAATGAATATTTAACACGTCGACTTAGCCAGAAGCAAAAATATTTTTTATTTTTTTTTCCTTTTCAGCTAGCATGAAGCTAGCAACACAATTTTCATAGCAATTTAAAATACACATGCACATTTTAAATTGTGTGAAAACTTACAGTTTATAGAATTCAGTAGCGGCGAAAACAAAGGGCTTAAACCTAACCCAAACCGATCGTAAAACTTTATTTCACCTACAAGAAAATTACGTAAGATTTCTTATTATCATATGACTGGTTCGAACACTTCAAGAGAATGGCACGTTTTTAATAGTTTGATAAATATTTTAGTAAGTGAACTTATGTTTGTGCATATCAATATACGCAACAAATATGATTGCAAAGGAATAAAGAAGATCTAAAAATTTTCAAAAACCAACAATCAGCGATTGTTTTGCTGTAGTACCAACATCAAAAAATAAAGTAAGCAAAAAAGTTTTTTTTTTTTTCTGACAGCGGGCGCCCCTCGGCAGGCAATAGCAAAACCTCCTAGTGTGTTTCTTCCATGAAAAAGAGCTTCTCATAGAAATGCAATATCCGTTCGGAGCCGGCGTAAAACCTGTAGGTCCCTCCTCTTTGTGTGACAACATCAAGGCGCACGCCACGAATCGGAGGAGAAGCTCGGCCAAACACTAACATATTGTGTACAGAACGGAAAATTATGTTTGGCGTGTGTGCCTAACTTATGTTCAATTTCTAGATTCTGGTTTAGTACAAAATTCCCTTTTCTTGCTAAAAAGCTAAGGAAACTTTTGAACTAAGTTAACTGCATGGAAAAAGTACATCGACTTCTAAGAAAAATGTAGAGGTGATTTCTTATTGTTGTCATATTAATTTTCTTATTCAATAAAACCATACTCTAATATATTTGGTAGTCTTTGCTCTGTGTGGAACTGCATTGATATTGCAAATAAATTTCTTACTGAAGTAAATGGAATCGCGAGCACCCTGAAGATTGTTGAAATCAAACATCTTAAGTGACTAAAAAAAATATTTGACTTCATTCTCTCAACTTTAAATAATGTAGGAAACCTAAGAAATTTATTAAAATAGGATATATTACAACAGCCTCCAAACACTTCTACATGAGGCGCCCCTGATCTACACAAATCGGTTGTTTTTTTGATTTTATTTATACTTTGTTTTTTGATGTGTCAAAATTGCATGTGAAAACAATATGTGTTGCTAGAAAAATTTCAGGACTGTGAACAGAATACTAACATTAAGAAATATACTAAAACAGCCTCTGTTTATACTTTACTTTTTTGTGTCGAGATTTCATGTAAAAACAATATGTGGCGCTGGAAAAATTTCACGGCTGTGAACAGAATACTAACCTTTAAATTTCATACTAAAAAGATTTCATCCATTAAACAGATGGGTGAAGTCGTGCCTTATACGGATCTTCTGTTATTACACTGCAAAACATTTTCAGTATTTTTTCTGGGGAATTGATGAAACCAAGTTTTTCTGAAAGTCTGGATTGTATATATACAAAAGTAGAAAAGTAGAAAGAATCTGAATTTCGAATTTATTTTTGCCATAAACGGCCGTTGCGTGCGCTAAGATGCAAATAGCATGGAAGGAACATGATGGAAAAGTACAAACAATGTTTTCTCAACAATGCTTCTAAACAATTTATTTATTTATACCTATGTATATATGCATGGGCGTAGCCAGGTAGGGGCAGGGGGGGAACCAGTCCCCTCCCCCCCTAACTTCCAAATTTTTGCCTAGATATTGAAATATATTACCACGAAATGCTTGCTTGATAATTTCGGCCCCCCTAACTCTAAAGGTTTTTCCTATATGTATATATACTGTATAACAAATTATACTCCCAACGCTAACAAAATAATTAGTAAATTGATTTAAAAAGTGGATATGTCGATCATACGGTTCTGTATCAAGTTATTCTCTCTAACTTCAAAGCACTTCAATTTAAAAAGGGTAAAACCCTTTATAGTTCAACTAGCAGACCCGTCGAACTTCGTACCGCCCAAAATTAATTTTTTGTATTGAAACATTTTGGTCCAACATTTTCACCAACAGTTCACGTTCATGATTTTCAGTGACGCATTTATCTTCTAATATTACGGTTTGGTGGTTGTCAGAAGGCATATTTCCATTGATATCTTAAATAACCTAGCAAAAGTGTATATTAGGGTGATTCAAAATTGGAACTTTTTTGAATTTCGACTGAGAACGTTCGGATTCTTGAAGATAAGAGGGAAGACAAGTTCCTTCTAAAATTTCAGCTTATTTGAACAAGATTTAGAGGTCGCTCAACGCTGTTGTTTCTTTTCCGGAAACTTCAGATTTTAGATGCATCTTTATTAAAAAATAGGTATATCTTCATCAAATCTTGTCGGACTTCGTTGAAATTTCGTAGGTAGGTTCCAAAATATTAGCTTATTTCCAATAATAGTTTATATAAGTTCGATAAATTAGTTTTAAACACATTTATTAATTAGTTAGTAACTAAGTTTTGCATTATAAAAAATTAATATTTGCAGGTTTTTTTTGTTCCTTAGCCACTGATTGTATGCTTAATACACCTAAGATCACATTGTAATTCATATAATTAGTGGACCTCATCAAACCAAGTATTTCCCTAGTCATTGCAAATATTTATAGTATAATAATAAAATTTTGGCGCTTACACCTTTGCTAAGTGTTTGGCAAAGCTTCTACTCCAATTTGTGGTGTGTGTCTTGATGTTGTCACAAAAAGGCGGGGACCTACATTTTTACGCCGCCTACGAACAGTAAATGGATTTTGTGAGAAGCTTTTTCAATGCAGAAATACACACGGCGGCAGTGTTGGGCTTTAATCAATCAATTTTTCAATTATCTTGTTGTGGTATGATAGAAGATTTATTGCTAAGTAAATATTTTCAGAACTTTGCACATACATTTTTCCCAATATCTACGAAAATACAAGTTATTTATTTCAGCTGTTATTAATATTTGCTTGTGCGGCCGCTGTAGTAGAGTGGTTTGAGGTATGTACTACCTCTCCATATTACCTGGGCTCGATCCCTGGTCCAAGCAATATTAAAGGAAACTTTTAAAAACAAGATCTTTCTTAACAGCGGTTGCTCCTCTGTGCAGTGTTGGGCAAACTTGAATTGCAAGAACAATTAATTTATTAATTTATTGTTAATTTCTATCACTACTACTATCACTACTAACAATTGGTAAATTGTAATTGTGGAGAATAACAAGTAACAATTAATTATTTGTAATTGTTGTGGAGAATAACGGTGATATTCCTCAGTTAAAAATTAAAAATTTTGTAATTGGTTTGTAAATTTTATTAAAAATCGACGATTATAAATGCCTACTATATAGTCCAGGGATGTGAATATCATAACCACCCACAACCCAGGCCTGTGCCGTATTTTTCTTTTTATTTATAATGCCGAATTTCCACTAGACTTTGAAATGGCAAAAAATGCATGATATTTAAAAAATGCCATGTGGAAATGAACTTAATGACTATTTTTTACACATAAAAGCACGATCATTTTTTAATACCCAACTTTGTCATTTCCCATTTAATGCCTAGTGGAAATCCAGTATAAGTAGGCTAATTGTTATCAAAAAAGTAATTGCAATTAAATTATTTGCCGTGTGCAATACCCAACTAAATGTTTAATTGCAATTAATTTATTGGCAATGCGCAATTAAAATTTTAATTGCAATTAATTTAACTGCAATTACTTTATTAATAAATTAACAATATGATTGAAACAGTAGTTGATTAACGCTCAATACTGCCGTCGTGTGTATTTCTGCCTTGAAAAAGCTTCTCCCCGCCTTTTTGTGACAACATCAAGACACGCACCACAAATTGGAGGAGAAGCTTGGCAAAACACTTGGTTCCAAAATATTATTATTATACTATAAATATTTGCATTGACTAGGAAAATACTTCGATTCAGCATGGCATATGAGTAATATTTATCTGGTGATTTTTGTATTTGATGTTTAATAATATTAGTTGATGAGGACCACTAATTACATGAATTACAATGTGATCTTAGGTGTATTAAGCATACGATCAGTGGCTAAGGAACAAAATCAAAATAATGCAAATATTAATTTTTTATAAGGCAAAACTTAGTTACTAACTAATTAATAAATTTGTTTAAAACTAATTTATCGTACTTATTCAAACTGACTTCCAATAAGCTAATATTTTGGAACCTACCTACGAAATTTCAACGAAGTCCGACAAGATTTGATGAAGATATACCTATTTTTTAATAAAGATGCATCTAAAATCTGTAGTTTCCGGAAAACAAACAACAGCGTTGATCGACCTCTAAATCTTGTTCAAATAAGCTGAAATTTTAGAAGGAACTTGTTTTCCCTCTTATCTTCAAGAACCCGAACGTTCTCAGTCGAAATTAAAAAAAGTTCCAATTTTGAATCACCCTAGTGTATATGCATACAAAGATACGTAATAGCTTCAGTACGTTTGAAAAGCGTCACGCCCCCTTATAAAATAGCCCAAATTTTCTCGAGAGTATGAGATTGATTTCATATATCTCCATACAATGTTCGAGTACTCTACCATGAACACTTCCAGAGATATGCAGTATGTAAAATCCGGTTTGTATGGGAGGTGCCACGCCCCTTTTTCCAATAGCCCCAATTTTTCTTCATGACTATGCGATTAATTTTATATAGCTCCATACCAAGTTCCAGTACTCTACCATGAACACTTCCAGAGATATGCAGTGTGGAAAATTTGGTTTGTATGGGAGGTGCCACGCGCCCTTCACTTAGCGTTATGAAACATACTTTACAACCTATTATCATACCTACCGAATATACACAAAAAATTTCATTAAAATCGGTCAAGCCGTTTAGGAGGAGTTCGACCACAAACACCGTGACACGATATTTTTATATATTAGGTTTTCCATATAAAAAAATAGAGACAATTTTTTAGGAAAGAACAACCTGATTGCCCAATTCCAGAACTCTATCGTGAACCCTGCCAGAGGTATGCAGTGTGAAAAATTCGGTTTGCAGGGGAGGTGCCACGCCCCTTTTTCCAATAGCCCCATTTTTTCTTCATGACCATTTGATTGATTTTATATATCTCCATACCATGTTTCAGTACTCTACCACGAACACTTCCAGAGATGTGCAGTATGAAAAATTCGGTTTGTATGGGACGTGCCATGCCCCCTTTTCCAATAACCGCAGTTTTTCTCCATGAGTATGCGCTTGTTTTCATATATATCCGTACCATGTTCGAGTACTCTACCATGAACACTTCCAAAGTTGTGCAGTATGAAAAATTCGGTTTGTATGAGATGTGCCACGCCCCCTTTTTCTAATAGCCCCAATTTTTCTTCATGACCATGTGATTGGTTTCATATATCTCCATACCAAGTTTCAGTACTCTACCGTGAACAATTTCAGAGATATGCAGTGTGAAAAATTCGAAGTGTATGGGAGGTGCCACGCCCCCTGCACCTAGCGGCGTGTGAAATCACAGCGAACGGCAGTGCGCGCGAGTGAAGAAAGCAGCCACAGTAGCATGCTGAAATGACTCGCTTATAGTTATATACACGAGATTTGGAAGTTTTTATCCAGACGTCCAATCGACATGTTTGAGATATCGTTGGAAAGGTCATGCAGAGAGTGTCCAGAAAATATATTCAACCTTCATAAACGAATAGCCGGATTCTTAAAAATTAGGCTAAAGTGTTGCGAAACAAAAAACGTTTTTTTGCTTTTGGCGGTTTAAGGGGGCATGTGGATACACCCAACATATTTAGTGTGATTCTATAGGCCAATACCTTTCAAACGATACCTTATGTATTAAGTTCCGGCTACAAGTTGGAAAGATATAGAGGTAAATGTATTTTGGAGATGCTTTGGTATGTATGTATGTGGCGTCTGTACGTACCTTCGTTTAATTTCTTTCAGACTTTCAGGAATTAAAGTAAAAAAAAATAAGAAGGTTTTGTTCCAGGATGTTTTGATTCGTATGCCTTTGTGGGCGTTGCGTTTTCTGCTAGAAACACAAAATAAAAAGCAGAACTTATGCAACGATTCGTATGAATAAAAAAGATTTTCCCTACGTTTCCAAGGCAGTTAAAAAATGCGTATAATTTTCGTCACGAAATTGATATCATAAATTTTGTGTTTCTAGTTCAGCGTTCATCACTCGAAAATTTTACCTCAAAGAGGTGTTTTATTTGATATAATTTACATCCGATTCTCATACCTACCATATATGCACAAAAAATTTCATAAAGATCGCTCAAGCCGTTTAGGAGGAGTTCGACCACTAACAGCGTGACACGAGATTTTTATATATTATATTGTTTATTACTTTGCAGAAGAATATTACAGAGTATGCGGAAAAAAGTTTATTTTTTAAATTTTTTATTTTGAATAACCTCTGGTCCGGCTATTTGGTTTACTATACAGGTATGTAGAGCTATGAATTTAAAAAATACAGCAGGGTTTAGTGGAGATATTCGCTTTTGACCACTATGTTTTGTACATTTCCCAGTACTGGAAAGCTTTTGACTGCCATTCAACTGGGAGTGGCCCGCGTGCGCTGGGTTTGGGTCCCGCCACGTTAGAACCCTGCCAAATGAAAAAAACACTTGCCTCGGATGATACCCGCTTCTTTTGATGACGATCACGGCAAACATAGGAAGGAATATGATTTTCGGGTATGCACTTGGAATATCCGAACCCTTAATCGGGATGGTGCCTCTGCCCGGCTCGTTGATGTCCTAGGGAAAAATAAAGGCTGACATCACCACCATCCACGAAATGCGATGGATGGGGCGAGGAAGGTAAGTGTGGAGCCTTGCGACGTCTACTACAGTTGCCACGTAAAGGAGTGAAATTCGGTGTTGGATTTGTGGTGGGAGAGAGACCGGCGTTCACTCTAGTGGACGAAAGTCTAGCCACAATCCGCATCAAAGCGAGATTCTTCAACATCTCATTCATATGTGCATCCAAGGCTCTCTTAGCCTAGAGCGTACATATTAGCTGAGGGTGATCGACTTCGCCGTGGCCTGAAACTTGGCAGTATGTATTACTGGGTTCTAGAATAAAAAGATCCTTCAAGCTACATGGGTGTCTTCAGAACGAAAAACGGGAAACCAAATCGAGCATGTTGTGATAGACGGAAGGCATGCTTCCAGTGTTTTAGATGTACATACGTACACTCCGAGCGCCAAACATCGACTCGCACTACTATATTGATGCATCCAATATACGACCCAACCTTGGATCAGCAAAAAAGGGCTTCCAACAATGCAAGGAAAGTTCAACGTCGAAAAGCTGCAATCAAACAGACGGCCAATGGATTCGGCGCTCGACCCTCACACCTGCTGTGAGAGAGCACTTTCAAACAAACCGACTTGCGCGATCAGTGAAACCACATTTCCCGCTCATTACTGGTACGATGAGGAGTGTGAGAAAATGCTTGAAATGCTGGCCGACAGAAAAAACACCCGAAATTTTTAGTAGAGAGTTGAGCGACTTACGGAAGGTTTCAAGACTCTTGTAGGAACAACCATGGCGACCTAGTGACCGACGTAGAGAACGTACTCAGCTTATGGAGGGAACACTTTTCGACCCTTTTGAATGGCAGAAGCACTGAAAGAAGTGGAGAAGACGAACCCGAGGTCCCAGTCGATGACGATGGAGTCGATATCCCAGCGCCTGACTATGACGAAAAGTCCCAAAGCTGCTTGAGCTGACGGCCTGTCAGCTGAGCTATTTAATTACGATGGCAAGGAGGTAATAAGGTGCATGCCCGACGACTGGAATTCAAGTGCGCTCTGCCCAATCCACAAGAAAGGCGACCCCGCCATGCGTACCAACTACCGCGGGATCAACCTTCTAAGCATAGGTTGCAAGGTCTTATCGAATGTATTGTCTACCATAGACCAGGTATTCACAGTACGCCGAATCTTGGAAAAGACCCGCGAGAAAATGATCCGCACTCACCACCTATTTGTCGACTTTAAAGCCGCTTTCGACAGTACTTAAAGGTATATGCCGCTATGTCTGTCATACGCCTGTGAAAAATGACGTTGAGTAATACCACCAGCTCTGCTCTGTTGCCTTTGGCCACCAGACGGGGTTTCAGACAGGGCGGCTCTCTTTCATGTGACTTCTTTAATCTGATGTTGGAGAAGATAATAAGATCTGAAAAACTGAACCGCTCAGGAGCAATTTACTACTAGAGCTTACAATTGCTGGCTTATGCCGATGACACTGACATCATCGGTAAGAAAAACCGCGAAGCCTGTCCTGGCTTTTCCAAGTTGGACAAGGAAGCAAAGCGAATGGGTCTGGTGGTAAACTAGGACAAGACGAAGTATCCCTGTCATCAAACAAACAATCAGCACATTCGCGCCTTGGCACCCACGTCACTTTTGACAGTTATAATTTCGAGAAAGTAGAGAATTTCGTTTACTTGGGACCCAGCATTAACGCCGATAATAATGTCAGCATGGAAATCCAACGCAGAATCGCTCTTGCCAACAAGTACTGCTTTGGACTGAGTAGGCAATTCAGGAGTAAAGTCCTCTCTCGACGTACGAAAACCACACTATAAGTCACTCATCATGCCCGTGCTGGTATATGGCGAATTAAAATACAGCGGCTCAACTGGCTTGACCATGTCGTTCGAATGGACACCGACGCCCCAGCTCTGAAAGTATTCTGGCTTCACTTGGCATTTCCAATTGGCGTCAGTTGGCCAAAATCGCTTTGGCGGTTACAGCGCCAAATAAGAAGAAGAAGAAGAAGAAGAGAATAGATCTATAACTTTATCAGTCACACAGTGTTATAATCCCGAGGAAATACTTGACGGTGGTACCGGGAGGGGAACGGTACATGACGGTAGGAAGTTTAGTTTGGGTTAAAGCCTCACACTGACGGGGTTAGGCTTTCGATGCTTCCTCCTCGTAAAATAAACATGCTCAGTAAAAAGTTAACAATTTAAATCGACGAATAGTTTTATACAGTTACAACAGTTAGCTACAACATATTTACCTCTATTGGTTACAATAATTTTAAGCTATAATAAACAATTTTTTAGTAAGTAAGTTATTGGTTTTGAATTTTTTTTTTGTATGGGCAAAATAAAAAATTGTATAGGGTTGCCACAGGCTTAAAATTTTAGTGACTTAAATACATATTTATCGAGTAAAATATTACAAGGCATTCAGCAATGAAAGGCAATTAAATGTACTCTTAATCTTAAAGAGGGTTGACAACTAAATAAAAATTTAAACCTCTATATATAGGTCGTATAAAACAAAGCTGCTTACGCAATACGGAGCATAGCTCTAGAACGGATTGTCCTATATGAGCTATCTTTTACGTAAAATTTGTCTCTACCCAAGGGAAACTGAAAAAAAAAATTGAATAGAAAATTCCGCAAAATTGATTGTCCATCGATTTTGTACACACAATTTTTTATTTCTTTTATTTTGATCGTAATAAGTATTACAATTGAAATGGTTTCCGACGTTAAAAATTGTATCAATTCTAAACAATTATGTTGGTTAGGTTAGGTTAGATTCTGTTGCAAATTATTACCGGTTCCATTTACAGTTGCCGGATTGGAAAATTGTATGATGAAATTCTGATTAAAAACATAAAATCAGCCTTATAATGGATTTAATTTTCCTCGAACCGGTTCACTTTTCACTTTTCGTTCTCGTGTATTCACTACGGGTAGATGAAAAAATTTCGGACGAAACCCGTGATACGGCTGAGTGAGAATATTTGGACTTTGGCTCCAAATATTGTTTGAATTCTTCAATGATGTACCTTCAGCGTCCGTAAACTGTTCGCCGATCAGAATATGAAAAATTGGCTCACGCAACCGCTATTTACAAAGATTGGCGATTAGCAGTGCACATCAAAATCCTCAGCAACGAACCCAAGTTAATGAACAGCTTTAAGTGCTTGCGTCGCAAATTCATGCAGGAAGACCTCAGAGAAACCAGCAGAAGTACCGTCAATGTTCAATTACTTCGACACCATTGAGTATATTGAAAATTGCAATGCATGAAATTGCCTTCTGGCTACTAAAAAAATACAATCAGAGCAGATAAATTTGCCACTGGAAGTCGTGGAAAGTATTGTACACAAATGTCCCAATAATAAAAAAAAATTGGTGAGAGCAAGTTCGCCGGGTACGCTGGTAGATACTTATTTCCCAAAGGTATTTTTGTGTTACCACACGATATCTCTTTTAATCTGTTACCAAATTCAATGATTGGGACCTCATTTCGCACGCACGTGCGAAAAATATTGACGTTGTTCAAATTTAATTATTTTTGAATGAACTAAAACCACTGTATGCGATTAATCCAGCTCCATATCTTCCATTATAATACGGTGCTACAAAAAAAGTCACCCGAAACAAAACCTAATGTAGGTTGTAGGTATGGTCGGGTACAAAATGAAAATAAGTCCCTATAGTTGCTGAACCCTCCATTTTTTTATATCAAAAAACCGTTATTTTCGTGCTTGATGCACTTATCTATTAATAGCTTGACTATTTTTCATTTTAAAAATCAAACCAGTTTTGAAAAGTGTATTTATAGACCTTCAAAAGGATGTATAACAATATATTGTTAGACTTAGCTTGTTGGGAGGTTTCGTCGTTTAAAATTTAATGAGCCCCTATTTTTCTTAATTTTTTGAATTTTGATCATCGCTAATTTCAAAAATGTCTATGAAAGTTGCCAAATGCGTGAAAATCTCTCAAGTGGGCCACCCAAAATTGGACAACCATAAAAAAATATAATTTGAGCAATTTTGAAAAATTCGAAGTTTTACAAGAGTTATTGTTGTTAATTTTTTTTTTATGAATTTAGTAATTATTTATTATCCACTGATTCATAGCATGTAAGTTAATCTCTCGTGTCGCGAGAGATATAAAAAATTAAAGGTGCGGCGAACCCACTGTTCGCCGATACTATTCAAACTGTAATTAAAAGACGGACAACT
>NW_023458556.1:71717131-71718511 GCF_013731165.1 Rhagoletis pomonella
CGTAGTTGGTATGATTGCCGTACTGAGTGCCATACCTTCATAAGAGCGTTGAGCTTGCGCTTGCTATCTTGTTTTTTTTTCTAACCGGTATATGTTGTTGGCCACTGTAGTCAAAGGGTTATGTACAACTTTCTACAAGGAACGCGATGAATTGCCAAACGAAATGTGAAATGTCAAAGTTTAGTACAAAATCCATTTACGAAACATTCATAGGTCTCCAGAGTACTTCGACATTGCAACACACATTTGAATCTGTGTCTCTGTAAGAGTTTTGGGTTAGTGTTAAGAGTAAATATCATGAAGTCGCTAAACGGGCCATCTTAACTTTGCTTCCTTCTGTCACAACGTACTCTGTCAACAGGGTTTTCAGCTTACACTTACACAAATTCATGTCGAAATTGGATGCTACCCCAGAAATGCGCATACAGCTTTCAGACATTATATCGAACTACTATTTTATACAATAATTAATAAGAGTGAAACAATTTCATTATTCAAATTAAAATTTAAATTATGTATATTATTTCTAGTAAAAGTTTTTATTCATATTTAAATTGCACTGTCTTTCATTTTTAGTAATTTGATGTGGGGTTCCATAAAATGAAAGGTGTTTAGTAAGGGTTCCATGATCTTAACAGTTTAAGAACCCCTGTTTTAGATAAATTGTGCAGAATCGAATATAAGTGACAACCTTACACTATTATCCCAACGGATAACATTTTGTATATAGGGAAAGCATTGTTCAAGAACCTTCTCTTGGTACCCATGAATAGTAATATTTTACTTTTTTTTCTAAATAAAAAAATTAAATAAATATGCGACTAAAAATAGGTGGCAACCCTATTAAATATATTTTTGAATTAGGGATCTTAAAAATACCTTCCATTTGATACCCATATTATGATGTTTTAATTAATTTGTAACTAATTTCGAATAGGTGGCAACCTTATACGAGTCTTCTCGGAGATAAGATAACCTTAAAATCTAAAATATTATCTCTGTACAAAGTTTCATCTAAACCGTTAGAGCCGTTTCCGAGAATCCTATGGATATATATACAGGGTGTCCCAGAAGTAACCTGCCAAACTTTAGGGGGAGGTAGGTGGGGGGTGAGCTCTCTGATAAACAAAAAATTTTCAGGTAAAAGTGTCACCGTTTTTGAAATATTTAAATTTTTTTGAATTAAAAACAAATCGTGCCTTTTCATGTATTTTCTTTAACTGCATCTACAAACCAGGCTATACTTAGTAAAGTTTTTATGTAAAATACTTCCAGATAGTTGCTTCTCCATACTCAAATGCAATGTAGTTAAAATATATTAAGGAACCATCATAAAATTATGACTATTTTGGGATTTTTAACTTTTTGATATTTTCTTCC
>NW_023458556.1:71718521-71726228 GCF_013731165.1 Rhagoletis pomonella
TTTTTCTTTTCATTGATACCCATATATGTATTCATATTTAGTGTAAACTTTTGGAAATATATTATAATTTAAGGCACCTGGTAAAAAACTAAAAACGCAGATTTACTAAATATTATACCCAAATACTGTAGGTAGTATAGTAATACCGCTTTATATAGAAGTAAAATGAGCAAGTTAATAAAACACGCGAACTGCACAGAGATTGTTCTATTAAATTTGACTGCAAGTCGGCACGGGTTGCCGTGGTCCGAATTGCATAAATTTGTATTTGTATAGTTTTTAATACATAACCAATAAAATGAGGGGGTATGTGTTAAAAACCAACAACTTTGGTTTTTTGGGACAGTCTAATATATATATCGTCGTTTAAAGTATAAAACCGCGTATCGGCGTTCTGGAAAACGCGTAACTGACATTTTTTTGCCAAAAATTGGACTTGCTCGCGCAAGCTCTTGGCTCAATCCGTATCCATTCGCCCTGAAATATACTAGTCAGAAACGCGATTGCTTTATAAAAAAGAGAACCATTTGAAAAAAGAGAGTTTTTACTCTCTGGAAAATAATTTATGCAACCTCACATACGCGGTTTTGCATTATCTTGATATGCGGTTTTGCATTTTTTCGATACGCGGTTTTGTACTTTAAACGACGATATACAAGAATTGCTCGTTTAAAGTAATAAGATAAATACAGCAATGCGAATTTAGTATTTAACTAACAATATAGTATGGCAGCGTGATTCCATAGGCATCCATACTTCAGCTAATCTGCTTCATAAATTCGTATTTTCAAATGCAAGCTTTCCTTCTTGCTCTTTGTTAAATTTATTATATCATATGTAGACGCGCATTTTTTTTGTAAATACATACATACATATTCAGTAGTTGTCCAATCTTATAAAATTACTGTTGATGCTTACATTCCTTGCTAATCTTTTCTGAATTCTTCAGCAATAATTTGTGTCGACAATTTGTCAATCAACGATTTATCGCATCGCAAGGAAAACATGTGCTGTGGGTCAGAAACGAATGCAGTGGCGCCCCTATTGCCTGTTAGCGAACTTTAAGCCATTTACTTCCTCCCAGCCATGCCTTCATAGTCTGCGAAATTGATTTTTAACCATGAGCATTATTTTTATTATTGCTGTTGATGTTTCAGCGATTTGGCATAAACAAAACGACTTTATCTCTTAGCAACATCACGTAGTGACATAAGTAATTGTAGTTGCTGACCACCAATGGTCAACAATCGGTTCTTCGCTGCATTGCATAACTGCATCCGGTGTTTGGGCTGCTGTGACAGTGGCACGCGACATTTTGTTGCAAGTTTATGTTGCATGCTCGCTCAAAGATAAACATTTCGCACACCGTCATCAAAAGAGTCACAACTCAAAATAATACGTTCGTCAGAAAATGCGAAAAACTATTTCGTAGCACATGCTAATCATATGGGCAACGGCGACTTTATCTTTGGGTGTTTTTTAACAAATTTGCTTTGCTGAAAGGTAAATAAAAGCTCTGTGTACATTTTGAGCGCATAATTTCAAAAATGCCAAATTTTGAGTTGTGGCTCTTTTGAAGACGGTGGGCGATTTGTATAGTAAATACATACATATACACAAATGATGCTGATTGGAAATGGTCAGACTGCAAGTCGCAGTTGCGTACGCAGGTTAGAGAATTTGTATTCAATTTATTTCTAACTCACAGACCATTAATTGATTCTTTTTTATTTACGTAAGACGGCCATTTATCGTTGGATTATTCTTGCAATAAATTAAAAATGAATATTGTTGAACGTTTTGGAGACTTAGAACTGGGAGCAATGAACTCGAATGCAGAAATCAAAAAGTTTTTAGAAATTATTTTTAATTAATTTTTGCTCTTTTGAAATACTTATAACTTCATTTCCCCCCTACCAACAATTATGTTGTTTTTGTTTAATATCTAGGCATGTTTAATTAAAATACATCCTTGTTTTTTAGCCCATCAACATTTATTTTTATTGATGACATGCATATTTTATAATTTTTTACAATTTCATTTAAAAACAACCGTTATGTTCGTACTTATCTATTAACAGCTTGACTATTTTTCATTTGATTTAAAAAACCGAACATGTTTTGAGGATTTATAGACCCCTAAAATTATGTATAACAATGTATTATTTATTACACTTAAAGGTCTAAGTTCGGGCGAAGCGGAATATTAAATACCCGGCGCGGCGTATGTTAAATACAGTTTTTTCACCTTTCCGAAAACTACCGTTGCGTGGTAAAGGCCTGTATGCAGCTCTCAAGAAAAGCAAAAACTTCATATAAAATGATGATGGCTAAGAAATTTTCTTGAGTCAAATTTCCTTAAGGCAGTACGCAGTTCTTAAGGAATTTGCTACGCTTTCTACTACGGTTTTCTAAAATTTTTTGTGAAAAAAGAGGACAAGGCAACCCAGGTTTGCAACAGAAATATATGCCCGTTCCATTATTTCTTGAGGAAAGAGTAAGGCAACATATGTAGTATCAAAAATGTCAAAATTCCTTGGACACACACACGAAATAATGGCAAATTTTTCTTGACCGTTTTCTTGAGAGCTGCATACAGGGCATTAGCAGGGACGGTTTTACCTAATGTGACCAACCGTACTTCTTTTGGAAGTACAGTACTTCTTTTTTCGCTTTTGTACTTCGTACTTCGAAGTACAGTCAAATGTACTTCTTTGCGATATTTTGTACTTCAGGAGGGAGATTCTATAACCAGTTAGCGACAATTTTCGGATCGCTAGGATATAAATGTTTTTGCGTAAAAAAGTACGATAACGATTGGAAAATTGTCGCTAACTGGTTACAGAATCTCCTCCCAGGTCCTGTACTTCTCCGATCTTTTGAACGATCGTCACATACTTAGCCTGGGCGATAAATTCGTTCAAACCATTAAAGTCGCCGGGGACCGATGGCATCATACCTGCGAATCTGCAAAAGTCTCTGAAGGTGTCGTGCAATTGGTTTGATCCTATTTATGCGAACTGCGTGAGAACCGGGTACATCCGCAGGGTTTGGAGGGTAGTCAGTTTTGCGTTCATCCTGAAGGCCGAAAAAGGCTCTTCGTTTTTGGTAAAAACGCTAGAGAGACTGAAAGACCTGTACATAAGAAATGCGATTCCTGGTGACTCTCTTATGCTTATTGCAAGAAGAGGTCGGTGAATACCGCCCTGTACACATTGCTAAAGTGCTCAGAGGAAGCCTTCACGCATGAAGATCATGCAGTAGGGGGCCTTCGATATCGAAGGAGCCTTTAACAATGTCACTCCAGAGGCAATAGTCAAGTATATTCATAATCTAGGGGTTGAAAACAACCTAATAATCTTATGTTATGACAGAACTGTCGCGGCGGAGTGGGGGAACGTCTGCACTAAGGACCACACCACAAGGTAGTGTTCTCTATCCCCTGCTCTGGATTGCGGTTGTAAACGACCTTCTAGAGGAACTGGAAAAAATGGGCTGTCGGATGATCGCCTATGTAGATGATGTAGAACTTTGGTTAAGGGACAATTTCTATACACCTTTTTTGATCTGGATCACGATTACCTGAACTAGGTAACAAGGAGGGCAATCAACGGTGGCTGTCGTAGAAGCCTAACATTGAGGAAAGGGTAGGAAAGGTGTCGGTTGCCTTGTACCGCTGTAGGGGAGCTATTGGTAAAAGGTGTGGTCTCTGGCCCAAATTAGTTCATTAGCTCTAGGAAACCAGATTTATTCCTATATTGTTTCAAGGAGCCCTTGTCTGGTGAAACTCACTAGAGAAGGCTACACTAGTAAAACAGGAATTAGCATTAGGAACCACACCCAGACTGGCGCTTAACATACATATGTTGAGCACGGTACCTGCGGATATTGCAGACAGAAATGTCGTAGCACGAACTGCTATTAGGCTAAGGGAAACCGGGTCCTTTTGTAACATAAAAAAGGAAACTAAGACGGTTCGTTGCTGCAGAAAATGTTTTTTATAGGGCACTTTAAAACACGTTATCTCTCAAGGGCTAGTGATGGGGGTTCTGACAGGATATTGTGAGAATAGGAATTTCGACTGATCCTTTCGTATCAGCTGTCAAGAGGAAGATGGAGTGGAATCATCTCCACACTTCCTTTTAGACTGCCCAAGGCTAAGATGGAAGCATTTTGGCTCGCACTTCTGAACACACACTGAGCTCTCGGGGATTGAAATTAGCCGCATTCGAAATTTCGTAATCGGCTCGCGGCGTTAACTTAGCCCAACCTACCTGTACTTCTTTGAGCTATGAAATAGTTGGTCACATTAGTTTTACCCCTATTTCAAACATATTCAATGGTATGTTGAGTTAGACTTATACCTCGTTTATACGAAGGTTTGAATGAAACCACATCAACTGAATGCGATTTCCAGTATAGTGTTTATACCATGCATTTCAAAGCGGATTATGTGGCAATGAAATGGATTGAAGTTAGTGCGATGCGTTAGGCAATCTCCACAGTATATTACTTACGGCGTATTTGCCTTTTGCATCGCATTTCTCTTTCGTATCGCATTACAGAGTAGCCCCCCCAGCTGTTAACTTGCTGCCAAAAGGCTTCCAGTCAGTGTTCGGGCCCCTCAAGCTTCAGTAGTACATATGTATGTAATTCGAAAAATCAGAGCAAAACAAAATTTCCGTAGTAGAGTTGGATTTTTAATTTACGAATCAAACATTGTAAGTTTTAATGAACAATAATGAAAAAATTCACGAGGGGCATTCACCTTAATAAAGAAAAAGCTTTGAGAAACCTGTGATGGAAACTTTATCTGAGTTGTGTGAAATAACTTAGATGTATGAATATTATGATACATATTTAGGTAAATATTCATAGGTATATATCTACCTAATTATGTTACATAAAATTCACGCATCTAAGTGATTTCACACAACTCAGATAAAGTTTCCATCACAGGTTTCCCAAAGCTTTTTCCTTATTAAGGTGAATGCCGCTCGTGAATTTTTTCATGATTGTTCATGTAAAACTTACAATGTTTGATTCGTAAATTAAAAATCAAACTCTACTACGGAAATAATATATAGATATAAAATAAAACGTAAATATGAGACCTTTTGTAAATTGATATTGGAACAAGTATAGAATACCAACCGTTTAGCTATAAGAAAACAAAAAATGCGGATCGATAGAACTTTTTACTCTGATTTCAACCATACCAAAATTATTTGGCGCGAACAAAGCAAATAAAAGAGTACAAGGTTAAACTTTTCTATTTTGTTATATTTTTAATATCTCGGAAACTACTCAACCGATTTGAAAAGTGTTAATATCAATTTAAACGACGTAAATACTATAATTTAATACGACGTACATACTATAACCATTTTGTAAACAAATTTTAAGTAATCGTCATTTAAAAAAATGTACACATATACAATTGCGACTTTACCACTATTATTAAATACCTATTAGGGCAATTCATCTAAATAAGTAAATGCCTCGTAACCAGGTAAAGCTCGTAAGATTCCTTAATTTTGTATGGAAAATCGGTTATTTACGAGATTTACGCGGTTACGATGAACTTACGCGTTCAATGGATAACCATATTATATTATATATTATTAAGTAGTATTAAAAAAGATTATTAAATAGTGGTTAACGTCAGTTAAAAGACGGAGCAGGTATTCAGACAAGCAGAGTAGAGGAGTAAATTTTAATAACGGTAAAAAACGGAGTGGATCTACTCCAATCGCAGGGAAGTCTGAATACTGCTACCAGCTGTTTCTAAATAGTGAAGTTCACAAAGTAGTGTTGCCAGGAGCCTTACAATAAGCACTATTTTTTTTCAAAAGTTATCTTCGATTCGTCATTCAAGCTTTAATGTATAAAAAAATTAAATGAAATTACAAAAAAAAGGAGGAAGAAAATAATGCATAATGCATGATGCATAGTAAAAACTAATACTTTATATTTGATTATCGTTTAAAAATTTTCGTATTGAAAAATAATATTTTCATACAAAAATGTATTACGCACGTATTTGACTGTTCACATTTGAGCATGTGTATATAAGTGTACATACGCATCCCCAGCATGCAGAGCGGTGACAACACATACACACAACACATACATAGTACATGCCCTGAAGGAAAAATTGATCCAATTGCTCGAAAAATATAGTTGTAGATATAGTAGTTTTGTATCTAGACCAAAGATAGTCCAAAAATTTAAAGCAATGTAATGTAAAACAGGTGAATTGTACTAAAAGTGGTCCGAATGTAATGCATAAAGTATGAGTTTTGATCTAGAATTGGTAACAATGTCATGCAGTAGCGGACAACGGGTACAATTAACGATTTACTGATATATAGGCACATAGTTAAACGAGTTTTCATGTGCGGCGTTGGCATGCAGAGATAGTATCCGCTTGGAAAATCTGAGAACCCCGGTTCGAATCGCAGCTGGCACAAGTTTTACTTTATTTTTTTTTATCTAAATTTGGTTACAATGTAATGCAGAAGCGGGCAATTGGTCGGAGCCTAGGACATTTAATGTTAAATGTAAATAGAATTTTATATGTGCTTGTACCAAACTTTGGACTACTTACAATCACCTGCAGTATAGTTTGTTGTGAGCTCTAAGTATATTTCAATATCCTACAGGGTGTTTATCCGTACAAATCGCGTGCTGTGGTGTTGCTGGAAATTCAACATTTGAAAGCACATTTATATGTCTGGCTGTAGCTGAGTGCGCAAAGATGCTTGTCAGAATTTGTTGATATCCAAAGAGGGTCAGGGTTCGAATTCCACTGCAGGTAAAATGCAAATTATATATATTTTTTTTTGTTTCTCATCTTGTTTATTCGCTTAACGGATGCTTTTTCAGACCGAACGTGGTCATTTTAATATGCGCGTAATTGAATTGAATATTTACCAATATACAGTACTTTCGTTGACGTTTATAGTAAGATCAATTACGTTTCTATTTGATTTTAATATTTTTTCCTCTCAGTGTAATGCCATTACGCATTACATGATATTTGATACGATGACCGGTGGCGTTTAGCGTTATAATGAAATTATCGAAACAGAACATACAGTGTTTTGGTAATAACTAACGTATATATTTTATAATGTATCTCAAAGTAAATAAACTGTGTACAATATATGTGTAATATAAATTAGAGTAAGCATATGAAATGTTTCCTTATAGTATGTGCGTTATATACATATGTACTGTACAATATCATAAAATAAAAAGTAATTTTTAGCACCTGGCTACACTATGTAATGATGGAAACAGCTGTTTTCTTTTACTGAAGCGAATTAAACTAGACAAGAAGTATTTGTGCACTTTTTCAAACCGCATTCATGTTTTCACAATGCTTTGAAAAGTCGGTTCGAGTGAATACGACAAATTTTTCGAATGCGCATTAAAACTCTGTTTATAAATGTGGTTTAAAATAAAACGCATGCGTTGAAACCGTTTTCAAGCAACGTATAAACGGGGTATTAATGAGATAAACTTATCTATACAATTGAATGGTCGCCGCGAATAACGTTGTAATCGATATAATTATATATTTTCAGGAATGGAAAAAAACGTTTTTGATGACTCACATAAAGGCATTTGATTTAGTTTTCCATTTTTCGGTGCAGCAGTCTCCATGAAACTTGCCCGTGAATTAAAATGTATATCCATATA
>NW_023458556.1:71726328-71744268 GCF_013731165.1 Rhagoletis pomonella
AAAGGGTGCGCCATTGATCGGTATTGGTATTACAGGTAAGATAACTTGTATTTTGCTGATTTTTTTTCACGATAATAGTTAATTTGACAAGCTTTACCCCGATTGTTTCAATTTTTCAAATAATGGTTATTTTGTAACTTTTTTTTTTTTTTCTATAAAAAAATTTTATAAACAAATGGAAATATTTATTACTTCTCTAATCGTTTACATTGAATATCAAACCTTATTCTATAGTACATTATAGTACATTATACATACATTATAGTCCAAGTTCGGGCGGAGCCAAACATTAATTACCCGGCGAAAGTATTAAATACATGTTTTTCTCCTTTCCGGAAACTACCCTATTTTAAACATCTTTGATAGGACGTTCAGTTAGACATAATGAGATAAACTTATAGTCATATGGCGGCGGAATCACGCCCATTTCCAACAATTCCAAACAATGTTTCTTATTTTCGAGGGATTGTTGTTAGTGTTAATTTTGAATAAATTAGCGTCCTTAAATTTCGAAATATCGAAGTTTCAAGCATTTCTGAAATTTACCGTTATATGAAAAGTGGCCGTAATTTTAGTCCGATTTCAATAATTTTCAACGTTTTGCTTTTATGCGGCAAGCACAATAACCATTCAGAATTTGATATAAATTGGTAGAACGGTTTTGGAGATACATATATGTGATCATAAGTGGGCGCTGCCACGCCCATTTTCCAAAATTTTATCATAAGCTCATTTCTTGGAGTAGTTGCAAGCATTAATTTTGAATAAATTAGCTTTAGTATTTACTGATTTATCGAAGATTTCGTATTTCTCTAAATTACCGTTATATGGGATGTGGCCGGGGAAAGCAGAAAGATCGCATGCGTCGGTCGTCAGCTGTTGCAAATAAATAAAATTATGTGAAATATTTTTGCCTTTCAATCAAATGAAAGCAAGAAATATGATTTTTCATGCAATTATTGATATGAAATATAGTGGCCAAAGCATTCTGCCAAGCTTCATTGTAGAAATCATACTTTTAACGAGCGTACGCCACGCCAAAGTTGTAGGTATGTGGCCCGGCCTCTATTCTTTTTTACGCAAATTTTCCCATATTTACATATGCATACATACCTATGTACATATGTCCTTGAACAACAATCCACAAATACATTTTTTCGCCAAGGATTATATTTCGTTCAGGTATACAGCATAAGCGCTACAAGTAGCAAACTATTTTCGGAGTGTTAAAAAGTGCTTAGTTGTTTTTTGTTTCTGCGGCACAAACGATTATACTTTATATCCTCTTCATTTATTTTTCTCTGTAAAGACAAAATACACGCATACATACATACATAAATACATACATATGTACGTACACCTTTAAAAAATAGTGTACTAAATAATCTATGCTTATGTTTATAAGTAAATTGATTTTTTTTTGCGTTTTGTGGTTGCACCACGCTCGCTGCGAGTCCGCGCGCCACGCGTCATGAAAGCAAAAGCACCCGTGGCAGGAGCGAAAAAATTAATAACTAGCGACTCCGTGCAAGTTTCTGTGTTTTTCTTCTTTTAAATAATGTACTTTAGAATAAGGATTGAGATTCAATGTAAACGATTGAAATATCTGATCCAGAAGTAATAAATATTTCCATTTGTTTATAAAAAATTTTTATAAAAATTAAAAAATGTATACAAAATAACCATTATTTAAAAAATTGAAACAATCGGGCTAAAGTTTGTCAAATAAGCAAGATACATGCTATGAATCAGTGGATAATAAATAATTACTGAATTCATAAAAAAAAAAGTTAATAACAATAACTATTTTAAAACTTAGAATTTTGCAAAATTGCTCAAATAATATTTTGTTTTATGGTTGTAAACCGAATAAAGAGATTTGTGCGAAAAAATCTTGACCGTCCAATTTTGGGTGGGCCACTTGAGAGATTTTCACTCAAATATGGGGCTTTTATCTTAAAGAACATTTATTTTCGAATAAATTGATATCTTATTCAATGCAATTGCATAAAATCTGTCGAAGTTAAGTAATTTAAGCAAAAATACGGCCTTGAATTTATATGTGTGTATGTACCGGACGTGCAGATTTTTTGAGCAGTGTGGCTAAGGGTTCATCAATATTTACTCAAAATTGTTATATACAATGGCTCTTAAGCAAAAAACTTGTTTTTCATAAAATTTTTGGAAAATGGGCGTGGCGCCGCCCACATATAAATTTTTAATCTGATTCTGTAGAACATTTTTGGGATTGCAGTTTTTAGCCCATACAATTTTAGTCCAATGAAGTGCAAGTTTCAACCGGCTAAAAAATCGCGTTGATTTTAGAGAATGCTTTTGCATTTTTTTAAAACCAGAGCGATTTACAAAAGCTGTTAATTTTTTTAAATTTTGCTGCTAACGGTCTCCCTCATTTTATCTAAGAAATTCATGCCTATGTCGAAAAAGGTGCAAAAATCCGTCACCGCGAAAAAGTTCTCAAAAATCAACGGGAATTTTTAGCCTTTTGAAACTTGCAATTCATTAAACTAAAATTGTATGGGCTATAAAGCTGCATATCCAAAAGTGCTCTAAAGATTCAGATTAAGAAGTTCAAATTTTGATGAAAATTCGTTTGTGTATGTAGTTTTAGAAACTTGGAGAACTATAGATTTTTTATTTTTAAGTTTAGTTTCTAAGTGCAAAGAGAGCCATGAGAGAATCATGCTGCCATATCATTTTTTACTTTTTTTTTAATAGAAATCCTCCAAATATGCCTACAACAATTATTTTTTGTATAAATGCAATGGCTATTAGGAAACAGACGCGAGTACTCAGCGTGTCACCTACTACCTTTTCTCTTCGTTTTGATTCTCATCACTTGTATATGCACACGTAGATTGAAAACGTTTATTAAAATAAATGTATTTACGCGTTTGAAATTATATTTGTTTTTATTTAATTTTCTGTCTTCATTTGAAAAAGTTTAATATTCGATTGCCAGACGAATTACATTTATAGAAAAAATTATAATTGTGTGGCATATTTGAAGGGATCTTATGAAACAAATGAAATGGCAGCATGATTCTCCCACGGCTCTCTTTGCACTTAGAAATTTAACGTGGAAATCACAATTCTATTGTTCTCCAGGTTTCTAAGTGAAGTTGGTTTTTGGGGTAAGTACATACACGCGCTGCTCATTTGCCAGATATACAATTTTCAAAACAAGTCAAGTCAAGTCTAAGTCTTGCACAACTGAGCTTTCAGAAGTAACCCATCATGCAAAACATGAGAAATAGGAAACAGTCGTCAATGGAAACAAATTGGCGACTCGTGGTGCCGTGGTTACAAATCGGCAAACATTATTTCTTGCATGTAAATTTTTGGAATAAATAAATCATCAAAAATTCCAAAACTTATAAATTTCGCGCCAACAGTATTATCCAAAAGCGTATAATTTATACCAAAGACAGGATTGAAAAAATAGGAAACCCCGAAAGAAAAAATTTATTCCAATTAAAAGTTCCAGTTTTTGTATACAAAAAATAAACGAAGTAATAAAAATAATAAAATTATTCCAAATATCGCCTGAAACGATAAGAAAAGAACTCATTCAGGTAATAAGAAAACGACTCGCCCAGGCGAGTTGCCTTCGGCGAACGTTTTAGAGCGACGGGTATATGGATAATATGGCGATATTACCGGCAATAAATTTGTTTCCGAGGCCGACACGTTTTCTTATTGCCGGCAACAAAAATTGTTTAGTGGGAATAGTTTTTGAGAGAGTTGACAACTATATAAAAATGTAAGTCTATATACATATATAAAACTGTGGTGTAGGGGTTAGCAGTGCGTGCTACCATTCCGCAGGGCCGACCAACAACAAAAAAGAAATGGAAAAATGTTTTTCAAATAGCGGTCGCCTCTCGACAGGCAATGTCAAATCTCCGAGTGTATTCTGCCATGAAAACAACTTCTCATAAAAATATAATCGCCGTTCGGTGTCGGCGTAAAACTGGAGGCACTTTTTTTCACTTGACGTCTTTTAGTAATAACTCGACTCCAGAGCCACCTGGTGGCTCTTTTTCGTAATAGTATTGCCCTTACCGTTACCAATACATATATCGAATATAAGCCAAATGGGATCATAAACAGCGTTCCCACAGACACATTTTTTTCCTACCAAAATTTCCTACCATAACCAACCAAAACCTACCAAACATTTTTTTTTAGTTTTAATATATATATATTTTTTTTCAATGTCAAATTTTTTAAAAACATAGCTAACATAACATTTAGTAAAATTAAAACACAGCTAGTACAGTACAATAAAAGCAAATTAACTGCGTATAACGATTCATTTTACTGTACATACATACATATCGTCATTAGATCCGAATAAAGACGCGAGCTCAAAAGTTGACAGCGAAAAAAGACGCGTAAAAAATTTCGGCGAAGAAGAACTCTTAGGGCCGGTTACTCAATGTCTGCTTAACACTAATCTTCGGTTAAACATCTTTATCGACGTGTTCGACTCCATGCATACAACAGGGAGTCGGTAACGTCGATAACTATTTTTAGCCGTAGTGTTAACCAGACATTGAGTAGCCGGCCCTTAGCATAGGCGAGGTCAAAGAAAGACCGGTTAACCTCTTTGACGGCGAAGAAAAAAGAAGAATACTTATTTTCGCGGTCAACTATGTTTGCGAGTATACGAATTCCCAAAAGAGTTTTTTCCGGAATGATGTTGAATCCATGTTTACGCGTATTTTTCGCAAATTTTTTTCACGCATCCTTTTTAGCCGTCAAGTGACTATATTATTATTATTACGTCGGAGATACCCGCGTTGCGACCTAAGAAGATATATTGTGCTAAAAAGCTCAGCACTTTGGATACAAATTTTAGATGGAGAAGACAATCCTTCTCCAAGGTGCATCAATCTACTATTCAGGACAGGCACATATAATATACTCTGGGGTTTCCTTCACCGGCCCACAAAACCTACATCAGTCTCTACAGAAAGACCCTTTAATTCAATCGGTACTTTAACTTGCAGTGTGCTGTCAGGTAGCCAGTAAGAGTTTTAAGTTCAAGGTATCTTTCGGAGTTCCTCCTGAAAAATTATGAATCTCTTTGATTGTCTTATTCCCTTCGACTTCCGCCAGTGTGAAGCAATTCCCAGCTAGCTCCTAAGTAGGTCTGCAGTGTATCCTTTAGATGTACCGCAGAAAGACTCGGAACCATGCAAACGCATTTGGGCTCCACTCTTTGCAAGACAGTCAGCCGTTTCGTTGCCTTCAAACCCTTCATGTCCCTGAACCCTCCACAGCGGTACGCTATTGTGGGCTCCCAGGTGGTTCAAGAGTTCACAAGCCTTGATGCCGTTTAAAAGACTCTAAGGCTTCTAACACTGCCTGAATATCTTACATAATATTTATTCTGGCCTCATTTGCCTTCGCGAACACAGACTTCGACTGCGAAGACCTCCGCCCAGAATATGGTTGGGTACAAGCCCATTGGCAGACTTTCCTGGAATCTTGGTCCAAGTACGCCATAAAGAATATATGGATGTTCGTATTGCATATTGGCAATAATAATGGTATACGTTTGTACTGAGAGGTCATGTTTGCGGCCGCCGTTATACGAACGCACCGGTGAAATATTAAGGTAAAAAAATTGCTAAAATGTTTGGAGATACATATTTTCTATATTTCTCAAATAACTATTACTCGTAGTCCCGAAACCTACCAAAATCCAATCAAGCCTATCAACCTACCAAATGGAAAAAAACCTACCAGTTTTGGTAGGAAAAGCCCATGTTTAGCAACACTGATCATAAATACGATTTTTAATCATAACTCGACTCTAGAGCCACCTGGTGGGCGTAAGCAATTTGGTTTTATATATATATAATAATAATAGATTGGCGCTTACGCAATATTTTAGTGATTTTCTCCGATTTGTGGCGTGCGCCTTGATGTTGTCCAGGGCTGCCAATTTAGCTCTTTTCCCTTCAAATCTGGCTTTTTCGAAGTCCATTAGCTTTACTTCGGGTATTAGGTAACGTTTCTATGAATTTCTTAATAGCAATGTGGAAATTTTATCGTATTCTACCGTACATTTTTGTGTACGTGTGAGTTTTTGTAATGTTTAAACGTCTGATTATACGAAATTTTCGAAGTAATTTGTGATTGTGTTTGAGATTTGAAAACGAACATGTAATTGTATTTCAGTATAGTTCTCCTAGTATAGGGCTCCTATCATCGAACACACTTCGAATGAAAGAAAATGACTGGTACTGTCAGCAAAAAATTGCCACAAATCAACGTTAAATCCTAGCTGCTTGAAATTTACACTTTGTGTCACTAAAATTGAGTGGGCTATAAGGCTACATACTCAAAATCTTTCCAAGAAATCGAATTAAAAGGTTCGAAGTTTACCAGACGCCATACTGGATCTGCTATTTTGGATTTTGCAATTCTGACAGCGGATTCGCAATTACTGACCCTGAAAACCCCTACTAGCTTCGAATTTTGGCCGCACTGTGCGTCTTAGTGCTCATATTGGGTCGCATCGATATCAGGAAACACACAGAATGAATTACTTATGGTGATTTCGTTTCTTCCAAAAAATGTTGCCTTTCCCCGGTGCAAAATGTGTTTGATGAACACTCACCCTGCAAAAAGGCATGTTTTTGCCTTCTTGTCCTTGTCTAGCTCACGCATTTCATAATATTTTCGTTTTAAAGAACCACCTGACTTTCAGGGCAAACAACTCCCCTGACAAAGCTTCACAGGGCATAGAATGTGCCTTTTCTGCCTTACCATCACCGACAACCAACAAAGAATATATATATCACTCTTCTAGGATTCGATTTTTAAACCACTTTTTTACAAGAATTAACAAGATCGTTATATTTGCAATTTACAGAAATTATAGGAAAAAGTAGCAAAACTAAATTTTGCATTTTAATTGTCATTCTATAAAAAGCGTCTCATTATCGTCTCAGCAATATGTTTTCTTACATGCAATTAACTATCGTAAAAAAAAGTAGTAACAGAGTCAAGCGGCAAAGATACACCACCACCAATACTTTGGAACTGCCAAAAACCACATCCATAACCTAAGGCAGCAAATAGTAGGTGTTGGGCGTTTGCTCTGGACACACCCACTTCGCTGCAACACTTCGCGAATCGATTGCGATCTCGGAGTCATTGCCAATCGGTAGTTAAACGACAAAGTGCAAAAAAGGTTAAAACGCCCACCGCTCGCGCTGACAAAACGCAGTGGTGATGGCGGCAATAATAAAAATGTTGCACATTAAAATTGAGCTAAACAAAAAGGAACGAAAGATCGCAATTTAAAAATACTAGTGTTCGCCCAGCGGTTGAAATTCAACCGATAAAATTAAGGATAGTTTATGTAAGTTGAATGAGCTAAAATAACATTAGTTGGAATGGGTTAAGTGGAGGGGAGTTTAGCTTAGTACTTGGCATAACATAACATAACCATAACATAAGAATAAATAACATAACATATGAAGCATAACACACCACAATATAACATCGCACACTCTTCAGTTGTATCTCCTTTTTATCCCCTTTTTCACCTCTATCTAAATCTTATTTATTTTGGTTCATTTTATGCCAAATGATGTTGCCTTTGATGCCACATCAAGTGATATCATGTCATGTGGTGAAATTGGGTGTGGTGAGCTGCGGTGTGGTGGAATTGGGTGTAGGAGTTACGGTGTGGTGAATTTAGGTGTGGTGGATTCAGGTGTGGTGAGTTAAGTTATGGTGAGAAAGTTGAGGTGTGGTGAATTAAGGTGTGGTGAATTTTGGTGTGGTGAGTTGAGGTGAGTTAAGGTGTGGTGAGAAAGTTGAGGTGTGGTGAATTAAGGGTGGTGAATTTAGGTGTGGTGGATTTAGGTACGGGGGTTAAGGTGTGGCGAGTTGAGGTGTGGTGAATTTAGGTGTGGGGAGTTAAAGTGTGGTGAATTAATGTGTGGTGAGCTCAGGTGGAGTAAGTTTTTAAGTTAAGATGAGTTAAAGTTAAGGGGTTATGATCTTTATCCTTATCTTCATCTTCATCTTCATATCCACCTTCGTTTGTATTTAGGTTTCTTTACTTTTATTCTAATCTTTGCCTTTATCCCTTTCTTCTTCTACATATTCAACTTTACCTTCTTCCTTGCATGAATCTTAATCTTCGTAAATCTGATTTCTAAACTGCTGCTTAGCAGATTTCTTTAATTCAGTATCAATATTAAAGCAATGTCATTGATGCCACATAAAGTGATATCATGTCATGTGGGGAAATTGGGTGTGGTGGTTTGCGATGTGGTGGAATTGGGTGTGGGAGTTACGGCGCTGTGAATTCAGGTGTGGTGGGCTTAAGAGGTGCGGTGAGTTTAGGTGTGGTGAATTTATCTGTGGTGAGTTGAGGTGTGGTGAATTTAGGTGTGGGGAGTTAAGATGTGGTGAGTTGAGGTGTGGTGAGTTAAGGTGTGGTGAGAAAGTTGAGGTGTGGTGAATTACGGTGTGGTGGATTTAGGTGTGGGGGGTTAACGTGTGGTGAGTTGAGGTGTGGTGAATTAAGGTGTGGTGAATTTAGGTGTGTGGAGTTAAGGTGTGGTGAGTTGAGGTGTGGTGAGTTAAGGTGTGGTGAGAGAGTTGAAGTGTGGTGAATTACGGTGTGGGGGTTAAGTTGTGGTGTGTTTCATCTTCATCTTCATCTTCATCTTCATCTTCATCTTCATCTTCATCTTCATCTTCATCTTTATCTTTATCTTCATCTTCATCTTCATCTTCGTCTTCATCTTCATCTTCATCTTCATCTTCATCTTCGTCGTCTTGGTCTTCATCTTTATCTTTTCCTTTATCCTGATCTAAATATGTCCATTCTTTTCTTCATTTACATATTCACTCCCACCATTGTTATTAGGTTAGGTATTTAAATTTTCCTTCCTCTTTGTCTTTATATCTAGGTTTCTTTACTTTTATTTTAATTTCTGTATTTATCACTTTCTTCTTCCCCATACTCAACTTGACCTTCTTCCTTGTTTGAGTCTAATCTATTCATGTACATACATACATGCATTTTATTCCTGAACTGCTGCTTAGCACGTTTCTTTAATTCGCTATCAATATTAAAGCATACATTTAGGGTGCATTTCCGCCCCAACCATGTACATGTATGGCATTGGTATTGGTGTGACTTTTGAATTGATTTTTTCGCTCTATTTTAAACTAATTTGAAATTTTAAAAATTGCCTGCACATCAGCATCAAAATACCTTTCTAATGATATATAATTGTTTATACCTTAGAAGTATAGTTTAGCCGTAAAAGGGGTGTAAAGGAAACATGATTGCCTATTTATATAATGATGTAAAATGGCAGTGGGAAATTCCAGAGCTGCAACTGCTATCCTGCAGGTAAATCACTGTGATTATAATTTAATAGTTTGAGCGCGTCGCACAACAACACTGCTTCGCTTAGCCTGCCTACAATACTGCCAACGCAATCGGCAGCGCCATTAGAGCCATCAGTGGCAACACGGTTATACTGCCGTTGCCACTGCTTGGTTTGCTGCTGCACTGCTGATAATGTTATTCTACGTGTTGCACACTTTAAATTAGTGGCAAGCAATGTGTTGTGATTTTTGCAGCTTTTTCCTTCCGTCAGCGCACTGCTTATTGCCGCCTCGTCAGTGCAACCTGTCTGTCTGCTTGTTTGAATGGCGGCAGCTGCTGCAGGCTATAATTTTACACCCACATGCAATTTGTGGACACAGCGTGGCTGCTGCGAACCCTGCCTGTCGCCGCTTTGTGGCATGTGCCTTTGCGCTCGCTTTGGTGAGTGGTTGTTGGTGTTTGTGGCAGCACTCGTTCATCAAGTCTTTGCTATTTGACGTTGACTTTGAAAATTCCGCGAGCAGCCACTGTTGCCATTTTCATGAAAATACAGACTTGCCGATTACTTACTGCAGGCATATGTGTATCTATGTACATTAGAGTGGTTCAAACAAATGTTTTTCCAGATAGGAGTTGGGGCACCTTCCAAAATTTTTCCTCTTACCAAAAGACGTGCTGGTATCAAACCTTACGTTTCTAAGTTTAATTTTAGACGATGCTCATATTTTACTCTAGAAGTATTGTGTACACATATTAATCAAACAATTGGTTAAGTATCCTAAGAACATTTCTAATTTAAATTATCTAATAAAATATCAAGAGCTTCAGTTGTCATGGCAACAGTAGCGTTTTATAAAAATCACCGATATTTTTGTAAGTTTCATAGTGATCCAGTAGCGCATTTCAAGGTCACTGAACACCCTGCATTGGTTGCAGTAGAAAACTGAAAGTTGGTATAGATATTACAAATATCAAAAGAAAAAAACCTAAGGAGGTGTCCCGTTTTCTAGGATGAATTTTTTGTTCCATATACAAAAATTGGACCACTCTAATGTATATACATACATATGTACTTTTATATACGTAAGCTATGCTCACGTGCAAGTTGCTTGCTCGGCAAAAAAAATGCACTTAGCCATGTAACTTAAACTGTCATTGCTGTCACTTAATTTTATCTTTGCCACTTGGCTTGACGTGGTTCGAGTTAACTGTTTGAGGTTCTTTTCAATCCATATCTTTCTTCGCAACAGAATTAATACTACATTTTTAACAATCGGTAGGGCCCGTGGTCGATACGTGGTCAACAAAACATTTGAATGGCGGTTGCCAAATCGGCAAAAATAGCAGACTTTAGGGTCTAGTGTTTCTCGCATGAAGAATAATAACACTGGAGCACAAATTTGTGTTTTCTTGTTAATCGGATGGCACTATTCCATTCCTATGTAGAATCGCTCGCTGATTGCAAAAATAGAGTTAATTTTTTCTATGGATACGTTTTCGAGATATTTTCAATGTACCTTTATTCAGATGAAAAAAAGTGGTTCCACTTAATCGTGTAAGTACATACATATACCTTACGCAGTAATTGAACAATCTTACAACGAAATGTGGAAAATTAAAGGCAACAAAATTCTCCATAAACCTACATACTACATCACTTCTCTATGGGCCTAATAGCTTCTGAGAAATTAATCAATGCATTTTTTATCTATTTTTTAGTGAATAACTGACTAAAAGTTTAACAAAAAAAAATAATAGATTGTTTATAATTTATTTTCATTTGTGTTAAAACCTTTAAAAAAATATAGTAGCATTCTTTCCTGCTAATATTTCATTCAAAAAAACCCTCGCGCATTTTAATTTGACCACTCTTTTGTTTATCCATCGATTTTCCTCATTGGTAGCCTGGTTTTTTTTTTTTAAGGAACACAGGCAAAACCATTTACACAGAATCTGTTACTTTTTATACCCGAGCGCACTTGTGCACAAGGGTATATTAATTTTGTTCACATAACGGTTGTTTGTAACAGCCAAAACGAATCGAGATAGATATAGACAAATGTATACATAAATGATCAGGATGAAAAAAGAAATCGATTAAGCCATGTCTGTCTGTCCGTCCGTCTGTCCGTCTGTCCGTCTGTCCGTCTGTCCGTGTACACGATAACTCGAGCAAAAATTGAGATATCTCAACGAAATTTGGTATGTAGGTTTCCCTTAATCCAAGGTAGGTTGGTATTGAAAATGGGCGAAATCGGACTTTAACCACGCCCACTTCCCATATAACGGTAATTTCCAGAAATACGAAAACTGCGATATTTTAGTAACTACTGAAGATAATTCACTCAAAATTGACATTTACAATAATTTTTAGACGAAAAATAAGAATATTATAAATTTTTGGAAAATGGGCGTAGCCACGCCCACTTATGGTTACATGTGTATATCTTGGTAACCGCTACACCAATTTCTTCCAAACTTGGCACAGTTGTTGGCCTTGGTACAGCATAAAAAACCGCCGAAACTTTTTAAAATCGGACAATAACCACGCCCACATCCCATATAACGGTAATTTAGAGAAATACAAAATCTTCGATAAATCATTAAATATTGAAGCTCATTTTTTCAAAATTGATGGTTGCAACAATTCTTTACCAAGAAATGCGTTTATGGTAAAATTTTGGAAAATGGGAGTGGCACCGCCCACTTATGATCACATATAAGTATACCGGTAACCGTTCTACCAATTTGTACCAAACTCGGTATGGTTATTGTACTTGCCACGTGTAAGCAAAACGTTGAAAATTATTGAAATCGGACTAATATAACGGCCGATTCTCATATAACGGTAAATTTAAGAAATGCTTGAAACTTCAATATTTCGAAATTGAAGGACGCTAATTTACTCAAAATTGTTACAACTCGGCTTACCATCTAGCGGAAGGTTTCGGAAGGGTGAAAAAACATATATTTAATACTTGCGCCGGGTATTTAATGTTCGGCTCCGCCCGAACTTAGCCTTTCTTACTTGTTATATTTCTAATTATTCATTAAAAAAAAACAAAAAATCTCGAATGATTAATTAATTTTTAGAAACGATTAGGGCTATCGAAAAGTGATGTATACAATGTTTGTGTAGAATTCACCAAACTTTGTGTTAAGATTGCTCAGTTGACTCGGAAATGGAACCACTTTTTAATTCGAATTTCGGAATTTAGCGAGCACTTCTGCAAAGGAATTGGAAATTGGCATCCAGTGTGCATTTTCCTGTAAACCCGTGTAATCAGCGCCGAAAATTTTAAGCTTTTTCTTGGAATTGCTGATTATGTTTATTCAGGGTTTCCAAGCTAAAGAGAAATGCCCACATGAGTGCGAAGGGCTTGAAATGCTGGCTGAGAGGAAAAACGCCCGAAAATTTTACCAGAGAGTTAGGCGACCTACGGAATTTCTCAAGACCAGGGCGAACTCATGTAAGAACAAAAATGGCGACCTAAGTAGTGACCGATGTTCTGTACATACTTAAATTATGGAGGGAACACTTTTCCACTATACTGAATGGGAGCAGCACGGAAAGTTGTGGAGAAGACGAGCCATACCCCCAGTCGATGATGACACGGTCAATGTTCCAGCCATATAACTGATCGTACAGATATGAGTGTTTGCAATATAACTCTTACATTTAGACAGCCACTATCATTAAATTCCGTGAGCTATTACCTACAGCTCCCATGCAACTGATTGTTCAGATGTGAAGCTTTAACCTTCCTATACCCGCGTTAATTTTTGTAACACATATACCCGCGCACGGTCTCACAGACCGAAAGTTCAAACTACATAAAATATTAGTTTTTTCAAACAAAACTAAAAACAAATTATTATTTTTCAATCCCGTAGATGTAATAAAAAAATAAAACTACGCATTAAATTTGTATTCACTTATTTTATTGATTTTAAGTGATTAACAAAAAAGCCATCAAAATCGATAATTTTTTCTTAAGTACTACAAAAAACAAAACAATAACATATTTTTTTATTCACATAAATAAAAATAAGTTATAATAACTTAAAAACACTTCTTGGACAATAACTAAATTATAAATTATATTAGTTTTTAGTCTTGAAATAAAAAATCATGGCATATCGCAATTCATGTAAAAATCTGCCTTAAAAAGAAAACTTACGCTTTTACCTCTTCAAAAAAAAAAACAAAAAATGCCTTTTCTAGCTTAAAAAATATTTATTTGCAATAAAAACGTCAAACTATCTTATTCATTATCCTTACGGAAACACTCAGGACACACCATAATAGCATGTTCCAAACAAAAATACTGTCGGCATGTAGCACAGTTGTAACGCGTTTTTCGGTTTTTCTTTGAGGAACAGTATCCACGGCGACCACTTTTATTAAACGATGTTCCAGAAGTCTCGGGACCATCTATTTTACATAATTCAGAGAGCCGAAGTTTGATGGTTTTAGGCAAGGAACTGTTTAGAGCTCGACGTCGAAGTTGCGAGTTAATAAGATCGTACGACAAAGATTCAAGAAAGGCTCTGCGGTTAATTTTCTTACTAGGATTATTTTGTACATGTATTATGTATGAATTTATACCCGCAACATTCATAAGGCTATAGAAAATAACCATGGGCCATCTATTCGTACCTCGAGCAACATTATACGTTTCACACATTTTATCTACGGTGTCAACCCCGCCTTTCGTCATATTATAGTCCATTATCATTTCTGGTTTATTAGTAATCTCATTGATTTCAACACCAGCATGCATGCTCGATACAAGAAGCACATTTTTCCCCTTTTTGGGAACATACGAAACAAGACTGCAGTTGCCACGGTGTCCGAACAAGCTGGATTTTTCCGCTCGTCCTCTTATCTCGGTGAATTGTTTGGGTAATTCTTTCTTATTTTTCCTTATTGTCCCAATAATGGTCAGTTTGTGCTTAGATTCAAGTTTATCCAGCAATGGGATACTAGTGAAAAAGTTATCACATGTGATATTCCGGCCAGAATTGTGAATACTTTCGCTTAGTCGTACAACTAATTCCATGGACGAGTTATCAACTTCATATGGGCCACTAGGTTGCTTTCCTACGTAAACTTCCATTTTCGAGGTATAAAACATTTTGGCATCTGTTAAGGCGTAAATTTTTATGCCATATTTATTTGGTTTTGAGGGGATGTACTGCCTGAAGCCACAACGACCTCTAAAAGCCTCCAATTTTTCATCTATTGTAACAAACTGGGACACACTGTAGTATTTTTGAAACGCGGCTACAACTTCTTCAAATAATTCCCTTATTGGAGCTAGTTTATCTACGGCAGTCCTTTCAGCTCGCGTGGCTTTATTGTCAAATCTTAGACAACGCATTAATAAATAAAATCGATTCCAGCTCATAGTTAATCGAAATATCTCCGGAGAGGAACCATCTGTTTTGAATAAATCTTTAGCATTCAAGCGACTATTTCTCCTAACTCCAGCAAAGATTAAAAGGCCTAAAAGGGCTTCGATTTCTATGTTGTCTGTATAGGTACAGTCGCTTTCTCTTGAAAAATTAGGTTTTATGAGATCAATATGTTTATTAGTATACTTTACAATACGATTTATAACAACTTCAGTAAAAAATAATCTCCAAACCTCGCCTATTTCCTTCAAGTTTTTTGCTTCTTTTCTAGGCCCTGGCAGTTGAGTGACTATATTCCTAGCGAGACGTCTTACACGATTTGACGGAGCATCTTTATTCCACCTAGTGTGTCCATCTTTACCAAGATAAAATTCTCTATCATCTATCTCATTCAACTCCTCGTCGTATTCTTCATCATCTTCTTGCTCGGTATCATAACTTTCTACATCTCCTGCAACAAAGTCTTCAACGTCGCTGTCATTTTCATCCTCATAATCAGAAGTCGAATTTTCTTCCTCCAAAAGTAGTCTGATTTGCTCTTCATTCATTATAATATTAAAAAGTACCTGCAAAATAGTAAAACGTAAAAAAATAAGAAAGAAACAAAAAACAAAATAACTGCTTTAACTTCACAAAAAATTACACATATACCCGCGTCGGTCTCACAGACCAATTTTTATAAAATTCACCAACACGCCTGTCTAGTGCAAACGCCAAATCAACACTAATATAGAGCTTGCAAGAAAAGCGGAAGCTAGCAGTAAATTCAGCTTTGTAGAGTTTCTGGAAAAACAAAAATTTACGTAAAATCATGTTCTCGGTCTCACAGACCAACGCGCGGGTATAGGAAGGTTAAGACTCCTGAATTTAGATAGCTGACCGTGAAACCCTGAAATTTTGTGAGCTAATTACAAATTATTTATAAAAGTTATACTGAAAAAAGTAGAGAAGTATAAGTTCGGGCGAAACCGAATTTGATATACCCGGCGCAGGTAACAAATATCGTGGTTTCAACTTTCCCTAAACTGCATTTTCATGATAAGCAGAGGGGGTTTTCCCGATTTCAAACTTTTTTGATTATATGCTGACTTAGACTTAATGAAATAATTGAAGTTATACAAAGTTTGGTAGAAATCTATGAAGTGGTTACCGAGATACACATTGCAGTCATAAAGTGGGCGGTGCCATGCCCAATTCCTAAAAGTCTATAGCAGTCTTATTTATTGTTAAGAGAATGTTGTAACTACTAGCTTGGAGTACATTAGCGTCCTCAGTTATTGAAATATCGGAATTTTCGGATGTCAGAAATTTACCGTTATACCGGAAGTGGCACATAAATCTTTCGGGAAACACATAATGGAGCAGTTAGCGGATTTATCTAGTGCCTCAATAGGCGACTTATACAAATTTATAAGATGTTCTTAATGGTTTGACTAAACTGCTGGGATCTTCTGATAGGTAGGCCACGGTAGAATAAAATATCATTGTCCACGAGAAGTGTACAAAAATTGCGCTTTTATTCGCTAATTGATTCCTGAGCGACAACTTAGGTAGCACTACAACCAACGGGTGGGTGTAATTTTAGTTCTATTTGAATAATTTTCAACGAATTTCTTTCTTGTCCTAACGTTATTGAGTGCACCGAGTTTGGCAGAAATTGATGTATCGGTTACCGAGATATGAAATTTGTGGTCATAAGGGGCGGTGCCACGCCCGTTATCCAAATATGTATAATAATCTAATTTTATGCTAAGTGGTTATTGTAATAATCGATTTTGAGTCAATTAGCTTCAGTAGTTACTGATTTATCGCAGTTTTCGTGTTTCTGTAGATTACCGTTATATGGGAGGTGGGCGTGGTTATTGCCCGATTTCAGAGGTTTTCAATAGATTTCTTAGCTGGCCCTAGGCAAGGCTCGTACCGAGTCCGGTAAGGATTGGTGAAGCGGCTACTGAGATACAATATTTCATCATAAGTGGGCGGGGACACGCCCATTTTCCAAAAATTTCATAATAATACCATTTTGTACCAAAATTTTACTTCACATACTAATTTTCAACAATTTGGATCCAATATTTACTGAAATATCGTAGTTTTTGAATTTTTCGAAAATACCGTTATATGGGCAGTGGGGGTGGGTACAATCCGATTTCGCCCATTTTCAATACCAACCTACCTTGGATAAAGGGAAACCTACATACCGAATTTCGTTGAGATATATAAATTTTTACTCGAGTTATCGTGTACACGGACGGACGGACAGAAATACATTCCTTAATCGATTTCTCTTTTCATTCTGATTATTTATGTATACATTTGTCTATATCTATCTCGATTCGTTTAAGCTGTTACAAACAACCGTTATGGGAACAAAGTTAATACACCTTTGTGCACAAGTGCGCTCGGGTATAAAAATCATCTATATACCCTTGTGTTCAGCTAATTAAGTTAAGTGACACTTTGACCAGTTTTGTCTATTTTTCTTTTGTTTATTTAATGTTTCTATTTCTTTTTATAAAAGTTTAGCACTTTATATAAATATTTCAAAATTCTTTCAAAATTTATAAAAATTCAACAAACTTTGACAATTACAAATAAAAGTACCAGGTTGACCAAGCGTTGCCCGGGGTGCATATACTTTTAAAAGTTTTCAAGGTTCGGATAACTTTAAAAAAATATTTTTGAAAAAAAAATATGATTTCGATATCGATATCTATTAAGTAAATTTCTTACTCCAAAATTTAGTTGGTAAGCCTATTCCGAAATACGCTGGAATGAATGTTACATATCTTGAGCTTATATGTACAGTGCACACATAAAAAAATGCTGATTGAAATTAACAAAATAAAAATTTCTTTTACACAGAATCGTGGCAAACCTGATCGAAAATATTTTCGGATCAAAGTTCTCAACAATACCTTTCGTTTGATATCCACATTGCGATATTTGTGAACAGAGCTTCTTAAAGTGTGTTCCGTGGAACCCAAGGGTTCCGTAGAAAAGTCACCGGGGTTCCGCGAAATTAATTTTGGTATGAATAAGCACGTCGGTCGGTTTGGGTTGCACACAAAAACAAAAGTTCTGTAAACAGCTTGACCGAGACACAATTATCTATTTTCAAGTATACA
>NW_023458556.1:71744368-71750076 GCF_013731165.1 Rhagoletis pomonella
TTTTTTTCCCACTAAGTGTGGTAACAGAAACCTTATTATCCTTGCTGACTATTTCTTTTTTATAGAGGGGTCTCTGTTTTCCTTTAATTTGCTTGTCTTTGACGTATATAACGTCGTTTTCCTTATAATGTTTTGGTAGGGTCCTTTTCTTATTGTGTCTTTTTATTTGTGCTATTTGTTTTTCTTTTAAGAGTGTTCTAATAAACCTATTCATCTTCTGCTCTTATCAAGGAGTTCTTCGTAGTTAGAGGCTTCTGAGCGATTGAAGAATATTTCGGATGGTTTCTTGGTTGTGACCGAGTGAACTGAATTATTATAACGATCTACGGCTATACTAACGAGTTCTTTGGTCCTGAGATCTGTGTTTTCCGCCTTTAGGCATCTATAAATTTCCAATAGTGTAGAGTGGAATCTCTCAATTTGGCCATTTACCTCGCTCCTCTGAGAAGGAGTGCGGTAAAGCTGAATTCCTAAAGATTCTAATAGATTCCGTATTACTGGGGTAATAAATCCACGTTCGTTGTCCGTAACTAAAATGTTTGGGGTTGTAAAATAGTGGAGAAGTTTCACTATTTTTTGTTTAAGGTGCAGGGTTCCTTTGTTTTTAATATGGAAAAGCTTTGCAAATTTCGAAAACTTATCAATAGAACTTAAAAATTTCTCTCCTTGAATCTCAAAAATATCAATATGAAGGATCTCACATGGTCGTGAGGGGATTGGTGTAACTTGTAATTCTGGCTTATTAGGATGCCTATCGTACTTACTAAGCTTGCAGGTTTCACAAGCCAGGACATATATCCTAATCTGGCTGCTCATTTTCGGGAAATAGTACTGCTCTAAAATCTGTTTTCTATTCTCGCTAGCATTGCGGTGAGCTCTTTTGTGCTCCTTCATTATTACCTCGCATACTGCATCTGTATTTGCCAAGTCCTTAACGACCGTCTGCGCTATACGAATTTTATAGTTGGTGAAATGTTCTAAATACACCTTTTGAAGTAAACCCAATAAATTTTCTTGAATTTTGATACCATTTACTACATTTGGGTTTAGTTTTTCCTTTAATATCGTGGTGAGTTCTTCTTCAGAAGCATTTTCTATCCCTACGTAGTGGCGTGAATGTCCACTAAAAACTATAAAGTGCCATGATCCCGCGTATCATATTCTAGATATGGTACGCCGGACACGAGGCTCCTATTGTAAAATTTACCTGTTCGCATACTTGCTCGTTACTTAATTCGTTGGAAGCATTTTCTACCACATCTTCGTCCCCTGGAACTAAATGGAATAGCTTTTGCTGTTTGCTACCACTTTGTTTTGAGAGTCCCGTGGAAGTTGAACCTCTCTTCAAGCCATCGTATTTTGGGAACCTTGGACTAGCGGTCTGTCGGGTTTGGGAAGATTGACTGGTATCTCTTCTTTCGGCTCCTGATATATTGTTATTACGCCAGCTTTGTGTCGATTGGTTGCTGCCCCTAGTTTGCCCTGAGGATGTGTAAGAGGGATAGGAACCCCCCTGATTTGTGGTTCTTCCTGTGTATCCTCTGTTTGTCTGTGTCCCATTATTGTATCCCGATTGGCTTTGTGCCGGATTTTGAAATTCCTCGGTAAAATCTCTGTTGCCCCTCGAAAAATAACGCGATTCTGAAGGTTGATATGCATCGCCGAACATTCGGCCACTTCTGTTTAAAGCTTGTGGAGGGCGGTAGATAGCGTTTCGTCTATCCACGTTTAGGAAGGTAAGACATGAGGAATATGCTTCGGGTAAGGATTTTGGCTTCTGCATAAGTAACAGAGTCGGAAGATCACCATTTAGCCCCCTAATAAAAACATCCAGAGCCCTACGCCGGTGTGCTTCCGTTAATGCCTGGACGGTTTCCCCATGGACGTATTTGTCTGTATTTATAGTGTTGATCATAAGTGACAACTGCTTATTGATTTTAGCATAGAATTCCGAAACTTTTTGGCGACCTTGTGTCATGAGAGTAAGTTGTTGATTCAACGTCTCTATATCCCTGGAATCTGCGTAATGCAGTGACAAAATTTCCTTAATTTTTCGCCAGTCACTCTCAAGAATGTTATGCGACACTAGTGCAGCATCGGCTGCACCCCTAATTTTGCACCTGATGTGCCTCAGAATGGCCCTATAGATTGGTTTATGCCGTACAACCTGGTAGTCATTTAAAACCTGCTCTACGCTATGGACCCAGGAGGAATAATGCTCCCTGGATCCATCGAACACTTTAAGCTCCTTCACGCAGTCTGGCAATTTAGAAATTTCCCTAAGTTCGTCCTCCGTCCGAGGACTTGTCAGTGGCTCTTCCACCGGACGTGTTTCCGGGTCCGCGGACTGCCTGCGAACCTCCTCTACCTGGCTCTCTAGCCTTTCTAGATTCTCACTGAGTCCTTGTAAGGACTCATCGTTGGTTTTCGACTCTACACTTTTGAGCCGTTCTTCCAACCTTCTCAGTTGTGACAGAATGGCGTTCACTGCGCCATTCATTTCCGTCATGGATTTCTTAAATTCGTCCGCGTTCATGCTGTAACGAGATTAAAGGTTATCTTTTAACAGTTTGTATACTTACAAAGTCCAATATTTCATTGGAGTATTTGCTTTTTCTATAGTGTACGCTTCTCTTCACAGATTTAAATTATTTAATTTCGCATAGAACTTTTGCATTCTCACAGTTTTTATTTATATTCCTTAATTTTTCCGGATTTTATGGGGAACCTTTTTCTTTCACAGTTTTTGTTCTATTTCAGTTACTTTCGCATGGAGCTACTAAGTGTATTCTCACAATTTTTTCACAGTTTTTACTTATATTCTTTCTTGTAGTTTTTTCCACAATTTTTTTTTCGGGTTAAGGCGGAACGCTTTTTTTTTCCTTTTTCATAGCGTTTTGTTTAATTTTTGTTTTATTGACTTTGGCGGACCCTGCACCGAACCGCTCGGGCGCCAGTTAATCTCTCGTGTCGCGAGAGATATAAAAAATTAAAGGTGCAGCGAACTCACTGTTCGCCGATACTATTCAAACTGTAATTAAAAGACGGACAACTCGAGTTGAACTTATCACAATTTATTACGTGTCACTTGCACGTCCCAAAATTAACTGCCTAAAACATATGAATTGACTTACTGGCTAACCTCTTACTCCTAACTACTTATGCTAAGGTTGCAGTTCCCACATTTCGCAAGTTGGGGCTTGCGCGTGCAGACAGGAATTGCTTATATTGCAATTCCCATGATTTCAATAATTCCGATACTTGACCTGATCGGTGGTTGCGCGTGTGCCGCGTCAGCAAAGTTAGTAAGTGCAACAATATGGTCACATGCCTGGCAACGTGAGTAAAGGGTGCGCCATTGATCGGTATTGGTATTACAGGTAAGATAACTCCTCCCCCTTTAAAGATCTACGTCCCGTAGATTGAAAGTTGAAAATCGTGAGGGGGTAAAATTTTGCAGTGAGTTATTTCGGCTTTCCGATGTTATGTTGGTCCTGATCGCTCAAACTGGTAGGCTATTATCTACGCAATATAGTTCGGGTGCGGATTTTCCTTTGATGATTTTGTTAACGCTGACATTTCCTGTCCAATGTGAAGGAATCTGGACCGGTGGCAGATCTAGTCTTTCGGTGTAGCATCTCCACAGCAGGCCGGCAATGAATAGTATTGCAAGGATTGAAATGGCTTCTGTAATGAGGGAAAAAATTGATCTTTTCATTAACATACCCCAAATATTTTACGTTCTTCATCGTGATGTCGTGGACATATTCCAAGTTTATCCTCGTGGTGTGATTCTTTACGTTAGATAGTATAGATGGTAGGGCATGCGTTGTAACCGCCTCGCTGCTAGAGAACTCTTGGTCACCGATTCTAACTGTTTCATTATTCAATTGGATGACATATGTGCCGTTTATTACCTCTGAACCATTATTGCTCCTGATTTTGCCTTGGTAGTTGGAGATGAAAATGGTGTTCTCGTTTATCAATTCTGCATGTGTGTGCACCTTTCTATTAATATCGTTGAATTATTTTAATGTCTATTGCAAAATTTTATTCAGACAGGACTAAAAAGTAGAAAATAAATAATATAAAAAAAACTTTTTAATATACAACGCTTTTATAAATGGACTAAAAAGTAGAAAATAATACTTCTCAGTCCCATAGAATTTGTTTTGATAACTTTTGATTTTGAAATTTTAGCAAAAGTCATTATAAACAATCTATGAAATGGAAAATGAAAAGCGTGGGGCGCATGTAATACACTTGAATTGATATGAAAAGTAATATATGAATGTATGTATGTGGGTATATGAATAACGACCGCTTAAAATCGATTTCAAAGTTCTACTTTCGCTGTAGAAATTTTAGGTCTACGTTATGTAGTTTGACTATTGTCAATTAAATCGAATGCTTTGTATTGCATGCGCTCCACGTTTTTCATTTTCAATTTCATAGATTGTTTATAATGACTTTTGCTAAAATTTCAAAATCAAAAGTTATCAAAACAAATTCTATGGGACTGAGAAGTATTATTTTCTACTTTTTAGTCCATTTATAAAAGCGTTGTATATTAAAAAGTTTTTTCATTTCGCCTCTTGAATTGGCAACTAGCTTCTCCTCCTTTTAGCAATCGTGGTAAGCAGTCGCTCTCCTCCAATTTGATCAAGGATTCTGCTTTACATACTGTGGTTGAGCTGATCATTAAACAATCCTTCGTCAATCCGTATGTTTCTTTCTGATTGACGAGCATCCTGTCGAATTGTAGGTCAAGCTGTTTGCCTTCGTAGATTCCGGCGCGAGTAATGAGGAGACTCTATTTGCTAGCCGTAACTTTGGGCATTGAGAGGACGTAGATGAGTAGTGTCCCGTTTGTAAGTACAGATGGTTCGCCATATTCGATTGCTTCGATGACATTTTGATATGGAAGAGTTTCTATTTCTGATAAGATCTGGTTGACTTCGCCTGTGTCGAGTAAATTGGTATTGACAATTCCGTGTTTTGCTAGTTGGCATGCCCGCACTATCTCATTAATCTCGTCTCGAACTAGCAGGATGTTGTGAAGTGCGCTTTGTTCGAGCTCTATTGATTCGGTTTCCTTCGCTACGTAATTGGTGCGGTCCACCACTTCGCCGATTTTCTTCAGGACTTCTTGCGTAGTTGTGAATAGTTTTTTATTGATTTTGTATTGGTGGTTATTGTTTTCGATGACCTCGTTTTGACTGTTGAGGATATTATTCCAGTCAGTTGCGTCAGGTGATCCTGCCAGCCATTTCCAGGCTGAGCCTATCCAGTCTATAGATCGGATTGTTCTCGTTTTGCTTCTGGTTGCCATCAACTCCTCGAGTCGCCCCAATGTTTGGTTAATATAAAGCCGCGCTAAGAGTTGGTCATTGGGTCGTTTTATTAGGTGACCTGTAAGGTTTTGCATTTGCATCAGAACCGTGACATATTGTTGGAGGTTGACGACATGTACCAGCTTAAATGACCCACCGATGATCCACCCATTTCCGTCCTGGATCGTCACGATTGGTGCCTTTTAATTGAAAATATGGAGACCGCTGATGGCTGATGCCAGCAGTGGGAATCTGCAACAATGTTATATCTAATTTAATGTTGTTAGTGGGTTAGTAATCATTAGAATCTATGAATTTAGGTTATTGTTGTTGGGTTAGCAAAAATTGTTTCTACTACTTATTGACTATTTAATT
>NW_023458556.1:71750176-71754143 GCF_013731165.1 Rhagoletis pomonella
GTCAGAATGTTCCAGGTGCATACCCTCAAACATAGTCCTTAATTCGTTTGCCCGGGTCATCATCAAAAAAAGGGGCCGAAGCCTTCTGAGTTTTTTCATTGGGCGGCGTTTTATAGTGCAGTGACCCAAACACAGCGCACGCGGGGTTATACGTCTTGTCATTTTAGCTCGCTACCAAATGGGTGTTTGGTCGCTACCCGAAGATACGTGGCTATAACTATCCGGAAGTTATGAGCTGCGATTTGAACCGTACGCACAAGAATCACTTCTGGCCACTCCCAGGTGAATGAATGGCAGTACTCTCTGGCGATACTTCATTGGTATCGATACTTTATTGGTATCGTTTGAACCCAACGTAACTACATTGTACATACGTGTATGTAACTAAGTATGACGCAGATGTTGGTTGATATTCCACAATATTTTAGTGTTTTAAAATAAGCGAACGGAAAGTTGCCAAATTAAATTAAAAGTTACCAAATTACCAAAGACAAAACAACAAATTAATAAAGCGGCAACAGTGCTCCTCATCAGACTTCTTTAAAAAAATTTATATTTTTTTATAAGCCACAAATAACAAAGCCGAATTGCCCATTCCATTTAATCACCAGTTTCCTCGAAGAATTTACAATATTTAACTATATAGTAATAACTTAATTTTTATAATTTTGATGTTAACAATTTGTGAGAAGACATCTGGCAATTACGATAGAGATGGAGAGTAATAATGGTTGAATTTCTTTAAATATAAAGCTTTAATTATTGGCTTTATTGGCTGCCGGCATACCTAAAATTATATTTAGCTAACAATGCCACGAGCCAAAAAAAAAATAATAATAATTGAAGACTACAGAATAATTGATATGGCTGTATTAATATATGTATGTATGTATGTATATTGATAGTTCTCCCAACGAGCGTGTAACAAAAACAATCGTATACGGTTAAAACTCATTATCAACCAGACAAGCGAGCACCCAATGAGGTCGCATACCCTTTTTTGATAGCAGAGAAGTCGTAATATTATTTAATAAGCCCACATGGCGCGCGCTTACGTTCTTATATACTTATGACGGAACATTCTTCTCTTTTATTTATATATGTACATTAGGGCTGTGCGATTATTCGATTACTCGAGCAAGTTGGTTAATCAGTTATTTGGTTAATCAATTACTCGAGTAATCAAGATTTCGATTACTCAAAACGATGATTAATCGAGTTACTTGAAATATGATTACTCAAAAAAATAATTTTGCTCGTTAATAGAGTTTGCTTTGGAAAATGCTTATTTTCTTTTTTTACATTCTGTATATGAAAAAAATTTTTTGCTTTAATTTTTGAAAACAGAAACGTTGTTTTCAAAGTATCAAGGAACTTTAACTACTTTATACATATGTAAAGAGTTGAAATGTTGATTACTCATTTTACTCGAAATGTTGATTAATCATAAAGCAAATTACTCAAATATTTTTGTTTTTGGTTAATCAAAAATCTTGATTACTGGAGTAACTGAACTTTTGAGTAATCATAATTTCCAATTAATCGAATAATTGAGTTATTTACTTTATGATTAATTAAAATTTTGAGTAATCAATTAATCGCACAGCCCTAATGTACATACATGTGTAAGTGTTTAACTTATTTTCAAGCACAAACTTTTTAAAGTAGTCAACACAGTATAACTCAAGACTATTGTACTCCGGCCATGTTAAATCGCTAAAGAATCTCCAAATGCGTACCAACGATCGGAAGTCGGCATGTTCCCATCCAGCTGCTTACACGTCCACATACCTCTCGCCAGGCTACACAATTGCCTTGGCCACTTTTGGTTTGAAACACTGATTGTTGGCGCAGCACTTTGATGGTCTGTCGCTATTTTTAAATTTGTTGGTTTTATTTTTTATTGCTGTTTAATTTTGTTTTTACTTTTTTGACACTTCATTTTATTGCACTTCCGGTTTGCGCACTTAAAATGTGTGACAACTGTCGGAGTGGAAGCTTCCCTTTCGGTAGCGGTTACGCTGTCGCCGGCGACCAATTTTGTTGTTAATATTTTCTTGTTCTTCCACATCTTTTTTCGCCACTGTTTGTATTTTGACAATTGTGTCACGCATATCGGTATGGTTGCTCGCTTTTTATTTCTTGTTTTTAGCTCATTTTATATGCACAAATCGTCCCATATTTCAATTTTCCGCACTGCCATTGCCACTGGAATCATAATCTGAGTATGCGCTCACTGTTGGCTACATATTGCTACACCGTTGGGTTTTTGTTTCTGCATGATCACGGCATTTTTATTTATTTTTCGTTGCCTGTAGTCCATTTCCAAGCGTAAAATGATGCCGGTGGCACAAAAGTTTCAAGTGCTTGAAACAAGAAAAAGGTAATGATCATACTTTAATATGTTATAGACATTCATATATATGGAATTCTAGTGAGAGAGGTCCAGCATTCACGAAATATAGAGAGATAACTTTTCTACGCTATAAAGCTGATAAATGCCGGCGGCTCCGACAAGCTCTGTTCAGTTCACAAGAAGAGTGATCCTGCTGTTTGCGGCTACATATGTATCACCGAAATGTGCTCATGATATTGCATGTGAAGTTCTTTCGACCGTGTAAAGGAATGACGTCCTTTACGATCCAACTGACTGGACCCTAATATTTAGTGTGGCTTAAGACCTGGGGAATTCGCGAATTTCACAGTGCCTTGAATTTAGAAAAGGACGCTAGATAAGAAAACATGCATAGATAGTCTTTTTTTTGATGTTTAACCGTTTTTTCCAGCACTAAGGGCCGGTTGTTCAATGTCTGGTTAACACAAATCGGTGGTAGAAGCTCCGGTTAAATACAACAACTGCTCTATTGATCACATGTTATATGCATGATGTCGAAAACTTCGATAAATAATGTTTAACTGGGGGGTAGGGATAACGAGACATTGAACAACCGGCCCTAAATCTGTATCGCCTATACAGTGTAGCGTAGCATCAATCTCTTACTTTGAAACTTAATTTGCATGGCATCATTGACCTCAGCATCAGGGTCTACAGTATTTTACAGCTAAAAGAAGGAAGTAATGACACACAAATAGTGGCACATAAAAAGGCAAAGTACCTACTGACAACACACAAAGAGTCGTCGAGTAATGGCACAAACTTTTGATAATTTGTGTTGGTTACCTAGTCGGTTACCACGTGTGAATCGTTGTGTACGTTCATTTCATAACAGAGCACACCAAGGCGAATTTATATAAGGTTCCCGCAAACATATTCTGAGCGTTCAGAATATATGAGTCCGAAAGTAGTCCTAGGTAGGTAAGAAATATGAGTTTCAAAACCAAAAAATTGTTTAATCTTATATGAATCGTTTAGGATTCATATATGATCCAAGTTATGAGCCAGCACCTTGTGCCAATATAAAAACAATAAAGATCTAAAATTTATATCTAAACTTGTTTATACAGAAATTAGAAATAATTTGAAAATAGAGAAATGAACAAAATTTAGCTGCAGCTGCTGCTATTGAATGCATGTTGGAATGTGTATATGCGCGTAAGTATTTATGCATGTTATTTGAAAGGAATTTTTGCTGAATGCTTTTGCCAATATAGTGCGTTCAATAAGACTCAAAGAACAACCTAAAATAAGAGTCCGAATGTAGTAATTTATGAGGCCGATAAGAGCCTCAAAAAGAGTCTAAAATGGTTCATATATGGGGCCAAAAACTGTTTTAAAAGAGTCCAAAATGAGCCGTATATGAGGCCACTAATAGTCCAATATGACTTATATTGAGGCTCATTTGATGTGTGAATTTAACCTTAGAACCGTGACTTAGCTATACAACTTAATCTCGTGACTTGGGTACTCAGTGCCCAGTAATGTATTTCATATGGAAATTTAAGCTTTCTAAGAAGTTTTTTTTCTAAAAAAACACAATATTTCGCTTATTGATGCACATATTTTAAT
>NW_023458556.1:71754243-71760352 GCF_013731165.1 Rhagoletis pomonella
AAAAAAAGATTTACAAAATTTTAATGATGGAAAAACGTTTTATATCCAAATCCCAATGGATGATAACACGTTTTTTCAGTAAGTCTAGCATCTTTTCTGGTGGCCCTTACAACCTTTTTCGACAAATGAAAATGAAATATAACTATAAGGTTTCTTTGATTGTTCATCATAGGTCATTTTATAAAAATTGGAGAATTGATTTTGAATAGTCTCCAATATGAAGCTTTGGAAGTGAAGAGAACAAGCGCAGTGGAAAATTTGGGGAATACAAAACCAAAATTGATATTAACACAGCTCCTTCACTTACGACGTTTTTCCACATTACCGTTTCTGGTAATTTTTTTTTAATACCCCTTTCCCATTTCTTCCTGAATATTCTTCCCTACTGTTTATTAGCCTCTTATTTTTCATATCATTCCAATTTTCGAAATTTACTCTACGTTTTTTGCCATTATTGCACTTTTGCATTACGCTTGTTAATTCTAAATTGTCCATGGTCACCTGCATTTAAAACGTTTTTCCACTCACTACTTACTTTGGAGCGTAGGTTAATGTCCGAAAACTGATGGAAATTGAGAAATTTCGAGGACCTTATGATACGCGAGAGTATTTTTAACGGTAATCTGCGAAAAAACTAGTTTTGAGTAAAGTTACAACGTTATTCGCGGCGATCATTCAATTATATAAAGAGAAGTCAGAAGTTTTTTTTTTGTAACAGGTAACTTCGCGAACGGTACGTCCGATTTTCATGAAATTTTGGACATAAACAGCGTTCTATAGCTACCATGTCAAGGGCTAAAAAACTTACTTTTTCCGGAAGGTGGACCAGGGACCGATCTATTCGAAAATTTATGGTCCGATTTGCTTGCACTGCGGCATGTAGGTAGTGTGTTATAGGGAGGGAGTGTGGCATCTTCCATACAAATATAATTTTTCATACCGTATACATATCTCTGGAAGTATTTGTGGTGGAGTCCTGGAAGTTGGTATGGAGATATTTGAAATCAGTCCCATACTCATGGAGAAAAGTCGGGGCTATTGAAAATGGGGGCGTGGTGCCTTCCAAACATACTGAAACTTTTACCTATTTGTAAATACATATATACATAAGTCTTGGGTACGTGTGTTTGTGAGTGAACTCGTCACAAACGACCGAAAATATTTTAATGAAATTGTTTTTATGTATTTGAGTGGGGCCCTGTATAATTTAGGTTTTCAACTGAGATACGAGGTGGCGCTGGGGTCTAGTTATTACTAAAAATCGTATTTATTATCCAATTTGGCTCATATTCGGGATATATATTGGAAACGGTATGGGAAATACTATTGCAAAAAAAGAGCTGCTAGGTTGCGCTGGAGTCGAGTTATTGCTAAAAATCGTCAAGTGAAGTCATCCGGAGACATCAGGGAATAAAGTCAAGTTCTTCTTTTTCTTCTTTATTGGCGCTGTCCAAACCAGCACGTCAGTCGTTTCTCCTCTGTTTCAACTGACGGCAATTGGAAATGCCAAGTGAAGCCAAGTCCTTTTCCACCTGGTCTTTCCAACGCTAGGAGGCCTTCCTCTTCCCATGTTACCAGCATTGTGACTAGGGTTGCCAACATTTTGCAAGATATTTACATATAGTACTTAAAAAAAAACTGAAAAATTATAGTACACTTCCAATATATCGACTAGTGAGTGGAATATCGACCTATCTCGGCAGCCAGTTCGAGAACGCCCTATCTCAGAAAACTTTTCAAGAACGCTTTATTTCAGAATTTTATTAAAAAACATCCTATCTCAGAATTTGGTTGAAGAACGCCATATCTCAGAATTCGGTTCAAAGACGCTCTATCTAAGCTCAAAATGTATTGAAAATAGGGCGTTTTTTGAATCGGCAGCTGTGAAGTGGCGTTTTTTAAAGGAATTCTGAAATATGGCATTCTTCAAACAAATTCTGAAATAAAGCGTTCTTGAAAAGTTTTTTGACATAGGGCGTTTTCGATCTGGCGGCCGAGATAGGTCGATCTTCCACTCAGCAGTCGATATATAATATTTTAGTTAAAAGAACAAAGCAAGTAAACATCTTTTTTCTCCATATATTTTTTGCACTTTTGGAAAATTTTCACAATTCCTTGTTAACCACGAAAGTGTTATATGCTTTATCACAATCAATATTTAAATTAATATAAATCAAAAGTTGATTTTTTGGTAACCGCTTTGTTTCTCTCATCTCGCCATTTCACATCCATAACAGAAAAACCTTTTGCGGTGAATGCCGAAGTAGCAAGAATAGAGAGTAGAAACGAAATAATTTTAGGTAAATGTGGTAATTCATTATCAGTATTTTTAAAAATATTTATGTTGAAAGTGTTTTTATGTTCAAGAATATTTCTTTTAATATTGTTATTTCAGTATAAAGATCATCCATTTTAATGCACATATTATCTTGCAAATTACTGGAATGTATTTATTTTTATAATTGAAGAAATATAGTATTTTTGCGTACTATATTTTTTTCAACAGTATATAGTACGCAGACCGACAAAATAGTACAATACAGGGCCGTAGCCAGGATTTTTTTTAGGGGGGGTTTCTGGCAAATTTTTTTTTTAGTTTCACTTTTATTTCAACATATTTTGATTAAAAGATAAATACTGATAAAAATAAATTTTTCATAAAAACAGGGTTGAAATCTTGAAATTCCTGCCCGTAGTTTGTTTGTAAGTCAAATATGAGTGGCATTGTGCTACTATGATATCACGGCCGAGTAATCATAGCCGACTTATGTACAGTAGTCGAAAAAATTATAGCCGCACCAAATTTTGACAAGTTTTAAAATATTATTTTTGTTGTTATTTAATTTCGGTTAGTTTTTTATAGTTCGTTCTTTACCAACATTCGTATAAATACAAGTTTTTTACATAGCGCCTTTGCAAGTGGACTGCTCAAATTTGGAAACATGAATTTCCACGGGTTTTGTTAAAGAACGAACTATATATTTTTTTTAAGTATAACAAAAGTTCAATAACAACAAATATAATACGTTAAAACTATAATTTTTTGACCACTGTATGTATTTTTTTGTATCTTTAATTGGACCTTCACATTGTACATAAAGGAAGTACATAACAAAATTAAAAAAAGATGTGCCTTTTTTTGAAGTTCGTTTTACCTTTTTCAAGTTTAAGTGCCTTAAAAACCTACATTTCTACATTTCGCCCCCTAAATACGGCCTTGGTACAATACTATATATTATGGTACGGTTGGAAACCCTAATCGCGACCCTCGTTAAATACTTTCATAGCTGGAGCGTTTCGAACGACATGACCTAGCCCGCGGAGCCGCTGAATTTTAATTCGCTGCACTATGTCTATATCGTTGTAAAGCTCATACAGCTCATCGTAAAATTGTCTGCGGCATACGCCATCGCCAATGCGCAAAGGCCCGTATATCTTGCAGACAATCTTTATCTCGAAAACTCCAAGAGCCGCTTGATCTGATGTTTTCATTGTCCATGCCTCTGCGCCATACACCAGCACAGGCATGATGAGCAACTTATGGAGTGTGATTTTCGTATGATGAGAGAGGACTTTAATTTTCAATTGCCTACTCAGTCCAAAGTAGCACTTGTTGACAAGAGTGATCCTCCGTTGGATTTCAAGGCTGACAAAATTATTGGTGTTAATGCTGGTTCGCTTCTTCACTGGAAGGGGTTTTTACGTGGCGGGTCCCAAACCCAGCGCACAACCCACTGCTGGGACGGGGGTGGTTTCGCAACCAAATACACGTTTATATAGCGAGCCGCTTGCTTCAAGACAGACACCCGCTTGCAGCTGCACCTACTAGTGAACAGGCGCTGCAGACTTCAGTGAGCTTTTAAACCGAATAAGAGAGCAGGTGGGAGAGGCGAGTGGCGAATCAGGGCTGCCAGATGTCTAGATTCTAAAATCCGTACACGGGAAAAAAGTCGAGGGTGAAAAATCCGTATAAAGTCCGTACGCTCAATTTTTTTTGGCAAGCAAAAGGCAGTATATTGTCGCTGCCATGTCAAACTATCGTAAAAAATGCTAGCCAGTATTCTCTGCTTCTAAGAAGACTAGAAGTCTAAGTCCGGGCGGAGCCGAACATTAGATACCCGGCGCAAGTAATAAATATAGTTTTTTTCACCTTTGCGCAAACTAACGATACATGGTAAGCAGGGGTGGTTTTACCCCTATTTTAAACACCTTCGATAAACTTGTATAGTTATACGTGGGCGGTATCACGCCCATTTTCCTAAATTCCATAATAATGTTTCTTTTTTCAATGAATGGATTTTGGTATCAATTTTGTGTAAATTAGCGTCATTAAATTTCGAAATATCGAAGTTTCAAGCATTTCTAAAATTTACCGTTTTATAAAAAGTGGACCGATTTCAATCACTTTAAGCGCTTTGCTTTTATGTGGCATAATCATACCGAGTTTGGTACAAATTGATCCAACGGTTACCGAGATACGCATCTGTAGTCATAAGTGGGTGGTGCCACGCCCATCTTCCAAATATTGATTATAAACGTATTTTTTGCTAAAGAATTATTGCTGAATAACTCAGTGAGAGGGGAGACCAGTATGTTTGCATGTATGTATATAAAAAAAATATTTATTGGACCAAAAAGTAGTGGGTAGGCACTGTGGCCAATGGTAATCAACTATTACCACCTCCGCATGGTTGTAAGCCATGCAGAGTCCGCAGAAGACTCCGGAAGCAGTGTCCGGAGGATGCATCAGACTAGGCCGAGCATACTTTGAACTGCCATCAAATTATAACTTAAGAAAGTTTTATTACATGGCAGTTGAGAAGTGCATGTACATAAATTTCATTAATTTAATGAAGGAAATTTTTGCACATGCAGCAGTACATAACATGCATTTAGGCGCCTGGTGTTAGCAGTCGCGTCTAAACAATTGCAAACGTCAATTTTGAATAAATTAGCTTCGGTATACTGATTTATCGAACATTTCGTATTTCTCTAAATTACTATTAAATGGGATGTGTGCGTGGTTATTGTCCGATTTAAAAAATCTGTGCTAAGTTTGGGAGAAGTTGGTGGAGTGTTTCCCAAGATAAACACATGTAATCATAGGTGGGCGTGGCTATGTATAATATTCTTATTTTTCGCCTAAAGATCATTGCAAATATCAATTTTGAGAGAATAAGCTTCAGTAGTTACTAAAATATCGCAGTTTTCGTATTTCTGAAACCTACCGTTTTATGGGAGGTATTCGTGGTTATTGTCCGATTCCATTTTCAATACCATCCGTTCTACGCTGAAAAGAAGAACACATACCAAGTTTCGTTAAGATATCTCAATTTTTGCTCAAGTTATCGTGTGCGCAGTCGGACGGACGGACGAACAGACCGCTTCATCGATTCCCTTTTTCATTCAGATCATTTAGGTATACATTTGTCTACATCTATCTCGATTCGTTTTGCCTGTTAAAAACAACCGTTATCTGAACAAAGTTATAATACGCTTGTGCACAAGTGCGCTCGGGTATACAAATTTTTAAATTCACTTACAACACCATTATTAAAATTCAACTGATTGATTTGGTCCCCAAAGAGTTTCTACGCTTTGTCGAATTTCTGTGGAGAAACTACTTCAGCGTTAGAATCCTCCATTTTTGGATATTTTTATGTTTTGAGCTTTTAAGTAAAATGTTCCTGTACACCAGGATTCTAGTCAGAAAGGGTCTGAAGTCGTTTCCGTTCACAAATTTATAATACTATATATTTAGTACTATCCTCTGGACTATTTTTGACTAAACCCCTGAGTGCGGAAACGAACAGGCCAAACATATGGATTAATAAAGTGTTGCCACATATCATTTCTTACAAGGATAAAAGTGTCGTGACTTAGATAATGAGATATTGTCGAAACAGGCAAATGTTTATAATATGGAAAGAGGCACAAAAAAATCCGTACATCTTATCGTAAAGCGTTAGAATCCTCCATTTTTGGATATTTTTATGTTTTGAGCTTTTAAGTAAAATGTTCATGTACACCAGGATTCTAGTCAGAAAGGCCAAACATATGGATTAATAAAGTGTTGCCACATATCATTTCTTACAAGGATAAAAGTGTC
>NW_023458556.1:71763352-71764003 GCF_013731165.1 Rhagoletis pomonella
GAAAAATGCTGCGTATAATATTTATCGTAAAATTAATGACAGGCTTGCTTAATAGCCCGGCCCTTCTGGCTGAGGCCAATTTTAATGTGCCCTCTCGAGTGTCAAGATACTTTCGACCTCTGTTTTTGAAGCCATGCAAAACTAATTTTGAACTAAACGAATCATTCCGTGGTTTACGTTAAGATTTTAACTCTCATTTCAGCACGTTTGACATATCGGACTCGATTTTTACTATAAAGAAAATTATCATTTCCACTCTCAATAATTGAAATACTATCTTTAGCATATCCAATCAGCTGATGAATTTGATTCTGTAGCTGAATAGTTTAAGATCTCGACACTTAACAAACTCCTGTTTCCACTACTCGGCACCAAAAAACTAAAAAAAAAACAAGTAAGAAAGTCTAAGTTCGGGCGGAGCCGAACATTAAATACCCGGCGCAAGTATTAAATATATGTTTTCCACCTTTCCGAAAGCTACCGCTACATGATAAGCCGGGGTGTATACATTTTAAGTAAATTAGCGTCCTTAAATTTCGAAATATTGAAATTTCAAGCATTTCTGAAATTTACCGTTATATGAAAATTCGTAATTTTAGACCGATTTCAACTTTTTTCAACGGTTTGCTTTTATGTGGCAAGCACAATAAT
>NW_023458556.1:71764103-71769763 GCF_013731165.1 Rhagoletis pomonella
CATACCGAGTTTGGTACAAATTGCTAGAACGGTTAGCGAGATACATATATGTGATCACAAGTGGGCGGTGCCACGCCCATTTTCCAAAATTTTATCATAAACGTATTTCTTGGTAAAGAATTGTTGCAACCATCAATTTTGAATAAATTAGCTTTAATATTTACTGATTTATCGAAGATTTTGTATTTCTCGAAATTACCGTTATATGGGATGTGGGCGCGGTTATTGTCCGATTTTAAAAATTTTCGGCCATTTGGTATGCTGTACCAGGACAAACAACTGTGCCAAGTTTGGAAGAAATTGGTGAAGCGGTTACCAAGATATACACCTGTAACTATAAGTGGGCGTATTTCTGAAAACTACCGTTATATGGGAGGTAGGCGTGGTTATTGTCCGATTTTTAAAATTTTCGGCCATTTAGTATGCTGTACCAAGGCCAACAACTGTGCCAAGTTTGGAAGAAATTGGTGCAGCGGTTACCAAGATATACACATGTAACCATAAGTGGGCGTGGCTACGCCCATTTTCCAAAAATTTATAATATTCGTGTTTTCCGTCTGAAACTCATTGTAAATATCAATTTTGAGTGAATTATCTTCAGTAGTTACTAAAATATCGCAGTTTTCGTATTTCTGAAAATTACCGTTATATGGGAGGTAGGAGTGGTTATTGTCCGATTTCGCCCATTTTCAATACCATCCGTCCTACGCCCAAAAGAAGTTCACGTACTAAGTTTAGTTAAGATATCTAAATTTTTACTCGAGTTATCGTGTGCACAGACGGACGGACGGACGGACGGACGGACAGACAGACAGTCACCGCTTAATCGATTTCTCTTTTCATTCTGATCATTTATGTATACATTTGTCTATATCTATCTCGATTCGTTTTGCCTGTTACAAACAACCGTTATGTGAACAAAGTTATAATACCCTTGTGCACAAGTGCGCTCGGGTATAAAAAGTAGTGAGAATTGCATCGGGGCTGAAAATGTCGGATGTATCCTCCTAACTTTCATCTTCACTTGAGGAATCTAGCATGATGGCGAAATCGTTGTTCAAACACCGCTTACAATCCAAACCAGATGAGTCAGGTTTTTTTAAAGCTTTTTAAAAAAATTCTTCGTTCTCATTTCTTTGGTTGTTTCTGAATATGAGGAGCCTGTAACGTCATCATCGTTTTTTGATTTTAGTTTTTGTAATTCATTTTTAATATTTTCTTCTGCGATTGGTTTGAAAAATTTTTTGCTTATAGCGAGCTAAATATGTACATAGGTGGATATGGATATAAATTATTATTTTCCAGGAATGAAAAATTTTAACAAAATTATGTTTTCAATGTCGTGGCTGCCAGCCGAAACGAATCAGAATATTGTTATTTTTTATAAGCGTTTGAATTTTTGGAATCACGGATGATGAGGGTCTCAGTTAGTTACATTATTCTTACCTAATTAAAGGTCCGTCAGACCTATAGCTTTTTAATTATTTGAGTATCGACTCCCTTTGTAGACAAACGTCGACCATTTCTGCTGGAAACATTTATTGAAGGAGTCACGCTTTGACTTTAAATAGCAAAGAAGGAAGACGTAGGCGAAGAGTTTTACCACATAAGTTTTTAACAAAGGATCCAATGTGTATCCATATGAAAAAAATATTGCCCGACAAGTAAGCAAAATTACTGCTCTTGAAATTTTTGCTAAAAATAAATTCCCCAAAGAGTAATATTTGAAATGTTTGAAACGAATATATCGCACACCATGGTACAATAATTATAGGTATTGTCTTCCCAGATAGTTTTGCTTCACATCGAAATTCGTGCTCCCTTATTTTCATTTTGACGCAGTTCAATGTTTATTCTTTTACTTTTATTTGGCTTTGCTTTTTATTTTTGCTTTATTTAATTTTTATAAATTTTTAAAACAAAAGAAAAAACGTTTGAAATTCAGTTAGCCATACAAATTTTGAATTTATTTACAAGAAAATGTTTTTTTTCCGGCTTTTGCAAAATTAAATAAGTTCTCTGCAAGATGGTTTGTTTAAAGAAACACCTGTACATATGTGGTATATGGGGTATTGAAATATCCCTTTTCCCTAGCAGTAAACCTTTCAGTGTGGGCAACAATGATATTTTAAAAATAAGGCAGATCGGAATATGCGCTCTCTGGGAAGACAATACCAATATTATTAAAATGACAATATTCTCTTTGACGAACTTGTATGACTGCCCATTGATAGCTCGGTTATACAATTTAAGAAATAATGTGTTTAGAGACACTTTTATCAAAGTAGATAAATGAGCCCTTGATTTTGAAAGTGGTATAAGTCACTTCCCAGCTCTTGAACTTAAATGATCGGTTACTGGTATTTGAACGCGTCGGTTATTCGTTCAACTTCATCAACCATTGGTAGAAGGTTTTGTCATTAGTTTACGACGATAGAACGATTTGCAGATATATTCGGTTACAAGTAACCGGTCATTTAAGCGCAAGAGCTGGGAAGTGACTTATACCACTTTCCAAATCAAGGGCTCAAATATGACATTTGACCAGTTTTGTTACACAAATACTCCCATGGGCGGCGCACGGGTAGCACGACCACAGGTAAAAAATTTAGCTACAAGTAGTCATTTTGTTTGCCAGATATACGCTTTATCGGTTTACTTTCACAACATTCGCATTAGGGTGGGTAAAAAAAAATAAAATTTTTTTTTGATCCGACACACGAAAACTAGTTCCCACGTACCTCTAGAAAGTACATACCAAATCTGAGCTCTTAATATTAACGGGGAGATTATGCTCATCATAGTTTTCCATTTTCAATTTAGTCTCATATAAAAATGGTCATATCTTATCACCAATAGATCGTTAAACCAGTTGCATCGTCAATATTTATAGGAAATTGAACGCTCTACAAAAATGGTCTCATATACTCTTTTCGTTAATCTAACCATTTAAAAGATATTCAAGGTCTTTTTTTTTGAATTTTAAAAAATATAGGAAATAATTAAACGCTCTACAAAAAAGGTCTCATGTAGTTAATCGATTACTATAAAAATTTATAAGATATTCGCAGTAGAATCCCAATGCCTGATTTTAATAGTTTTTCAATAAACTTTTTCAATTTATCCATTCAATTTATCAATTTTCAATCAAGTAAATTTTTATAACTTAAACCAAAAGAAAAAATATATTTTTGTATCAATACTGTATTGAGTTATAAAATTTCATATGGCGAAATAGAATTTTTTTTCTGCTGATATGTTTGATGATATTCCTTATTCTGAAATAGATCATAAATGATCTCAAAATTCATTAATTAAATGGATAAATTGGAGATATTTATTAAAAGACTATTAAAATCAGTAGGCATAGGAGTTCTACTGTGAATATCTTCTAAATGGTTAGAGTAATCGATTAACTACTTGAGATCTTTTTTGTAGAGCATAATTACCTATAGAAGTAAGTGAAACTCATTTGGCAATAATTATTTTTTAGTAAGTTACAAAAATCAAAACAAAAAAAGTTTTTTTCCTTAAAATACTTCAATCGTTGACCTTGGATATCTTTTAAATGGTTAGATTAATGAAAAGAGTATATGAGACCATTTTTGTAGAGCGTTCAATTTCTATTGGTGATAAGATATGACCATTTTTATATGAGACTAAATTGAAAATGGAAAACTATGATGAGCATAATCTTCCCGTTAATACTAAGAGCTCAGATTTGGTAAGTACTTTCTAGAGGTACCTAGGAACTAGTTTTCGTGTGTCGGATCCAAAAAAAAAAAACCTGATTTTTTTTGACCCACCCTAATTCTCATTCGCAAAAGCCCCGCATTGATTATTGCGAACGCGAATGTTAAAATTAATGCAGAAGCTCTGCGGTTGCGAATGCGGATATTCGCAACAACCCTGCTTGCTAGCTAAGTTAGTTCAGTCTATGCCAACAAATTATGAATTGGAATCTGTGAAATGGAGAGGTTGATCGACTTGATTTAAATGTAAAAAAAATACAATATTTTTATGTGTTGAATTTTTTTCCCAGCTAACCTGTATTGTTTTACAGTTTATTGTGAAAACAAGTTCTACTTGCAAATTTTAATATTTCACTGTCAGTCAAATAACATTGAGGAGCGCAGCCATAAGCCGTCAGATCAAGTTTATACTCCACTTTGATTAAATATACTTACATACACAAGGCGACAAATGAAAGTGTCCACCTTGTTCTAATATAATATTTGCAATTATTTTCAGGAAAAAGTGTTTGCATAAATTATTTATGAAAATATAGTTCATTCTCTAATATAGACTTTGTAAATCAAGTTTCACACTTCATATAAATTTCACTAAAATTCAAAAAATGCTAATCAAAATTTTCAACTTTTTATTCAGAATTTATAGAAAGTTTTCGAGTATGCAGTTTTATACCCATTTAATTTTAGTCTAATAAACTGCAAGTCTCAACCGGCTAAAAAATCGCGTTGATTTTTGAGATTTTTTTGGATACAGCTTTTGCGTTTTTTATAGCCGAGCGCACTTGCGCACAAGGGTATTATAACTTTGTTCACATAAGGGTTGTTTGTAACAGCCAAAACGAATCGAAATAGATAAATACAAATGTATATGTAAATGCTCAGAATGAAAAAATAAATCGATTAAGCGGTGACTGTCTGTCCGTCCGTCCGTACGTCTGTGCACACGATGATAATAGATTGGCGCTAACACATATGTTAGTGCTTGGCCGAGTTTCTCCTCCAAATTTTGGCTTGCGCCTTGATATTGTCACACAAAGGGGACGGACCTACAGTTTTACGCCGACTCCGAACGGCGATTGTATTTTTATGAGAAGCTGTTTTTCATGGCAGAAATACACTCGGAGGTTTGTCATTGCCTGCCGAGGGGCGCTATTAAGAAAAAACCTTTTTTCTATATTTTTGCGATGTTGCTTTGACGAGGGATTGAACCCAGGCCCTGCGGAGTGTAAGCGCGCACTGTTTACCACTACACCGCAGCGGCGGCACACGATAACTTGAGTAAAAAATGAGATATCCTAACGAAACTTGGTATGTGTACTTCTTACTTTGGGACGGATGGTGTTGAAAATGGGCAAAATCGGACAGTAACCACGCCTACCTCCCATATAACGGTAGTTTTCAGAAATACGAAAACTGCGAAATTTCAGAAACTACTAAAGCTTTTGCCATTCAAAATTGACACTTACATTGATTTTTAGAGGACAAATAAGAATGTTATAAATTTTTGGTAAATGGGCCACGCCTACTTATGATTACATGTGTATATCCTGGGAACCGCTCCACCAATTTCTTGGAACAGTTAGTGTTCTTCGTAAAACATGCAAATCGGCTGATTTTTAAAATCGGCCCACATCCCATATAACGGTAATTTAGAGAAATATGAAATCTTCGAAAAATCGGTAAATACTGAAGCTAAATTATTCCATATTTATGTTTGCAATAAATATTTTGCAAAAAATACTTTTACAACAATATTTGGGAAAATGGGCGTGGCACAGCCCACTTATAGCCACATATCTGTATCTTGGCAACCGTTCGATCAATTTGTACCAAACTCGGTACAGTTATTGTACGTGAAACATAAAGGAAGATGGACTAAAATTACGCCCATTTTTCATATTACGGTAA
>NW_023458556.1:71769863-71770897 GCF_013731165.1 Rhagoletis pomonella
TTTATAAATTAAATTAAATAAAAAAATATATTATGTTTTTTCTTTTTAAAATAACAATAGCTTATAAATAAAAGAAAATTAAATAAAAGTAGATTAAAAGAACGCAAAAATTAATTAAATTATTTATAAAAATTAGATGACATTAAAAAAAAGTAAGTGCGCCTGGGCCACACTGGAGAAGTGAAACTTACATTACATATTTAGTTTGTCTCATAACCAATATACAAATGTCCATACATACATCTGCTTTTGCTTAGGGTTATATTTTTTGTCTTCTTTCTATCTATATCCCTACGACTACCCCTGTTCGTTCTAATTACATTTATGTTATTCTGTTTTCCCTTATCATCATTTTTATCTTTATACTCTATCGATAACAAAATCGATAGTAATATCCAACAAAATATCGATCACAAAACCGGTAAAAATATCGATAACAAAATCGATTACAAATTCGACAAAAATTTCGACAGCAAAGTCGATTAGAAAATCGATAAAAAACCGATAACAAAATCTATAAATAATTGATAATTTCGACAGCAAAGTCGATTAGAAAATCGATAACAAACATCGATAACAAAATCGATAACAATATCGATAGAAAATTCGATAAAAATATCGACAACAAAATCGATAAGATATCGATAACAAAACCAATGACAATGTCGATAACAAACTCGTTCAAAATATCGATTACAAAATCGGTAAAAATATTGACTATTATATCGATAAGTTCCGAAAATATCGATAGAAAAATCTGCATAAATATCGATAACAAAACCGATAAAAATTTCGATTATTATATCGATAAGTCACAAAATCATTCAAAATATCGATAAAAAATCGATAAATATCGATAACAAATCGATAAATATCGAAAACAATATCGACAAATTTCGTTAAACAAATCGATAAATATCGATAGCAAAATCGATAAAAATATCGACAACAAAACCGATAAAAATATCGATTATATTATCGATAAGTCTCCAGAATCCCGAAAATCTCTAAAATCCCAAAATATTTCCCAGATT
>NW_023458556.1:71770997-71774381 GCF_013731165.1 Rhagoletis pomonella
ATTCTTATTTTTCGTCTAAAACTCATTGCAAATATCAATTTTGAGTGAATTATCTTCAGTAGTTACTAAAATATCGCAGTTTTCGTATTTCTGAAAATTACCGAGGATGAGGATACCGATAAAAGTAAAGATGAATATAGGGGAAGAAAGATTAAAGCAAGTAATTTTTAGCAAAAAAAAAACCGACTTCAACTCCCATATAAAACAAAAATATATATATATATATATTTTATGATCCACTGATCGGATCTCAACCAGATTAGTATGGGACCACCTCTGAGACACTACCTTTCCCATGCAAGAAGAATTATCGAAATCGGTTGACATGGTCCAAAGTTATGCGGTAACATACATAAAAAAAAAAAATAAAAAAAAGATTTCGACGAACTGATAACCTCCTCCTTTTTTGGAAGTCGGTTAATAAAGGTAATTAAAGAGGAAATGATATAGAGGGAGACACAGAGACTCAATCTGGGAAATATTTTGGGATTTTAGAGATTTTCGGGATTCTGGAGGCTTATCGATAATATAATCGATATTTTTATCGGTTTTGTTGTCGATATTTTTATCGATTTTGCTATCGATATTTATCGATTTGTTTAACGATATTTGTCGATATTGTTTTCGATATTTATCGATTTGTTATCGATATTTATCGATTTTTTATCGATATTTTGATCGATTTTGTGACTTATCGATATAATAATCGAAATTTTTATCGGTTTTGTTATCGATATTTATGCAGATTTTTCTATCGATATTTTCGGAACTTATCGATATAATAGTCAATATTTTTACCGATTTTGTAATCAATATTTTGAACGAGTTTGTTATCGACATTGTCATTGGTTTTGTTATCGATTTCTATCGATATTGTTATCGATTTTGTTATCGGTTTTTGTTATCGATTTTCTAATCGACTTTGCTGTCGAAATTATCAATTATTTATAGATTTTGTTATCGGTTTTTTATCGATTTTCTAATCGACTTTGCTGTCGAAATTTTTGTCGAATTTGTAATCGATTTTGTTATCGATATTTTTACCGGTTTTGTGATCGATATTTTGTTGGATATTACTATCGATAGAGTATAAAGATAAAAATGATGATAAGGGAAAACAGAATAACATAAATATAATTAGAACGAACAGGGGTAGTCGTAGGGATATAGATAGAAAGAAGACAAAAAATATAACCCTAAGCAAAAGCAGATGTATGTATGGACATTTGTATATTGGTTATGAGACAAACTAAATATGTAATGTAAGTTTCACTTCTCCAGTGTGGCCCAGGCGCACTTACTTTTTTTTTAATGTCATCTAATTTTTATAAATAATTTAATTAATTTTTGCGTTCTTTTAATCCATTTTTATTTAATTTTCTTTTATTTATAAGCTATTGTTATTTCAAAAAGAAAAAACATAATATATTTTTTTATTTAATTTAATTTATAAAAAAAAAATTATTGCTAAAAACCGAACAGCGTAGCACTAAGACCTCCTCGTTAGCAGATCTTGCAATTAGTCTTTCGAAAGACGGTAAAGAGCGTTCAAGATATTTGCCAGAATTGACAATTGTCTTACGAAAGACTTTTGGCTTTCGAGAGACTGTGGTGAGTTGAAACACAGTTTTTCCCTGTTATATTCATTTGACACTATCTAATTTGAAATTTTGTCTTTAAAATTTTGTAAAATATAGCCGAATGACAGAACATAAAGCGAGAAAGCAGTTTTATTAATTCACCTGCTTATTGCGCCATGCACCGCCACCAAACTTTAAGTGCGCTTAAATTATCTAACTGCCATACCTAAACAAATCCCAGAAATAGAAAACTCCCCACCGAACGGTTTTGTTTAAATATGGTAGTAACTTGCACCACAACCGCATTTTTAATTTTTTCTTTATTTATACTTTGTATAAATCATATAATTTTACAATAAATAAAATTAACTACGTTTCTTATTTTGAAGTTGAATGTTGACAAATTCACTTTTTTGACGAACGAGGCGAACAGCAAATCGACGCCAAAGTTGTATGTAGACACAATGACTTAGATCTAAGCTATCGAAACTGCGGCGCGTAGGTGTCGGTGGTATCAACCTGACCCCTATGGCTGTGCCGCTGGCACGCGTACTCCGTTTGCCTATCGCCGACTCAACGAAACGACGCATTTTATTTGCTTATTTAACTAAAGCAGATATTTAGCACTTATATTACCTTGTACTACAATGTGAATCCCCTTCGATTAGGGTAGAAAAAGAACTAAACATGTCTTTTTTAACTTTTCATGTGGCGCGGGCCTTCTTGTGGTGCGGGCCTTTTTCCCATCATGAACGGGAAACGATGTAGCTTCCGATGGAAGATACCTTGAATAAAATATGTTTTACTATTTACTCTAAATAAAGTCTTAAAATCGGGAAAAAATCCCCCGAAATAGTTTAGTGGAAAACCTTAAAATAGCCATTTTCTTTAGCGTTGAGGAAACTCTCAGTAAATTTCAATTAATTATGCTGCTCATTGCAGAGTTTTATTTGAACCTTACAAACGACATTTACATGCATATGCACCTGTAGGTTTAATCCGAAAAAACTTCGAACACATCTTCCTTCTTAGAGCATGTTATTATTTAGCTACTCATTGTATTTCTACAATTTCTCACATTTATTTGATTTGCATCTTATTGCTGACAAGTTGTGACACAATGTTACGCAAAAGCGGAACCTAAAGGGATGCCACAGCAGGTAGAATTGCTTTATCGTTGCAAGTTGTAGGTAAACGTTTATTGTTTGTAGCGAAAAGTCGTCACGACTCATAACTTTGGCACTCTGTAACCAAAATACCAGTTAAAATGTATGCAGCACTAAAAGTAAGAGAGACAAATTACATCCTCATGCAGATACATATGTATGTTTGCTTGTCTGCTCATATTTGTACGGGCACCTCCCTTTCGTGATGGTCCCAGTCATACTTCGCCTGTTCTTCTGCGAATCCCATGACCTTGTTGAACTGTTAATAATGAAATTTATTATTTTTCTGTAATAACTTTTTAAGTGAGGGATTTTGCTTTCAACTACATTGAGGCAACATCGGCGCGTCATATAAGTCACGAGTCACTCCCAACGACCGCCGGGACCCCAGTTGCCACAAACGATTCTACACATACTCATACATATACGCAAATATGTAAGAATGTTTTGTTTTATCCACTGGAATACACTGAAGAGCAAAACTGAAACAATAGAACGTAAAGTTAAGTTTGTGGTAATGTACTTCTTCAGTTTATTTACTTTATGGTAATTCAAACTTGCATTTCGCCTTACCGATGTTTAACTAAACATTTGACCATAAAAATTTTAAGATTCGCATATGTAAACTCAGAAAAAAA
>NW_023458556.1:71774481-71786737 GCF_013731165.1 Rhagoletis pomonella
AAAATCTAACTGCAGATTCGTAATCAGCGACTTTTAATATAGTTAAAACCTTGGCATTATTAATTTTCTATGATCGTTTAAGATTAAATTCTTTCTGTGATCAATTTTTCCTGCACCCCTAAACACAAATACACCCCCTGCTTTAAGGGTGCACGAGATCAATTCGGCATAGGGCCCATTCGAAAGGGCACGGTTTAGCCTTTAATTTCTGATATATGCAAAATTTGTACCACGTCAGGGTTCAGCTCTATAAAGTTTCGAAAATGGCCAAAAACGCTGTTTTTAGGGGTTTCAACCCCTTTTTTCTCGAAAACGTGACGTGATGGGACATTTTTGACCCCGGATTCGTGTTCAGCACGAAAAATCCGTTCAGAAACACCAGGTCCCGTCTTATTCGCAGAAAAAAAGTTGAAATTTGTAGACCAGTGTTATCTAACTGCCATACCTAAACAAATCCCAGAAATAGAAAACTCCCCACCGAACGGTTTTGTTTAAATATGGTAGTAACTTGCACCACAACCGCATTTTTAATTTTTTCTTTATTTATACTTTGTATAAATCATATAATTTTACAATAAAAAAAATGAACTACGTTTCTTATTTTGAAGTTGAATGTTGACAAATTCACTTTTTTGACGAACGAGGCGAACAGCAAATCGACGCCAAAGTTGTATGTAGACACAATGACTTAGATCTAAGCTATCGAAACTGCGGCGCGTAGGTGTCGGTGGTATCAACCTGACCCCTATGGCTGTGCCGCTGGCACGCGTACTCCGTTTGCCTATCGCCGACTCAACGAAACGACGCATTTTATTTGCTTATTTAACTAAAGCAGATATTTAGCACTTATATTACCTTGTACTACAATGTGAATCCCCTTCGATTAGGGTAGAAAAAGAACTAAACATGTCTTTTTTAACTTTTCATGTGGCGCGGGCCTTCTTGTGGTGCGGGCCTTTTTCCCATCATGAACGGGAAACGATGTAGCTTCCGATGGAAGATACCTTGAATAAAATATGTTTTACTATTTACTCTAAATAAAGTCTTAAAATCGGGAAAAAATCCCCCGAAATAGTTTAGTGGAAAACCTTAAAATAGCCATTTTCTTTAGCGTTGAGGAAACTCTCAGTAAATTTCAATTAATTATGCTGCTCATTGCAGAGTTTTATTTGAACCTTACAAACGACATTTACATGCATATGCACCTGTAGGTTTAATCCGAAAAAACTTCGAACACATCTTCCTTCTTAGAGCATGTTATTATTTAGCTACTCATTGTATTTCTACAATTTCTCACATTTATTTGATTTGCACCTTATTGCTGACAAGTTGTGACACAATGTTACGCAAAAGCGGAACCTAAAGGGATGCCACAGCAGGTAGAATTGCTTTATCGTTGCAAGTTGTAGGTAAACGTTTATTGTTTGTAGCGAAAAGTCGTCACGACTCATAACTTTGGCACTCTGTAACCAAAATACCAGTTAAAATGTATGCAGCACTAAAAGTAAGAGAGACAAATTACATCCTCATGCAGATACATATGTATGTTTGCTTGTCTGCTCATATTTGTACGGGCAACTCCCTTTCGTGATAGTCCCAGTCATACTTCGCCTGTTCTTCTGCGAATCCCATGACCTTGTTGAACTGTTAATAATGAAATTTATTATTTTTCTGTAATAACTTTTTAAGTGAGGGATTTTGCTTTCAACTACATTGAGGCAACATCGGCGCGTCATATAAGTCACGAGTCACTCCCAACGACCGCCGGGACCCCAGTTGCCACAAACGATTCTACACATACTCATACATATACGCAAATATGTAAGAATGTTTTGTTTTATCCACTGGAATACACTGAAGAGCAAAACTGAAACAATAGAACGTAAAGTTAAGTTTGTGGTAATGTACTTCTTCAGTTTATTTACTTTATGGTAATTCAAACTTGCATTTCGCCTTACCGATGTTTAACTAAACATTTGACCATAAAAATTTTAAGATTCGCATATGGAAACTCAGAAAAAAATTACCAAACAGAAATGAACTGGATTGTTGTTGTTTTGCCCCCTCTTAGTAATTGCTGAATTTTATAATTCAAAGAGGAGTTCTGGCTCATTTCCTGCAATTTTGTAATCAAGGCGCGTGGAATTTTTGCTGTGAGTGCATTAAGTGCACATACCAAGCAGAAAAAACTTAAAGCTTTTGAAAAACGGTCAGAAAGGCCACGCTGTAAAGAAAGAAATCATATCGGCCAAATTTCCGTTTTATGGTTATCTAAACAAGCGATAAAAGGGCGGACCTCAGTCTGCAAGATCAAGAGACCACAAAAAATTGCAATTTGCCAGGCTAGGCATATTGGAGGGTCTCTAAATGCCAATAAACTTTGGTTCCAAATCAAAAATTACTGTTTTATCACCACAAAACAAGTGAGTGGACATTATGTAAGACATGGGAACAAGTTATTGCAGCACAAAGATAAAGAGGAGAAAGCTTGCTTTGATATCCAGAAAAAATTTTAGCCCGAAACGCATTTTTACTAAGAAAAAACATGGGAGTGGTATTATTTTGAAGCGGGAATTTACAAGTTTTCATAAACGACCACATTATTCCACCAAAATTTACTATTAATTAGGGCACGGCCCTAAATTTTTTAACTCTGAGGATAAAACTAAACGTTTTAAGTCGGAATATTGGTTCAAGCGCTGTGCACCTGCATCAGGGATACGCCTAACGTCCCAAAATATTTAAACTATTAGGTTTGTATGTGTACATTTAATGCTGTAGGGCCGTGTTACGCCTTAGGGAGTAAGAACTGTGGTAAAATCGATGGTGAAAACAAAAGTGACAACAAATGACCATTTTCAAAAAATTTGGCGTTTTCTGAGGATATTTTTCGCAGGCTTTTATCAATTTTAATAGGGCAATGATCAGAAATATCTTCCGAAACTGGGGCCAAATAGGTATAAATCCCAAGTTTTTATTATCATGGAGTGACCTGCGTAAAGCCCTGAATTGATTCAACAGAAAACCTATGGAATTGTTTGAAAATGCTACTGTTCAATTGCGAAAATTCACCCAATCGCATGCAAGACCTTGGGCATGGCGTTGAGGAAAACCGGTGCGCGTTCTCAACAGATTTCGTCTAAAACCTGTGCGAAAGTATCCCAAGATGACCATAAAAGCTGAAATATTCAAATTAGTTATGGCCAATTTATTAAAAGTCAAGCAAATAGTAAAATTTTCTGTCGGGTACAAAACTGGAACAATCTAGTTGCTACGTTTTTTTGCAATTTTCTTCTTTATCTGATTGTATTAATTATTGTTTTTATGGCTTTCTGATGAAATAAACATTGGAAATGTGAATTCCGAAACTAGATTACAAAAACGTATTCATATATTGCGAATATATCGCAAGAAAATTCACATTATGTATTACTGTTCCGGTTTTGCTCCTCAGTGTATATATTTATGTACATTAGGGTGGTCCAAAAATGTATGATAAAAGAAAAGTTAATTTTTTATATACTTGTAGATATAAAACTTTATTTAGAGGTCGCTCAAAACGCTCAGTGTTTTCCATGTGTTTTATATGAAAAAAAATTTCCTGATAATAAACAAACCGCTTATCCAAATTAAACAATTTGGTATCAAGTTAAAGAGGCCGGAAATAGCTTTTAAACAAAAATAATGAACGAAGGTTACCACCTCTATTTATATTTTTTTTTATAATTTAATACAAAAGAAATTCATATACTCTCATTTTCGTTGTTGGTGTTTCCGACAGGGTAGGAGTGTGATGTAATGTGGAACGATTTTCCGTCATCCCTCGTCAAATTTGGTTTGGAGACAAACCGGTTTCGGCGTTGTGCCATCTTCAGTGTCAGTTTCGTTCTGAATAGTTTCTGTTTGTCCGTCACTATTTATAGCCGTGTTAAATTGTCGTTGGTTCATAGTTAGGTACGTCTCAGCGGATTATATTCTTTCGTTCAACCAGTAGTTTCAGTTCTGTGTGTACATCCTCAGGTAGAAATTAGCTGTTCACCTCTTTTTTGATTAATTGTTGCATGGATTCGCAGGTAGGTAAAAATCTGCTATTTTCTTTCTATTTGTTTCTGTAGTTTGGACCTGCATTTCATTGTTTATGGTAGTTGCAGGGTTTCTGTTTTTTTTTGCGTATAGTAGCCTGAGTGGTTCGAATAATATATCAGATGCGGTGTTTATTTGCTCATTTATTATTTTTCTGACGAACGTCTTTTGCTTGTATATCTCCATATTCTCTAATACGTTTAGGCGTTGTCCTTTGTGCTGTACATGGAGAACTTTGGCTGTCTTTCCTATTTTCATTGGCGTACAATGGTTTTCTGCCATATGGTTTGCGAAGTTCGATTCCGGGGTAGTAGAAGGTTTTAGCATTTGTTTGTTGTAGTCCCTTATATGTTCACGATATCTTGTTTTTATCTTGCGCCCTGTTTGTCCTATGTAACTATGTTGACATTCGCAAGTCAACTTATATACACCTTGCTTGTCTAGTGGGTCTTCCTCGTTTGCACTATTTCGTAGTATCCTCCCCACATTGTCCTTCGTTCTAAATGCTGTATTAATGTTATACTTTTGGAATACCTTAGCCAATTTATATGACGTTTTGTCCGTATAAGTCAAGACTGCCCAAGCCTTTTCATTATTTTCCTTCTTATTTGAGTTCTTCGTTTTTGTTTCTCTTCTTATCTTGTTTACTAGGCCCTTTCTGTATCCGTTATTTTCCGCGATTGTGTATATCGTATTAAGTTCCTTGCTGTAAGCTTCTTTTTCCAATGGGGTTCGTTCAAGCCTGGTTATTAGATGTCTAAAGGCTGCATTTTTGTGCTGTTGAGGGTGGTTTGAAGTATTGTGTATTATCGTGTCTGTGGCCGTGGGCTTTCTATATATCCCGAACTCGCATTTGTTGGTAACCTTATTTATTTTAATTGTTATGTCCAAATAGTCTATTTTGCCTTCGTTTTCCTTATCCATAGTGAAATTTATATTCGTGTGTTGGTCGTTGAGATAGCCTAGAATTTGTTCTTCCTTGTCTCCCATTACAAGACATATGATGTCATCGACGTATGTTGCGTAGAACTTTACTCCCAGGCTTGTTGTCAGCTCCGTCATATACTTTTCCTCTAAATGTTACACTTCCATTAAAATTGCAGATGTGGGATTACCCAACCCTAGCCCGTTAGTTTGTCTATATATTTTGCTATTAGACTTGAAGTAGTTTTGGTCTAGTGTTACCCTCAATGTGTTCACGATTTCCGTTGCTACGTTCTTGTCTGTTTTTTCTATCAAGGTTTTAGTCAAGATGGTAACTGTTTCTGCCGTTGGTATCGATGGGTAAAGATCCTTAACATCAAATGATACAAATTTCGCATCTTTGGGTATTTCTAGCGATTTCATCCTTTCAATTAACTCCGCCGTATTTGTAATTGTGTATTTATTGGGCAGTTCCAGTTTTTCTTTCAGCAACGATTTTAGATATTTCGATAGTTTGTATCCTGGTGCAGATTTGTGGTTGATAATTGGTCGCATCGGATTTCCTGGCTTGTGTATTTTTGGTGTTTTACTGTCACTTGGTAGTCATCGGTTGGGTCCTTTCTCATCATCCGACAATTTGTCTCTTTGATTAGTTGCTCTGTCTTTTCTTTATATTCTTTTTCATATACCTAACCCAAGGGGTTTTCTATGGTAATAAGATAACATTTTTTATTGAAATCGTTTCCAATAAGTGCTTTCCTCGTTTAGACATTTCAGTTTTTAAGCTACTTTAGTCCTCCTTCATTTGAAACCAAACTTGTTTAATTTGCGTACGCGGTTTGTTTATTATCAGGAAATGACTTTTATTTCCAACTTTAAAAATAGTTGGCCAAGTTGATTAAAAAAAACTGTTCTTTTCAGTCCCTGTTAAAAATTAATATTTTTCGATAGGAAAACTCTGCTTATCTGCAGAAGATTCGCTATAATAATACCCAATTATTTAATTTATTTATTTAATAATTTTTTCATAGTAACTATAATTTATAGGTCCGTCCAAACCCCCCAAAAAAAAACCCAAAAATGCAATCGGGGCACCAATAAAAAGTCGTTAGTATTAAAAAATTTGGTATTATTATTGGAAGTCTCCTGAAGAAAACCAGAGTTTTCCGATCGAAAAATATCGATTTTGAAGAATTCCATACCATTTCTAGGAAAATTTGCTTTTTCCCATATAAAATACATGGAAAACTTTGAGCGCTCTGAGCGACCTGTAAATAATATGGTTATATTTTTTTCGGCATAGAAAAAGCCTAAGGGGTGAGAGCACTAAAATTCCAACTTTGCTCTTTTGGAGCACCCTAATGTGCCTATATATATTTAAGTAGAACTATTTTGCGGTTAAAGAAAAAGTAAGCTTACAGCTACTTACACAAATAACGATTGTGCACTTGAATGCATTAATGTATGTAAGTCATCAATAGTCAGCCGGAGAGGAGAAAAAGTGTTGGCAGAAACTAATTTCAAGCCATAATTTCATCAGATTCACCTTCACTGCACCCGAAATAGTCCGCTGTAAGCGGTGAAATATATGACAAAGAATGGAAGAAAACGCACATGGTTAAGTATTAAACTGTTATAAACGCAGTACTTATTTAAAACATTAGGGTATGTTTTAGTACACATGTCGGCGGCTGAGTGGAAGATCGACCTATCTCGACAGCCGGTTCGAAAACCTCCTATCTCATAAAATGGCTCAAGAACGTCTTACTTCAGAATTTGGTTTAAAAACGCAACTGTTTTTATATTGTAAGAGCTAAGTGTGATCCTGGCTATTCTGCAAGATTTTAAAGCTTCCCCAACGGATTTCGCGTGCGATTTCAATGTCACGTCTAATTCTGGCCAAAGATAATTTAAAAGGGGTAGATACCTGGCGAACTTCACTACATTCGAAATCGTGATGGGAAAACAAATAGAAAAAAGGCATGATTGAATATTAAGGTTTTATAAACGAAGTATTTGCACCATTAAGTATGTTGTTCAAAACGAATGAATGTAACGTAACGGCCAATGCTTTGACTGATGTATACTATTTGTAGGCTTCTAAAAAGGTCTCTTTCTTCTTCTTTATTGGCGATTTTTCCCTAATCCAACAGAGCACTCCACTGGTTTCACTTATGTGCCAACTGACGCCAGTTGAAAATCCCAAGTGCTTCTCCACCTGGTATTTCCAACGCAGAGGATGACCACCTCTTCCTCTGTTACCAGCATCGCGACTAGCGTTTAATACTTTCAGATCTGGAGCATTTCTGCTCATTCGTACGACATAGTCAACTCTGCTCCTCGTTCCTTCGTCCGCGGTATTCGCAATCACCATCGCGCAGAGGTACGTATACCTTCATCAAAATCTTGCTCTCGGAAACTCCAAGACCCGCCCATTATGATGACTTAAAGAGTCGGATTTTTGCACAACGAGAGAAAACTTTGCATCACAATTGCTAACTCAGTCCAAAGTGGCACTTGTTGACAAACTTGATTCTCCGTTCGATTTCAAGGCTGACATTATTATCGATCATATTTTTGGTTGTTACAATTGACAATGCTCAATTGCTCAATTTCAAGTCCGCTTCTTCTTGGCGAAGTTAGCCTTAGTGTTCCCTCCCGGGTATCAAGACACTTTTGCCCCCTATTTCTGAAAGCTTGTAAAACTAATTTTGAATTGCACGACCCACTCCGTTGCTTATGCCAGGATTTTAACTTTCATTCCAGCATGTTTGATATATCAGATCCGCTTTTCAGCATTAAGAAATCGATACTGTCCTCTCTCAATAGATGAATCATTAAAATAAAGACATAAAGTCGGCTGATGAATTTAGTTCTGTAGCTGAACAGTTTTAGATCTCGACACTTAACAAACTCCTGCCTATCGTGACTCGGCGCAAAAATTGAAAATACTGGTTCCGTACGTAATGCGGACTGCGCCCCTCGTGTGGATGGGCGGGAATGGAGGGTAAAAACCGTTGGGATATTATTAAAAAAAAAAAAACAGTGATGCCAAGATACATATGCTCTGACTGTTTGCCTGATGGCAATAGATACTTCTTTTTGTCTTCGTTCACCACCAGACCCATTCGCTTTGCTTCTATCTCTAATCTCGAGAAGGCAGAACATACATAGCCATTGTTTTTACCGATAATTTCAATATCGGCGACATACGCTTATGTAAATTATTGTGCCTGAGCGGTTCCGTTCGGCTGCTCTTATTATCTCTAACTCACGAAAAGGAGTCACCTTGTCTGAAACCTCGTTTGTCGCATATCGATTTATTTAAGACTGCAGTCAGAGAAGAGTTTCGATAGTCAAGTGGAGTATAAAATGACCGACTCTGGTCGGAGACAGCCACCTAGCGTGATGGATCTGTTTATGCTGGAACCTAGTACGGCATACTACCACCTTTCGAGGCCCTGCGAAGTCGATAAGCCTAAGTCCGGTATCGGACATTTCATCGCAGAATTTTCCGCCAGCGACCACAGAGAAATCGCCAAGCACGATTCTGATATCGTGACTTGGGCAGCGCTCATATGTACGCTCGAAGCGAGAGCCTTGGACTACTCGTCCTTCTCTTCCGTCGGGGCATGGGCGCAGATGAGCGAGATTTTGAAGAATCTCGCTTTGATTGGGATTGTGACTAGACGTACGTCTACCGGGGTAAACGCCAGGACTCGGCGACGGAGTATCTATCCCACCGCAAATCCAACACCGAATTTGCGTCCCTTTACGTGGCAACTATAGTAGACGTCGAAAGGCTCCACGCTTTCCTTGCCTTGCCCCGTCTATGGTATTTTAACTGGATGGTTGTTATGCCAGCCTTTATCTTCCCTAGGACATCAACCAGCCGGGAAGATCCTATCCATACCATACTTGTAAAGAAAACAAACTCCCGATTACGTCTGCATGAATCCTGCACGACTTTACAGCTGTTTTTAAGTTGGTTTTGTCATAGGTAATTAAATGTGAGATATTTATCGAAATTTCCCTCGGCAGGCAATGACAAACTTCCGAGTGCATTTCTGCCATGAGAAACAACTTCTCATAAAAATACATTCGCCGTTCGGAGTCGGCGTAAAACTGTAGGTCCCTCCGCTTTGTGTGACAACATCAAGGCGCACGCCAAAAATCGGAGGAGAAGCTCGGCCAAACACTAACATATGTGTAAGCGCCAAACTATTATTATTATTATTATTATTATTTATCGAAATTCCGCCAACAATGTAACTATAAGTTTGTTATTTTTAACAATTGATAATTTTTCACTGCAGGGTAATATCGGCTGCACTTTTATCTTACTATGCTTTATTCTCTCCGTAATCTCCTTCCGCCCATATGAACATTATTTTACGGCCCACCTAATGTCAATTGCTAATTGAATACAAACATTTAATCGCAATCGAACATGTCGTAATTTTTAGCTGGTAATAGAGCTGTTGGACTACACATCAGGCTATGTTATGTCTTACAATGAGTTATGCGGTGCAACAACAAGAATGCTTCTACATGGTGGTAACTGGCACTACAAATTTCTGCACTGCCTACAATAGCCCCATTCTGTTGCAACCAAGTGGCAAAAGAACACTCAACTAGGTTAAAATGTCGTTTTGCTATTTTCGATGAAATATGTGACTAGCTGATTAACCAATTGGATTGAGATATTTGATTAAAAAAAGTTCGGAATATACATACACTATACATAGTAATATACCTATTATGGTTGCATACATATAAATATTTGGCCATAAATAATTAAATATATTTACTAAAACTCATTCACAATTGTGCCATGTTCTTTTTTTTTGCAACAATACTTAACAGGTCGCACATTTTTCAACCGCCAGGACTCAACTCGAATAAATAGCCGAGTTGTGTTGTTGCTTTACGTGTATGCATTTCGCTATCCAATCTAGTGTTCTTTTGTCAGTCGCTTCCAATGGACTGAGTCTAATATGTATATAAATTTCTTTGGTATTTTGTAAGCGATGCCGGCGGTCTAATAAAGTATGTGTTTTCATAGCCTAACTGAAATGCTTAACTGATTATAGCTACTCGTATTATATGAATCTGTTCTACATGTGGAACATGAATTTAAAAAGTAGTAAAATCTCATAAAATATTATAACGTAAATTGGCTAATATTAGTGGTAAAAAGCTGAGTTGAACTATTTTTCCTTCCAGCTTTGCAACTTTTTAGAAAATTTTATTTTTATTTATTAAAGAAGAACCATAATTACAATACGAATTTTCTTCTTATTTTAGAGCAACCAAATTTGCATTAAATGTAAAGTAATTACACATAAACTAATAAAAAACTTCGTAGTATAAAATCAAAGATATAAATGCTAAACGTGTGCTATAAATATGCAATAACTATCCAAAATATATTAAAAAATTGCATACAATGTGCAGAGTTAAATATGCTAAAAAAGATTTGTATGCAATAATTTTAATAACACCTAATAAGAAAGAGCGAAGTCGGTTGCACTTGTGTCCATGTCATTAAGATTTCAGAGCAAATTAAACAAGTTTTTTTAAACGCATAACTTCAAATTTATTAACAACTTGTATTTGGTTAGCTCTTTAAACTACTTTAGTAGCACCTGTGGTAATCCGTCCGCATTTGCGGCAGGGGCACGGATTCTGGAGGCCCCAACCATTAGCAAAGTTCCCAGCGTCATAGACTAGGAGCGCATCCTGGAGGAAAGTGCCAACGTCCTATACGACGAAAACTGGGTTAGACCGAGATCATGTCTTTTAGTGCCTTCTCACTTCACTCTGACCAAACTTGCACAGTACTGCTGTCAGTCCTTGATGGCAGCGAGGTTGAACTTCAAGGGCAAAAATGGGTGGAAACAATTTATTATTGCTTCCTCGTACTTTCCATATGACTATGTTGCCACCCCAGCGGAAGGCGGCCAGTCTTGTGGAAGTGATTGTTCTTATCCTATCTAACTGTCGGTTAGGGTGGTCACTCCTAAACTGGAGGGTCTTGAGCTAAGATTCGGTTTCGGACCACAGAAACATCGATTGTTAACTTGGCGAGGGCGCTGTTTGCTCTGCGTCAAATCGAGACTTTCAAAAAACAAACGAAACGAACTGGGCGCGTTTTAGGATACGATCCACTGAAGCCTTTGATGTGGCGGTGGTTAATTTAACCGCGGCCGAGAAAACTTCTAAACCGGGCCCTCAAAACTAATTTAGAGATGGACTGGGAACGCTATGGCTGCACGCAAAGATAGTATAAGAGACAAATTCGCTTTGCGAAACCTTGGGTCAAACGGCTATGCTGTCGTCTTATTATTATAGTTGTTATGTCAAGCTGATTTTAGGCAATTGCTAAAACAAGAGACTTTCCAAAATTAAGGCAAGGCCGTTAGTTCACTGCTGAATAGGCTATTGAATAGGCGAACTAATAAATCTATGTTTTCAAAATTATCTGACAGATATAGCTGGTTGTCTTCCGCATTAGTATTCATTGTTGCAATATAGTATAAGGAAAAAATGTCGTTGATGAATAAGCTAAATAAATTGAACCTTTCGAAACTTCTTTTAAAGATTAGAGGTATTCGTACCGCCAAAATCTCTATAAATAATTTATCCTTACTAATACAAGTAGTATACCGACGCTCCAGCTCTGAAAGTATTCAACTCGGAACCCGCTGGTGGTAGCAGAGGAAGAGGAAGCCACCCACTGAGATGGAAAGACCAGATGGAGAGGGACTTGGCTTCACTTGCAGGGTTGCCACTGATGAAAAAAATACTTACCATCCACTTGAAAAAAATCTACCAAATCTGGAAAATATCTACCATTGACATTTGTTGATTATTTTAATAAAAACTATTGCTTTGTCCTATTTTATTACAACGCTTTTATCAACTTGTAATGTTGTATATCTAGACCACCATTTTATAACATAAATATAGCAAAGCTATTTATGGCAAACCTAGTCTAGATATCAACCTCGTCGTAGGTATCATATCAAAGACATATAATTAGAAAAACTCTAGAGATAGATGTTGCCTCGCCAGAAGACGTTAAAAATATGCACTACATACGCTACAGCGGAAATGGACGACACGCCATTTCTTTAAATGAAATTAATTGCTGCTATATGAATGTATGTACATGTTCTCTTTTCACTGCAAGTTGAATTATTTTAGTATCTATTGCAAAATTTTATACAGACAAGACTAAAAAGTA
>NW_023458556.1:71786837-71787503 GCF_013731165.1 Rhagoletis pomonella
ATTTCTTTAAATGAAATTAATTGCTGCTATATGAATGTATGTACATACATGTTCTCTTTTCACTGCAAGTTGAATTATTTTAGTATCTATAGCAAAATTTTATACAGGCAAGACTAAAAAGTTTAAAATAAATTTAAAAAATAACTTTTTAATGTACCACGCTTTTATAAATGGACTAAAATTAGAAAATAATATTTCTCAGTCCCATAGAACTTGTTTTGATAACTTTTGATTTTGAAATTTTAGCAAAAGTCATTATCAGGGAACGGATTTTATGGAAATTGCCTTTTTTTCTGCTAAAGAGATAGAGTATATTCGATTAAGAATGTCCACGATTTAGCTTTCCCTGATTCCATATATACACATTTGATGTTGCCTATTTTTTGCCTTTTTAAGATATTTGCATTTTTTTGCCTTTTTAAGATATTTGCCTTTTTTTGCCTTTTCTACCTTTAAAAAAGTGATTATATTTAGCATTTACAATTTTTTTTAAGATTAAAAAATATACACATGCCCATGCGGCTTATAGAAGCGCAGGGACGGAAAATTTTAAAGCCGTTTTCTCAGCTAACGTAGACTTGGAGACAATAAGAAGGGGTGTGGATAAAATTGTAAAGGGGAGGAAAACGCCCTTATTCCTGATAATATGAACATTTCAAACGTTCC
>NW_023458556.1:71787603-71790834 GCF_013731165.1 Rhagoletis pomonella
TCGCTAGAAGAAGTTAAAAATATGCACTACATACGCTACAGCGGAAATGGACGAGACGCCATTTCTTTAAATGAAATTAATTGCTGCTATATGAATGTATGTACATACATGTTCTCTTTTCACTGCAAGTTGAATTATTTTAGTATCTATAGCAAAATTTTATACAGGCAAGACTAAAAAGTTTAAAATAAATTTAAAAAATAACTTTTTAATGTACCACGCTTTTATAAATGGACTAAAATTAGAAAATAATATTTCTCAGTCCCATAGAACTTGTTTTGATAACTTTTGATTTTGAAATTTTAGCAAAAGTCATTATCAGGGAACGGATTTTATGGAAATTGCCTTTTTTTCTGCTAAAGAGATAGAGTATATTCGATTAAGAATGTCCACGATTTAGCTTTCCCTGATTCCCTATATACACATTTGATGTTGCCATTTACAATTTTTTTTAAGATTGAAAAATATACACATGCCCATGCGGCTTATAGAAGCGCAGGGACGGAAAATTTTAAAGCCGTTTTCTCAGCTAACGTAGACTTGGAGACAATAAGAAGGGGTGTGGATAAAATTGTAAAGGGCGAGGAAAACGCCCTTATTCCTGATAATATGAACATTTCAAACGTTCCATATATAAATTGGGCTCCACTTGTATCAACTTACGTAGAGCGCACATTTAGTACATTCAAGGCTTTTCTTGGCGAAAATTGAATGAAAATGCTGCCAGAAAACTTCAAAATGCATCTTGTGGTTCAATGTTACTACAACTATACAGATTAAAGTTTTATGAGTTAGAAACTCGAAAGGTCAAAGATTCAAAGTACAAAATTTTTCATATAATGAAACTAGTTCATAGTTTTTCTCTTTTTACTTGTAATATAAACATTTCTAAAATAAATGTATTTTTTGATTGTTTTTCGTATTTTCTATCTTTTTTAGTGCCTTATTTTGCTTTTTTTGCAATACCTAGTGCCTTTTCCTGCCTTTTTCGCTATTTTGTTTTGCCTTTTTTGCAATACCTAGTGCCATTTCCTGCCTTTTTCGCTATTTTATTTTGCCTTTTCCAGCCTATTTCGTTATTTTATTTTGCCTTTTTTAAAGGTTTTTAGGTCCTAAAAATCCGTTCTCTGGTCATTATAAACAATTTATGAGATTGAAATTGAAAAGCGTGGGGCGCATGTAATAGGCCTGATTTGAAATTGAAGAGTAATATATGTATGTATGTGGGTATATGAATAACGACCGAATTAACCCAAATTGACCCCGTGTTGCCATATGGCAACGCAAAATTCATCATGTTTAAGCGGGTGTAAAACAAAAATCGCTTACTTCAAAATGCTTATACATATGTACGTTAACTAATTCCTAAAAGGTGTATCTTTCGAAACTCTTACGCTTCCGTCAGATCCTTGCTGTCTATCGAGTGTAATGCAAGTGTGTTCTTTAAACAAAATTAGAAGTGACAAAAAACCATCAAAATGTCATATATGAAGAAGTAAGCATTAATTTATAGAAAGCGTTTTTTATTTACAAAATATGATAGTGACAAAATATTAGTTAAAACATATTGGTAACAAGTAAAAATAAAAAACAATCGTGCATGCTATATAATTTAAGTGTTTTTTAAGTCTGTTGCCATATGGCAACACGGGGCGTAATGTGAACTGTTCCTCTTTTACCAAATTTTGATATGTTCGCTAGCCCAAATTGACCCCGTGTTGCCATATGGTAACGCAAAATACCATCATGTATGAGACGGTGTAAACAAAAATCGTTTGTATATATTTTTGCAGTTTTGCAGGTGGTTAACTCATTCCATCTAGCTCTGAACTACCTAATCATATTATCGTATATTTCATTGTACAAGTGTTGAAGTGGTATACAAATGTAGTTTGACTGTTCCAGGGAAAACTGGTGGCGTTTTTTGCATCCTCATCTGCTACTTCATTATCCTAGTTACCCTTGGGACCGGGCAACCTATAGATATGTAGCCTTTTATCAGCGTCAAGCTTGTCAATGGCTTCCCGGCTGCGAGGGACGTTTATGAATGAAACACTATATCAGGAAACTGCCTTGATTGCCACCTGGAATAGGTTTAAGTTTGAATTGATTGTCGTTTCGGTGACGGCTAGCTCTGTAGTTATCCTAATTGCGAAAACCTCTGCTTGAAATATGCCGCAGTGGTCAGGTAGCCTTATTGTCCGCCTGACGTTCAGTTCCCGGCAGTAAATCCCGGCACCCACTCCCGTAACCATTTTAGAGCCGTCCGTGAAAATGTTTAGGGATCTATGGCTAGGTTTCATTTCCATCCCTCTTCCTCAATCGTTGTGCAAAAAGTTCGCTTCCACTTAAAGCTAGGTGCCATGAAGCCTGTGCTGCTTGTGCTTCCCGCCCCATTTAAGTGGTGCCCAAAGGTTCTGAAATTTAATTTCCCTATGACCGTCAATCTACGTGCGGATTTCGCAGCAGGGATTTTAAAGAGCAGCCGTCGAAGTGGACCTCAGCGCTCCCGCGATGCACAGTGTCGCTAGGCGCTGCACCTTCTCCATTGGCCCTAGGCATAAGGACTTTTGTGCGGCATTCCAGCACACCAAAGCGCCATAGAACAGGATTGGGCTGACTATTGATCTGTAGCACCAATGCTTCAGAGCAGGTGACAAACCCCAAGTGACTCCCAGCATTCTTTAACATGCATAAAGGGCGTTACTGGCTTTCTTCTCTCTTTATTCAACATTGCGCATCCACAGCAGCTTACTCTCCAAGACTACTCCCAAATACTTTCTGTGGTCTTTAATTGACAGCTCGATGCTAAATACCTAGCCTCGGGGGTCTCCACACTGGGACCTTATATCTTTTTGAGACTACACCACTGACCCATACAAATTGACAAAAAAACTTCTTTGTGCTGGTGAAGCATGTAAAACTATAGGACGAGTAGCCGGTGCAAAATGTGATGTGGGTTTATGTTTTAAATGTTTTGCTACTTTTCATTAACTTCTTCATGCGCTTTGCACGTAGAATATGCATATATTATCAATAACTGTATTAAAACTTATACACAGTGTTTCTATTATTTCATATTTTAACCAAATACTGTCCTCTAACAATCCATCTGGAATATGCCACGTGTTGCCATATGGCAACGGCCGATATCGGAAGAACTATACTACTCCCAAAGTTTTAGCATATTTTTTCCTTTACTTTAACGCTACTTTTGCCCTGTATATAGGT
>NW_023458556.1:71790934-71802945 GCF_013731165.1 Rhagoletis pomonella
GACGGACAGACGGACAGACGGACGTACAGACAGACATGGCTTAATCGATTTCTTTTTTCATCCTGATCATTTATGTATACATTTGTCTATATCTATCTTGATTCGTTTTGGCTGTTACAAACAACCGTTATGTGAACAAAATTAATATACCCTTGTGCACAAGTGCGCTCGGGTATAAAAACGCAGTGCACCCAATCTACAACATACGATACCTTCTACACCGAAGAATAACAGTGGAGGAGCCGCACAGGCGAAATGGTCCCGTACAGTGCACAAATTGTCAAGAATTTGGGCATACCAGAACATACTGCACCTTGCGTCCAGTGTGTGTTGCCTGTGGCGACCTTCACGCTTCCGCTTCTGGCAAGGCTGTCAAAGCTGATGTGGTTGTAAAGAAATATACAAAGACTTAAAAGTCGCGCATGAATCAGCGCAACACAGCCGTACGCTCTTCCACCACTCCAACTAGCTCTTATACATACCAACACCTCACGCCCACGGTTACCGTTTCCAATTTCTTTTCCGGTCCAAAAAATGGACCAAATGGTAAAAAATTTACCAATTTCTATAACATTGGGAAATTGAGTGGAGCTTGTTGCTCTTTATAAAGAAAATATGCCAATTCAGTTTTCTGGCGTTTTTTACATATTGCGTGCAAAGTGCATTACAATCGTATATTAAATATTTTTAAAGTAACATTTATAATGTTTACTTATAAGGATAAATTGAATATACATACATATCTGTGTTCGTATGGAACAGTAGCTTATGTCGAAAGGCTGGCTTTAGTATAATGCGGAATTTGCAGCACACGATTGCGAATGGCTCACTGGCGCCGAGCCGTTGAAAAACTTTTGGCAAATAAACGTGCATAAATAGTTCCGATACTAACAAGTCAATATTCTTATTAAGGGCCTTATTCTGCATCACGAGCGATAGGCAAAACGAACGATTCGTCTGCAGACAACCTCTCAGATTGCGATTTTAAACTCTATCGGTCGTCGTTTGCGTTTAAACCGGCTAAAATGATGCCGCCGGACTAATTTTTGAAGCATTCCTCTGCAGACGAATCGTTCGTGTTGCCTATCGTTCGTGAGACAGAATAAGGCTGTAAGTCTCACCAAAAATTATTTTGTCGTTTAAAGAATGAAGGGAATGCCGCATTATACTAAAGCCGGCTTGCCGACATAAGCTACTATTCCATACGAATACAGATATTAATAAAGAAATAAAGAACACTTACTAGTTTTCAAAACTAATGCTGGATTTCCACTAGGCATTAAAGGGCAAATGACAAAGTCGAGCATTAACAAATAATCGTATCATTACATTAAAAAAATAATCATTAAGTTCATTTCCACATAGCATTTTTTAAATGGCATACATTTTTTGTCATTTCAATGCCTAGTGGAAATTCGGCATAAATACATCAATTGAAAGGAACATTTTAATTGAAATTGAATTGAAATTAGTAAGAAACCGCGGAATTTTTTGAAGCGTGCTTTGACAGATGATTAGCGATGCCCTATTTGAAGATCAGTGGCTTATTCAAACTTTTAGCAGGTGTTGCCAAAATTCGTCAATTAAATAGAAAAAATTAAAAACTATTGCATGAAGTGAAAGGTTGATAATAACCTACCCAAAGCATTGTGAAATGGACCGAATGGAATGGTCCGACGCATTAAAACTAACAACGCAGCCAAGCACGGCGAAATCAAACTCCAACCAAGAAACATTTGCAACTATTCAAAGGAATAATACTGAGCAAATGCAACCGAACCCGCTTACTTGTGGCATAGAAGGAATGATATTGAATCTTACCCATTGTATGACTCAATTCATGTCTACTATGCAAAATATGATTCAAGACCTCATAAAGGCTCAAAACCAATTGTTGCAAATTTTAGTGAATAAAAAATTAATGAGTTGAAAATTTGCTTATGGAATGCTAACGGTGTAAACCAGCGTAGATTAGAACTCAGTCAATTTCTTACTGAATATAAAATATATGTTATGCTACTGGGACACATTTAACAAATAAATATAATTTCTCCATACCTGGATACAAATTCTATGCCACAAATCACCCAGATGGTAAAGATCATGGAGGCACAGCGGTGCTGATTAGAAATAGCCTAAAGCACAATATGCTAGACTCTAAAGCAACAGCCTGTCTGCAAGCAACTAACATATGCTTACGAAACCACGACCGAGACTTGAATCTTTCGGCTATCTATTGCCCACTGCGATTTTTGATTTCTGAAAATGACTTTAAATATTTCTTTGATAGCCTGGGTAATAGATTCCTGGCAGGAGGCGACTTCAACGCAAAGCATACGTACTGGGGATCACGCGTTATTAGCCCAAAAGGGCGGCGGTTATACAATACCATTATCAACAGGCACAATAGACGAGAGGTCAAATCTCCTGGTAAACCTACTTACTGGCCCACCGATATAAAAAAGATACCAGACCTAATAGATTTCGCTATTACAAGAAACATATACAGAAATAACATAACAGCAGAAATTCTACCTGAGCTATCATCCGATCACTCCCCTATATTAATAAAACTATATGAACAACCCTAAAACATCGAGATTGAGCCTCGTCTAACTTCAAATAAAACCAACTGGCTTAAATATAAAAAGTACATCAGTAGTCACCTTAAATTAAACGCTGCACTTAACTGCGAGGATGATATAGACTCCCTTGTTGAAAATTTTAAAGAAACCTTTACTTCAGCCGCTGGCCTGGCAACACCAAATCAAGTCCAAGTACCATCTACGCCTACATCAGTTACAAATACCGAAATAGAAAAACTTGTGGCAGAAAAGCGGCGCCTAAGAAGACAGTGGCAGCATTCCCACGACAGTCGGTTCTACGCACCGGAATGACTCGGGTTTCACCCGACCAAGGGCTGTTGTTTCGGCGATCTAACCCCGTTTAGGTCGGCGAAGTATCTCAGAAGTTGTCCGTCCATAGGGCAACATTCACTACGCATTCTCCTACTCAGGGCTGGCATCGAGTCAAACCCTGGGCCAGAAATATACACCTGCTGTGTATGCCGAAGACGATTACACCACAACTCCACCTCAGTCAAGTGTAATGCCTGCGAGGGGTGGAGTCACCTCAGGGTCTGCTCGGGACTACGGACACAGAGACAGTGGACCACGTCGTACGTGGCCCCCTGTTGCTCAAACAGAGCAGCCTCCACGGCAAACCATAGTCCGCCCGTGCAGCCCCACACTCTCACACAGCAACCACACACAGTCGCCACAACACAACAACATAATAACACCACAGACCGTACCACGGCCACCACAGACCACATAACACACACAACCGCACCACCACCCACACGCCGCCGCCAACAACTCCTGGTTCCCCCTACAATCTGCACGGTATGTCAGACCAGAATATTCCGTAATGTGACATCAGTCAAGTGCAACACCTGCCTTGGCTGGTGCCACTTTAAGGCATGTTCAGGTCTGCGTACCACGCGAGATTGGACGGGGAACTTCGAGGGCCCGTGTTGCGCTGCTCGGTCGCAGACGTCAATTGCGACGCCCCCACCACCACCACAGGGCGGCAATCACCTCAGCAGCACACACAGCCAACGGCGGCAAGAACATACACCTCACTCACACCCCACATCACGACACGTCTCCCGAACCACATGAAGCTCCTCCAATTCAACTGTAACGGGCTACAGAGCAAGATTGAGGAGATAACCGTCTTCATGTGTCGGCATGGTATATTAATAGCTGCGGTCCAAGAGACGAAGTTGCACAGCAATTCAACTTTGTTGAATTGCGCCGGGTACAACGTGCACCGTCGAGATCGCGAGCGAGATAATGGTGGTGGCTTAGCGTTCATCACGCACCACACCGTGCAGTATCGTCTTATCGAAGCAGACATCGACCGCAGGGATACCACCCTAGAATGTCAGGGCATCGCTATCCGGTCAGGCGATGTCGAGCTCGAAATATTTAACATATACATACCCCCTGTCACCTGCTGCCCGGCAGGATATCACCCTGATATAGGTGCGCTCCTCAGAGGTGAAAACCGTATGGTAGTAGGTGACTTTAATGCGCACCACGATCTTTGGCACTCAAGCCTGTCAAACGATCGTAGGGGAACAGACTTGGCTGAGCAGATAGACGATTCGACATTCTGCACAATGAACGACGACGCACCCACCAGGATTATGGGTAACTGCATTAGCTCGCCAGACATCACAATAGTCAGCGCTGGTCTGATAAACAGCATAACGTGGCGACCTATGCTGACTCTAGCATCAGACCATCTACCCATAGTCATCTCGATTGATAAACCAACCGACTTTGCCTCCGCCAAACACCGGACCTATATCAACTTTTCCAAAGCTGATTGGAAAGGTTACGCGGAGTTTACCGAAAACACCTTCGCAGCGCTCCCCACACCAACCGACGTCCATCTCGGTGAACGTAAGTTCCGCAGGGCTATCACTGCTGCTGCAGCTCGCTTCATACCGGCAGGACGTATATCGGACCCACGTCCAAACTTCCCTGCCGAAGCGGCTGTTCTAGCTGATGAGCGTGATAGCCTTCGTCAGGCCGATCCCGGAGATCCCCGTATCAGGGATCTCAACGCGGAGATTCGGCAACTTGTAAACGTACATAAGCGGAAGAAGTGGGAGGAGCACCTGAAGACTTGTAACTTCACCTCTGGTGTGAGCAAGCTTTGGTCAACCGTGAGGTCATTGTCTAATCCGACGAAGCACGACGACAGAGTCGAAATTTCCTTCGGCGACCATGCTTCGTCGGACCCGGAGCGATGCGCGAGCTATTTTAGCCGGCAGTTCATACTGCATCCTCCGGTGGACAAAGCCAAGCGTCGAGTGACCAGAAGGCTGCTAACAACTTGTGCCCCCCTTGCTTTCACTTGCGGTGAAGTTCAGGTGGCCATCGGGAAGGCGAAAGCCTCCAAAGCCATGGGTCCCGACGGAATATGCATGCTGATGCTGAAAAATTTGGGTCCTGCGGGGGTAGCGTACCTAACGGAGGTCCTCAACCTGTCAATGGCCACTCTCATCATCCCAGACATCTGGAAGGTGGGGAGAGTGGTCCCACTGCTCAAACCGGGGAAACCCGCCAACAAAGGAGATTCGTATCGTCCGATTACACTCCTTTCCCCGGTAGCGAAGACACTCGAGGCCTTGCTACTCCCGTACTTCATAAACCACCTGACCCCAGCGAAGCATCAGCATGGTTTCCGTAAAGTGCACAGTACAACAACAGCACTTAACGCCATAAACACTCAGATAACTCGTGGCCTTAACCGCAACCGTCCCTGTGAGAGAACGATTCTAGTAGCGTTGGACTTGTCAAAGGCGTTTGACACCGTCTGCCATTCCACGCTGCTAGAAGATATAGAGGCCTCCTCTCTCCCACAGAGGCTCAAACGGTGGTCGGCAAATTATCTGAGTGGTCGACATTCGTCGGTAATATTTAGAGACAAAACGAGTAAGCAGCGAAAAATAAAACAGGGGGTTCCTCAGGGTGGTGTGCTTTCCCCGCTACTGTTTAACTTTTATATTTCAAAGCTCCCTCAACCACCAGAGGGAGTCTCGATTGTCTCCTATGCCGACGACTGCTCGATCATGGCGACTGGGAATGGAATTGATGACCTGTGTTTGAAAGTAAACGGCTATCTCTCCGAACTTTCTCGCTTCTTCACTGCAAAGTGTCTAGCCCTCTCCCCTACGAAATCCTCCGCGACCCTGTTCACAACCTGGACGAAGGAGGTCAGGCTACCGCTGGGGATTCACGTCGATGACACACCAATTCCGACGGTGAATAACCCCAAAATACTCGGAGTAACATTCGACAGCCTGCTCTCCTTCTCTGCGCACTCAACCGCTATTGTCAGTAAAGTACAGAGCCGCAACAAGGTCCTCAAGTCGCTAGCCGGCAGTACTTGGGGCAAAGACAAAGAAACGTTGCTGGCAACATACAAGGCAATAGGCCGGCCGGTTTTGAACTACGCAGCGCCAGTGTGGTCGCCAGGGACTAGTAGGACGCAGTGGACGAAGCTACAGACGGTGCAAAATACGGCACTTAGGACAGCGACGGGATGCCTGCTGATGTCGCCTGAATACCACTTGCACGGCGAGGCGCTAATGCTCCCAGTTAAGGAGCATAATATAATGCTCTGCAAGCAGTTCCTGATCGGGAGCCACAGAAGTGGCCACCCAAGCAGACAGCTGCTTGCAGAGGAGCCCTCGCCTAGGCACGTCAGGAGGCATCTATATGAACTGACGGACGAAGTCCAGAGGTTCATTAAGCAACCTCTGGACCCGACAGCGTACAGACAGGCCCTGAACGGCATTCACAGGGACTCAGTCTCGAGTTATGTAGACTCTAGACCTGTGAATGCCGTTCTAGGCATACCACCCCCGGACATAGACGAGACAGAGCTTCATCTGCCTCGGGAGACACGCACTACACTCGCTCAACTTCGCTCCGGCTACTGCAGCAGGCTAAACTCCTACTTGAGTAGGTTGAATGAGGATGTGCCGAACGAATGTCCGGCATGCGGAGAGACCCCACATGACTCGAACCATCTCTTCGCATGCCCGGAAAACCCGACAACCCTAACGGCCTTGTCCCTGTGGACAGATCCCACAGAAGCTGCACGCTTCCTAGGGTTGCCGTTAGTGGAACTTGACGACAACGACTGAGATACCAACCGATCTGGGTGGGGTTGTTGTAGCCGCTACAACAACAACAACAACAAGACAGTGGCAGAGCCATCGCTCACCGACCTCACAGCTACTGTATAAAGCTGCCAGTAGAAAACTGAAACAAGCACTCAAACGTGAAGAGGATCGCAACTTGTAATGGTACATTAAGAAGCTTTCCCCGAATTCTACTGAAAGATACTCTCTATGGAAATCGCTAAAATATTTCAAACCACCTGTGGCTACGGAAATCCCAATTAGGAACCAAAGTGGTACCTGGGCTCGTAGTGAGCAGGAGAGAGCCGAGTGTTTTTCACACCATTTAAAGAATGTGTTTCAGCCAAACTGTCCAACGAACAACTTCAGGCTGCCACGGCTAATCAAAAATACAAACGAGCTATACACACCTAGCAAGACGAACTCTTTAGAAGTAAAAGCTATAATAAAGCATATTAATCCAAAGGGTGCTGATTGTATAACTCCGGAAATGCTTTGCAATTCTTTCTGACCTTTTCGACGCTATCCTCAAATTCGGTTACTTTCCGAAATCATGGAAAAGGTCGAAGATAATCATGATAGCCAAACCTGGAAAAGACGCAACTCAGCCGTCCTCATACAGACCAATAAGTTTACTGCCCTGTCTTTCCAAAGTATTCGAAAAAGTACTCCTATCAAAGATATCTCCCTTTCTCCATGAACGCAATTTAAAACCAGCACACCAATTTGGTTTCCGAAAAAAACATGGTACAATTGAACAAGTTAATCCAATTACAAATGAAATCAGAAGCGCATTTGAGCTAAGAGAGTACTGCTCTGCAATTTTCCTCGATGTGGCACAAGCAGTCGACAAAGTGTGGCACGACGGTCTTATATATAAAATTAAAAAATTGTTACCGCCGGAATTCCACAAAATATTTGAATCATACATAACTAACAGAAAATTTGCTGTAAAAGTATCTAATTTCACTTCAGAAGACATGTTGATAACGGCTGGCGTTCCTCAAGGTAGTGTACTCGGGCCTATGCTGTATATCATCTACACTTCAGATATCCCAACTAGCAAGGATATACTCATATCCACCTTCGCTGATGATACCGCCCTAGAAAGTCGTAATAAAAGTCCCAACAGAGCTTCGAGAGTACTAGGGGAACATTTACTACCCATAGAATAGAAGAATGGCTGACAAACTGGAGCATACAAGTCAAAGAACAGAAGTGTAAACATACAACATTTTCACTCAGACCGCAAGTATGCCCCCCAATCAAATTAAATAATGTCCATATTCCACAAGCCAATGAGGTGACATATCTAGGAATACACTTGGATAGGAGACTAACTTGGCGCAAACATATATCAACCAAGATTACACAAATGAAGCTAAAGTCAGCTAGCGTGAACTGGCTTATAAACAGTAAATCAAAACTGAAACTAGATTATAAAGTACTTATATATAATACAGTCATCAAGCACATATGGATGTATGGTATTCAACTGTGGGATACGACCTGTGCAACCAGCATTGACAGGATCCAAAGATTCCAATCTAACACGCTAAGGGCCTTAACGGGAGCACCGTGGTATGTCTGCAATGAAAATATACATAGGGACCTTGATACCGATGGTTAAACTTGTAATCGACAGCAGCAGAGAAGAGTATCAAATGAAACTGCGTAACCACCCAAATCCACTGGCAAGTGACCTGTGCAACACATCAAATATAACACGCCTGCGAAGAAGAGATCTACCAGCCTTTCGTTGAGCAACGTTAAACCGACAGCGCTCAACCCCAGGGTTTGAGCTATATTATTGTAAATTAGACGTAAGATTTTTAAACTTGTTGTTAGGCTTAATCATATATCGATGGCTGAGTGGAAGATCGACCTATCTCGGCAGCCAGTTCGAAAACGCCCTATCTCAGAAAAATTTTCAACAACGCTCTCTCCCAGAAAACTTTTCAAGAACGCCCTACTTCAGAATTTGATTGAAAAGCGCCCTATCTCAGCTGCCGATTCAAAAACGCCCTATCTCAGCTTATTTTCAATGTATTTTCGTGTGGGATAGGGCGTTTTTGAACCGAAATCTGAGATAGGACGTTATTCAACCAAATTCTGAGATAGGGTGTTTTTCAATAAAATTCTGAAATAGGGCGTTCTTGAAACATTTTCTGAGATAGGGTGTGTTTGAACTGGCTGCCGAGATAGGTCGATCTTCCACTCAGCCATCGATATGTAATACTTCTATATTGCTAGTTGAATATGATCACAATGTGTTTTCAATTCGAAATCAAAGAAAGACAGCCTATGAAAATTTTTGTGATTGCAGAAGTATACGTGTATATTTGTACATAGAATGAAGTGTCATATCATAACAGGGGCGGTTCAGAGAATTAAACAAACAAACAAAGATTGTACGGTCTCATGTTTCCTTCATACCGCAGTTAATGCAAACGAATTTTGTTCAAAATTAAATTTTGATGCATAAACGCTCTTAGACTGTCTTTGCACCTGTGCAGAGTTGACTTGACAACTTGAAGAACGCATGGAACGGGCCAGAATTCGAATACAGCGAATATGATGTGGATTTACCGCTATCACCGCTAGAAGTGTAAATAAATTCTCGACATACACCCTAAAGTCCAAACATACGCCGCAAAAGAAAATTAAATGACCAATTTCTCATTTGCGGGGCGCTTCGGAATCGAAGCATTAAACTTTGCGCCTATTTTCTCATTCTGAATCGGCATTTCGGCGAAAATTTGCTTTCATTTTCTAAATAGTTACTCTGTCAGATTTTTGTTCATCTAGACTCTAGGTCCTAGAGTATTTCGGCTTCAAGAAGTAAGTGTTGAAAAAAAAAAATCGTAAATCTTAAAGCTCTCGTTTTTTCGATATTCGAAAAATTGGAAAATAGGAGGTGTTTTTCCTAACTAATGGCGTTTTCTTTTCTACCGAAAAATATTACCTTCTCAGTGCCCTCTACGCACAAATACTAAGGAAAGGGCATTGAAAAGACAACAGTTTTTGTAGAAAAGAAATCGCCATAAGACAAAACTTATTTACACATGAAGTGTGGCATATGATAGTTGACCGAATCCAATAAAGCACGCTATTCGTTTCTGTTCTATGCTTATTGACGCCAACTGGAAATGCCAACTGATGCCAAGTCCTTAAGTAACTGGCACCTTTATCCTCTTCCACCACAGCGGCTGCAGTGTTTCTCATAGATACTCAAATATTGTATTTTTTTTTAATTTTTCATGTGAATTATTTTTCAATAAGAATTTGTTAAACCGCTCCTGAATTTTGAAAAGTAAAAATGTCAGTTTGAGTACATTCTCTATTTCTTTTTTGAATATATCGACACTCTGATGTTGGGGAATGTACTTTGAATTTACTAGCAATATAGAAGTACTACATATATGGGCTTAATAGATGTAAAATAAGCAGATCCCACCAATAAATGCAAGTAAAATTAAAAAAAATAAAAATTGGTGCTGTAACCGCCTAAGCGATTTTGGCCGAGTTTAGCAAAGCACGCCAGTCGTTTCTCTTCTGTGCCAGCTGAACCCAAGTCCTTCTCCACCTGATCTTTCCATCGCAGTGGGGGCCTCCCTCTTCCTCTGCTACCACCAGCGGATTCCGGGTTGAATACTTTCGGAGCTGGAGCGTCGGTGTCCATTCGAACGACATGGCCAAGCCAGCGGAGCCGCTGTATTTTAATTTGCTGCACTATGTCCATGTCGTTATAAAGCTCATACAGCTCATCGTCCCATCGTCTGCGGTACTCGCCGTTGCCAACGCGTAAAGGCCCGTAAATCTTCCGCAAAATCTTTCTCTCGAATACTCCAAGAGCCGCCTCATCGGATGTTGTCATTGTCCATGCTTCTGCGCCATATACCATCACGTAGTTTTCATACGTCGAGAGAGGACTTTACTCCTGAATTGCCTTACTCAGTCCAAAGTAGCACTTGGTGGCAAGAGTGATACTGCGTTGGATTTCCATGCTGATATTATTATTGGTGTTAATGCTGGTTCCCAAGTAAACGAAATTCTCTACTTTCTCGAAATTGTAACTATCAACAGTGACGTGGGTGCCAAGGCGCGAATGTGCTGACTGTTTGTTTGATGACAGGAGATACTTCGTCTTGTCCTCGTTTACCACCAGACCCATTCGTTGTGCTTTCTTATCCAACTTGGAAAAGGCAGAACAGACTTCGCGGTTTTTGATGCCGATGATATCGATGTCATCGGCATAAGCCAGCAATTGCACGGTCTTGTAGTAAATTGTTCCTGAGCGGTTCAGTTCTGCAGCTCTTATTATCTTCTCCAACATCAGATTAAAGAAGTCACATGAAAGGGATTCGCCCTGTCTGAAACCCCGTTTGGTGGCGAGCGGCTCGGAGAGGTCTTTCCTAAATCTGACCTGGTGGTATTGCTCAACGTCATTTTACACAGCCGTATGAGTTTGGCGGGGATGCCGAATTCCGACATAGCGGCGTATAGGCAACTCCTTTTAGTGCTGTCGAAAGCGGCTTTAAAGTCAGCAAATAGGTGGTGAGTGTCGATCATTTTCTCGCGGGTCTTTTCCAAGATTTGACGTATTGTGTCTATGGTGGATTGCCAGGTCTGAAGCAACACTGATAAGGTCCAATCAGTTCGTTGACGGTGGGCTTCAGTCTTTCGCATAATACGCTCGATAAGACCTTATAACCTATGCTTAGAAGGCTGATCCCGCGGTAGTTGGCGCAGATAGCGGGGTCACCTTTCTTGTGGATTGGGCAGAGCACGCTTAAATTCCAGTCGTCGGGCATGCGTTCATCTGACCATATTCTGCATAAGAGTTGATGCATACATCTTATCAACTCCTCGCCTCCGTACTAGAATAGCTCAGCTGGCAGGCTGTCAGCTCCAGCAGCTTTGTCGTTTCTCATTCGCGTTATTGCTATTCGTACCTCGTCATAGTCAGGCGGAGGAACATCGACTCCGACATCAACGACTGGGGGCTCGGGTTCTTCTTCTTCACAACTTCCCGTGCTGCTACCATTCAGTAGCGTAGAAAAGTGCTCCCTCCATAATTTAGGTACGTTATGAACATCGGTATCTAGGTCGCTATTGTTGTTCTTACAGGAGTACGCCCTGGTCTTGAAACCTTCAGTAAGTCGCCTAACTCTTCGGTAAAATTTTCGGGCATTCTTTCTGTCAACCAGCATTTCAAGCTCTTCGCACTCACTTATTTTGGTTTCTCTCTTCTTATTGCGGCAAATACGTCTCGCTTCCCTCTTCA
>NW_023458556.1:71803045-71813676 GCF_013731165.1 Rhagoletis pomonella
CATATTTTTTCCTTTACTTTAACGCTACTTTTGCCCTGTATATAGGTGAAACCAAAAAAATCTAAAAAAAATTAATCTGGGACAATTTGGGTTAAAATCGATCTCAAATTTGTACTTTCGCTGTATTGTCAATGAAATCGAATGCTTTGTACTGCATGCGCTCCACGTTTTTCGTTTTCAATGTCATTAATTGTTTATAATGACTTTTGCTAAAATTTCAAAATCAAAGGTATCAAAACAAATTCTGTGGGACTGAGAAATATTATTTTCTACTTTTTAGTCCATTTATAAAAGCGTTGTATATTAAAAAGTTTTTTTTTTAGTTATTTCCATAAAAATAAAAATTTTCACTAAGGAACCTTTTGTTTAACTAATGACATGGTATTTGAGATAGTATTAATGGCAGTATATAGCTTGAAATAAATTTAGAAAAATTGCAAAATTTTTTGTCTAAATATCGGGTTTTTTAAAACATTTTTGGGTATGCAGTTTTATAGCCCATAGAGTTTTAGTATTACCAACATTTAAAAATTTTTTTTTGCCGCCGGTCTTTTGCGATTTTTTTTGTTTAACAATTTCCATTTATAAAAACTGGCGTTGATATATTTAGCGAACGATCATAGTGTGTAGTTACATACCTGTCCATTTTTTTCTTTTTATTTAAAGAACCATTGAAAATATTTAGGCAATTTTAAGCTCAGGATTTTAGTAAATGAGTTTTTAGTATGACCATATGTATGTATATAAAAAGTGTGCATTAAAGTGTCCGGAAATTTATGCAACAGAGTAGACTACAGTTTTCGAAAGAAATTTATAATATAAAGATATCTACGAAAAATGAACCGGGAACGAAAAGTTTTATTTATTTTTCAAAGACAATACTTTAACAAAAATCTACCAAAATGAACTAAAATTTACCTTTTTACCAACCCAAATTGTTTGTACCAATTTTGGTAATAATTTACCAAAGTGGCAACCCTGTTCACTTAAGATTTCCAATTGTCGCCAGTTGGCACAGAAAAGAAACGACTAGTGTGCTTTGTTAAACTCAGCCAAAATCGCTTAGGCGACTACAGCGCCAAATAAGAAGAAGAAGAAGAATACAAGTATTATATATAAATGCCAAAGTGAGATTGTCGACTTGTTACGTTTTCACTCTTTAACTACCCGATCATCTTGAAATTTTTTCAACTGGTGTCATTTAGCCCAACCTAAAAGATAGGATAGCTTCTAACTCGTTTTTTAAAGGGTCGTTGCACCTTCATTATACTGCATATCTCTGGCAGTATTTGTGGTATAATACTAGTAATAAAATTTAAAAATTTCACTTTCAGCGGGAGTTGTCACAAATGGTGGTTTAATACTGGCAAATATTTTATATGCTACATCAAAACCTATAACAATAAAAAGTGTTGCCACATCAAAATTCCCGCTCTAACTCCATAACCTAATTATCACTTGTGTCGACGCATTTACATGATAATATAATAATAGATTGGCGCTTACACATATGTTAGTGTTGGGCCGAGCTTCTCCTCCGACTTGTGGCGTGCGCCTTGATATTGTCACACAAAGCGGGGGACCTACACTCTAATTATAACAAAATATATTAAAGCTTGCAATTTTCATCCTGGTTGTTGAATAATTCTTTGTGTACGGTTTATACTTATTAATATTATTTAGATATGTACATGTCCCAACGATGGGTTGTGCGCTGGATTTGGGACCCGCCACGTAAAATTAGGCTCCAATGAAAAAGCGATACAAAGCCTCGGATGAGAACCCACCTTTTAATGACGACCACGGCAATCGAATAAAGGACTACGATTTTAGGGCATGCACCTGGAATTTCCGGACCCTTAATGGGGAAGGTGCTTCTGCCAGGCTGGTTGATGTCCTCATAGGAGCGAAAGCTGACATCATCGCCATTCAAGAAATGCGTTTGATGGGGCAAGGACGCAATGTCTGGGGCCTGCGACGTAAACTACAGCTGCCATATAAATGGGCGCAAATTCGGTGTTGGATTTGTGGTGGGAGAGAGACTCCGTCGCCAAGTACTGTCGGTCACCCAGGCGGAGCCTTAATCCGCATCAAAGCGAAATTCTTCAACATCTCGCTGATCTGCCCCCATGCTCCGACGGAAGGGAAGGACCAGTTATCCAAGGATCTCTTCTATGAGCGCTTGGAGCGCACGTATGAACGCTGCCCCCGCCACGATATCAAAATCGTGCTTGGCGACTTCAATTCCAGGGTGGGCAAGGAAGGGATCTTTGGATCCACCGTCGGAAAATTCAGCCTCCATGACGAAACGTCCGACAACGGATTGAGGCTGATCGACTTCGCCGGGGCCCGAAATATGGCAGTATGCAGTACTAGGTTCAAGCATAAAAAGATCCACCAAGCAACGTGGCTGTCTCCAGATTGAAAAACGAGAAATCAAATCGATCATGTTGTGATAGACGGAAGGCATGCATCCAGTATTTTGGACGTACGTACACTCCGAGCCAAACATCGACTCGGACCACTATCTTGTTGCAGGCAAGATACGCACCCGCCTCTGTGCAGCAAAAAATATGCAAGGAAAACTTAACGTCGAAAAGCTGCAATCACAGCAGACAGCCAATGCATTCTCTACTCGACTCTCACACCTGCTCTCAGAGAGCACTCTTCAACAAACCGACATAAGCGAGCAGTGGAACCACATTTCCCGCTCATTAAGTACCGCCGCCGAAGAAGTAGTCGGGATTCAGTGAGCCCGAAAGAACAACTGATACGATGAGGAGTGTCAGGAAGCTGCAGAGAAAAAGGATGCCGCCTACAGGGCCACGCTGCGATCGGGCGCAACGCGCGCTATGTGGGACCGCTATAGGCATCTGAAGAGGGAAGCGAGACGTATTTGCCGCAATAAGAAGAGAGAAACCGAAATAAGTGAGTGCGAAGAGCTTGAAATGCTGGTTGACAGAAAGAATGCCCGAAAATTTTACCGGAGAGTTAGGCGACTTACTGAAGGTTTCAAGACCAGGGCGTACTCCTGTAAGAACAACAATGGCGACCTCGATACCGATGTTCATAACGTACCTAAATTATGGAGGGAACACTTTTCTACGCTACTGAATGGTAGCAGCACGGGAAGTTGTGAAGAAGAAGAACCCGAGCCCCCAGTCGATGATGTCGGAGTCGATGTTCCTCCGCCTGACTATGACGAGGTACGAATAGCAATAACGCGAATGAGAAACGACAAAGCTGCTGGAGCTGACAGCCTGCCAGCTGAGCTATTCTAGTACGGAGGCGAGGAGTTGATAAGATGTATGCATCAACTCTTATGCAGAATATGGTCAGATGAACGCATGCCCGACGACTGGAATTTAAGCGTGCTCTGCCCAATCCACAAGAAAGGTGACCCCGCTATCCGCGCCAACTACCGCGGGATCAGCCTTCTAAGCATAGGTTATAAGGTCTTATCGAGCGTATTATGCGAAAGACTGAAGCCCACCGTCAACGAACTGATTGGACCTTATCAGTGTTGCTTCAGACCTGGCAATCCACCATAGACACAATACATCAAATCTTGGAAAAGACCCGCGAGAAAATGATCGACACTCACCACCTATTTGCTGACTTTAAAGCCGCTTTCGACAGCACTAAAAGGAGTTGCCTATACGCCGCTATGTCGGAATTCGGCATCCCCGCCAAACTCATACGGCTGTGTAAAATGACGTTGAGCAATACCACCAGGTCAGATTTTGGAAAGACCTCTCCGATCCGCTCGCTACCAAACGGGGTTTCAGACAGGGCGAATCCCTTTCATGTGACTTCTTTAATCTGATGTTGGAGAAGATAATAAGAGCTGCAGAACTGAACCGCTCAGGAACAATTTGCTACAAGACCGTGCAATTGCTGGCTTATGCCGATGACATCGATATCATCGGCATCAAAAACCGCGAAGTCTGTTCTGCCTTTTCCAAGTTGGATAAGAAAGCACAGCGAATGGGTCTGGTGGTAAACGAGGACAAGACGAAGTATCTCCTGTCATCAAACAAACAGTCAGCACATTCGCGCCTTGGCACCCACGTCACTGTTGATAGTTACAATTTCGAGAAAGTAGAGAATTTCGTTTACTTGGGAACCAGCATTAACACCAATAATAATATCAGCATGGAAATCCAACGCAGTATCACTCTTGCCACCAAGTGCTACTTTGGACTGAGTAAGGCAATTCAGGAGTAAAGTCCTCTCTCGACGTATGAAAACTACGTGATGGTATATGGCGCAGAAGCATGGACAATGACAACATCCGATGAGGCGGCTCTTGGAGTACTCGAGAGAAAGATTTTGCGGAAGATTTACGGGCCTTTACGCGTTGGCAACGGCGAGTACCGCAGACGATGGGACGATGAGCTGTATGAGCTTTACAACGACATGGACATAGTGCAGCAAATTAAAATACAGCGGCTCCGCTGGCTTGGCCATGTCGTTCGAATGGACACCGACGCTCCAGCTCCGAAAGTATTCAACCCGGAACCCGCTGGTGGTAGCAGAGGAAGAGGGAGGCCCCCACTGCGATGGAAAGATCAGGTGGAGAAGGACTTGGGTTCAGCTGGCACAGAAGAGAAACGACTGGCGTGCTTTGCTGAACTCGGGCAAAATCGCTTAGGCGGTTACAGCACCAATTTTTATTTTTTTTAATTTTACTTGCATTTATTGGTGGGATCTGCTTATTTTACATCTATTAAGCCCATATATGTAGTACTTCTATATTGCTAGTAAATTCAAAGTACATTCCCCAACATCAGAGTGTCGATATATTCAAAAAAGAAATAGAGAATGTACTCAAACTGACATTTTTACTTTTCAAAATTCAGGAGCGGTTTAACAAATTCTTATTGAAAAATAATTCACATCAAAAATTAAAAAAAAATACAATATTTGAGTATCTATGAGAAACACTGCAGCCGCTGTGGTGGCAGAGGATAAAGGTGCCAGTTACTTAAGGACTTGGCATCAGTTGGCATTTCCAGTTGGCGTCAATAAGCATAGAACAGAAACGAATAGCGTGCTTTATTGGATTCGGTCAACTATCATATGCCACACTTCATGTGTAAATAAGTTTTGTCTTATGGCGATTTCTTTTCTACAAAAACTGTTGTCTTTTCAATGCCCTTTCCTTAGTATTTGTGCGTAGAGGGCACTGAGAAGGTAACATTTTTCGGTAGAAAAGAAAACGCCATTAGTTAGGAAAAACACCTCCTATTTTCCAATTTTTCAAATATCGAAAAAACGAGAGCTTTAAGATTTACGATTTTTTTTTTCAAAACTTACTTCTTGAAGCAGAAATACTCTAGGACCTAGAGTCTAGATTAACAAAAATCTGACAGAGTAACTATTTAGAAAATGAAAGCAAATTTTCGCCGAAATGCCGATTCAGAATGAGAAAATAGGCGCAAAGTTTAATGCTTCGATTCCGAAGCGCCCCGCAAATGAGAAATTGGTCATTTAATTTTCTTTTGCGGCGTATGTTTGAACTTTAGGGTGTATGTCGAGAATTTATTTACACTTTTAGCGGTGATAGCGGTAAATCCACATCATATTCGCTGTATTCGAATTCTGGCCCGTTCCATGCGTTCTTCAAGTTGTCAAGTCAACTCTGCACAGGTGCAAAGACAGTCTAAGAGCGTTTATGCATCAAAATTTAATTTTGAACAAAATTCGTTTGCATTAACTGCGGTATGAAGGAAACATGAGACCGTACAATCTTTGTTTGTTTGTTTAATTCTCTGAACCGCCCCTGTTATGATATGACACTTCATTCTATGTACAAATATACACGTATACTTCTGCAATCACAAAAATTTTCATAGGCTGTCTTTCTTTGATTTCGAATTGAAAACACATTGTGATCATATTCAACTAGCAATATAGAAGTATTACATATCGATGGCTGAGTGGAAGATCGACCTATTTCGGCAGCCAGTTCAAACACACCCTATCTCAGAAAATGTTTCAAGAACGCCCTATTTCAGAATTTTATTGAAAAACACCCTATCTCAGAATTTGGTTGAATAACGTCCTATCTCAGATTTCGGTTCAAAAACGCCCTATCCCAAACGAAAATACATTGAAAATAAGCTGAGATAGGGCGTTTTTGAATCGGCAGCTGAGATAGCGCGCTTTTCAATCAAATTCTGAAGTAGGGCGTTCTTGAAAAGTTTTCTGGGAGAGAGCGTTGTTGAAAAATTTTCTGAGATAGGGCGTTTTCGAACTGGCTGCCGAGATAGGTCGATCTTCCACTCAGCCATCGATATATCATTAAGCCTAACAACAAGTTTAAAAATCTTACGTCTAATTTACAATAATATAGCTCAAACCCTGGGGTTGAGCACTGTTGGTTTAACGTTGCTCACCGAAAGGCTGGTAGATCTCTTCTTCGCAGGCGTGTTATATTTGATGTGTTGCACAGGTCACTTGCCAGTGGATTTGGGTGGTTACGCAGTTTCATTTGATACTCTTCTCTGCTGCTGTCGATTACAAGTTTAACCATCGGTATCAAGGTCCCTATGTATATTTTCATTGCAGACATACCACGGTGCTCCCGTTAAGGCCCTTAGCGTGTTAGATTGGAATCTTTGGATCCTGTCAATGCTGGTTGCACAGGTCGTATCCCACAGTTGAATACCATACATCCATATGTGCTTGATGACTGTATTATATATAAGTACTTTATAATCTAGTTTTAGTTTTGATTTACTGTTTATAAGCCAGTTCACGCTAGCTGACTTTAGCTTCATTTGTGTAATCTTGGTGGATATATGTTTGCGCCAAGTTAGTCTCCTATCCAAGTGTATTCCTAGATATGTCACCTCATTGGCTTGTGGAATATGGACATTATTTAATTTGATTGGGGGGCATACTTGCGGTCTGAGTGAAAATGTTGTATGTTTACACTTCTGTTCTTTGACTTGTATGCTCCAGTTTGTCAGCCATTCTTCTATTCTATGGGTAGTAAATGTTCCTCTAGTACTCTTGAAGCTCTGTTGGGACTTTTATTACGACTTACTAGGGCGGTATCATCAGCGAAGGTGGATATGAGTATATCCTTGCTAGTTGGGATGTCTGAAGTGTAGATGATATACAGCATAGGCCCGAGTACACTACCTTGAGGAACGCCAGCCGTTATCGACATGTCTTCTGAAGTGAAATTAGATACTTTTACAGCAAATTTTCTGTTAGTTATGTATGATTCAAATATTTTGTGGAATTCCGGCGGTAACAATTTTTTAATTTTATATATAAGACCGTCGTGCCACACTTTGTCGAATGCTTGTGCCACATCGAGGAAAATTGCAGAGCAGTACTCTCTTAGCTCAAATGCGCTTCTGATTTCATTTGTAACTGGATTAACTTGTTCAATTGTACCATGTTTTTCTCGGAAACCAAATTGGTGTGCTGGTTTTAAATTGCGTTCATGGAGAAAGGGAGATATCTTTGATAGGAGTACTTCTTCGAATACTTTGGAAAGACAGGGCAGTAAACTTATTGGTCTGTATGAGGACGGCTGAGTTGCGTCTTTTCCAGGTTTGGCTATCATGATTATCTTCGACCTTTTCCATGATTTCGGAAAGTAACCGAATTTGAGGATAGCGTCGAAAAGGTTAGAAAGAATTGCAAAGCATTTTCGGAGTTATACAATCAGCACCCTTTGGATTAATATGCTTTATTATAGCTTTTACTTCTAAAGAGTTCGTCTTGCTAGGTGTGTATAGCTCGTTTGTATTTTGATTAGCCGTGGCAGCCTGAAGTTGTTCGTTGGACAGTTTGGCTGAAACACATTCTTTAAATGGTGTGAAAAACACTCGGCTCTCTCCTGCTCACTACGAGCCCAGGTACCACTTTGGTTCCTAATTGGCATTTCCGTAGCCACAGGTGGTTTGAAGTATTTTAGCGATTTCCATAGAGAGTATCTTTCAGTAGAATTCGGGGAAAGTTCTTAATGTACCATTACAAGTTGCGATCCTCTTCACGTTTGAGTGCTTGTTTCAGTTTTCTACTGGCAGCTTTATACAGTAGCTGTGAGGTTGGTGAGCGATGGCTCTGCCACTGTCTTCTTAGGCGCCGCTTTTCTGCCACAAGTTTTTCTATTTCGGTATTTGTAACTGATGTAGGCGTAGATGGTACTTGGACTTGATTTGGTGTTGCCAGGCCAGCGGCTGAAGTAAAGGTTTCTTTAAAATTTTCAACAAGGGAGTCTATATCATCCTCGCAGTTAAGTGCAGCGTTTAATTTAAGGTGACTACTGATGTACTTTTTATATTTAAGCCAGTTGGTTTTATTTGAAGTTAGACGAGGCTCAATCTCGATGTTTTAGGGTTGTTCATATAGTTTTATTAATATAGGGGAGTGATCGGATGATAGCTCAGGTAGAATTTCTGCTGTTATGTTATTTCTGTATATGTTTCTTGTAATAGCGAAATCTATTAGGTCTGGTATCTTTTTTATATCGGTGGGCCAGTAAGTAGGTTTACCAGGAGATTTGACCTCTCGTCTATTGTGCCTGTTGATAATGGTATTGTATAACCGCCGCCCTTTTGGGCTAATAACGCGTGATCCCCAGTACGTATGCTTTGCGTTGAAGTCGCCTCCTGCCAGGAATCTATTACCCAGGCTATCAAAGAAATATTTAAAGTCATTTTCAGAAATCAAAAATCGCAGTGGGCAATAGATAGCCGAAAGATTCAAGTCTCGGTCGTGGTTTCGTAAGCATATGTTAGTTGCTTGCAGACAGGCTGTTGCTTTAGAGTCTAGCATATTGTGCTTTAGGCTATTTCTAATCAGCACCGCTGTGCCTCCATGAGCTTTACCATCTGGGTGATTTGTGGCATAGAATTTGTATCCAGGTATGGAGAAATTATATTTATTTGTTAAATGTTCCGGGACACATAGCATAACATATATTTTATATTCAGTAAGAAATTGACTGAGTTCTAATCTACGCTGGTTTACACCGTTAGCATTCCATAAGCAAATTTTCAACTCATTAATTTTTTGTTCACTAAAATTTGCCTTTATGAGGTCTTGAATCATATTTTGCATAGTAGACATGAATTGAGTCATACAATGGGTAAGATTCAATATCATTCCTTCTATGCCACAAGTAAGCGGGTTCGGTTGCATTTGGTCAGTATTATTCCTTTGAATAGTTGCAAATGTTTCTTGGTTGGAGTTTGATTTCGCCGTGCTTGGCTGCGTTGTTAGTTTTAATACGTCGGACCATTCCACAATGCTTTGGGTAGGTTATTATCAACCTTTCACTTCATGCAATAGTTTTTAATTTTTTCTATTTAATTGATGAATTTTGGCAACACCTGCTAAAAGTTTGAATAAGCCACTGATCTTCAAATAGGGCATCGCTAATCATCTGTCAAAGCACGCTTCAAAAAATTCCGCGGTTTCTTACTAATTTCAATTTAAATGTTCCTTTCAATTGATGTATTTATGCCGAATTTCCACTAGGCATTGAAATGACAAAAAATGTATGCCATTTAAAAAATGCTATGTTGAAATGAACTTAATGATTATTTTTTTAATGTAATGATACGGTTATTTGCCCTTTAATGCCTAGTGGAAATCCAGCATTAGTTTTGAAAACTAGTAAGTGTTCTTTATTTCTTTATTAATATCTGTGTTCGTATGGAATAGTAGCTTATGTCGGCAAGCGGGCTTTAGTATAATGCGGCATTCCCTTCATTCTTTAAACGACAAAAAAATTTTTGATGAGACTTACAGCCTTATTCTGTCTCACGAACGATAGGCAACACGAACGATTCGTCTGCAGAGGAATGCTTCAAAAATTAGTCCGGCGGCATCATTTTAGCCGGTTTAAACGCAAACGACGACCGATAGAGTTTAAAATCGCAATCTGAGAGGTTGTCTGCAGACGAATCGTTCGTTTTGCCTATCGCTCGTGATGCAGAATAAGGCCCTTAATAAGAATATTGACTTGTTAGTATCGGAACTATTTATGCACGTTTATTTGCCAAAAGTTTTTCAACGGCTCGGCGCCAGTGAGCCATTCGCAATCGTGTGCTGCAAATTCCGCATTATACTAAAGCCAGCCTTTCGACATAAGCTACTGTTCCATACGAACACAGATATGTATGTATATTCAATTTATCCTTATAAGTAAACATTATAAATGTTACTTTAAAAATATTTAATATACGATTGTAATGCACTTTGCACGCAATATGTAAAAAACGCAAGAAAACTGAATTGGCATATTTTCTTTATAAAGAGCAACAAGCTCCACTCAATTTCCCAATGTTATAGAAATTGGTAAATTTTTTACCATTTGGTCCATTTTTTGGACCGGAAAAGAAATTGGAAACGGTAACCGTGGGCGTGAGGTGTTGGTATGTATAAGAGCTAGTTGGAGTGGTGGAAGAGCGTACGGCTGTGTTGCGCTGATTCATGCGCGACTTTTAAGTCTTTGTATATTTCTTTACAACCACATCAGCTTTGACAGCCTTGCCAGAAGCGGAAGCGTGAAGGTCGCCACAGGCAACACACACTGGACGCAAGGTGCAGTATGTTCTGGTATGCCCAAATTCTTGACAATTTGTGCACTGTACGGGACC
>NW_023458556.1:71813776-71820541 GCF_013731165.1 Rhagoletis pomonella
AAAAATGAGCAGTACCATTCGAAATTATATCCTGTCATGTGAAACGTCTAGGGTTAGCAAGTATGATAGGCACCCAAACAGGCCAGAGCTACAAAGCACACCAATCCCATAATGTTCTTGTGAAATCATCCACGTGGATATTTTTGAAATAGAAGGGGACAAAGTTTTAAGCTGTATAGACAAATGTTCAAAATTTGCAAAACTTTTCCACCTTAGGAACAGATCAAGTTTGCCCCTAAAACAAATAATGGTAAAACTATTTTACCAACCCAAAAGTATTAGTGACCGATAACGAAAGGGGGGTAATTAGCCCGATAATACAAAACTTACTAGAACCCTTCGGAATCGGACTTTATCGCACACCATCACAAAGGAGCGAGGTAAATGGCCAAGTTGAGAGGCTCCATACCACCCTTATCGAAATATTTGGATGCCTAAAATCAGATAACCCGAATTTCAAGACGAAGGAGCTGGTTAACATTGCGGTAGACCGCTACAACAACTCAATCCACTCGGTTACAAACCGAAAACCCAGCGAAGTATTCTTTAATCGCTCAAGGGCCTCCAACTACCAGGAGCTTTTAGATAAAAGTGGGAAAATGAACAAATATTTAAAAGCATTACTAAAAAGAAAACAGATTGCCCAGATTCGAAGGCATAATAAGAAGAGGTCCCTACGAGAACGTTATGACGAAAACGACGTTATATACGTAAAGGGCAAGCAAATAAAAGGTAAACAAAACCCTCTCTTTAAGAAGGAAGTTGTAGCCAAAGAAAATAAGGTTACAGTAACCACTCTTAGTGGCAGGAAAATCCACAAATTATATATTGTGAAGTGGATAATTCCACTTCGTTAGTTGTGGGGGCGTACCTGGTGTGTAAATCACTCACGCGGAGCCCTGGTGCTCCGCCGGCGCTAATGCCGGCCAACGCTCGCTTAGATGGAGTGCTAGCGCTCCCTCGGTGCTGCCGTTATGGGCAGTGCTGCTGCCTATATCCTCGCGGAGCCCTAGTGCTCCGCCAGCGCTAATGCCGGCCAACGCCTGCTTAGTGCCGCTAGATAGCGCTTGGCTTGCAGCCAACAAATAGCAGTCAAATATATTTTAAAAAGACTTTGAACTGCTCGGTTGAAAGTAACGCGCAATAATACCGCTCACTTATTTTTTCTTTCTTAAACCTAGCCGCTATCACATACAACAGAGTTGCATTTCTTATATCGTAAATTCTTGATTGTAATACATTACCTTTAGGCGAATTCATATAAGGAGATTATTGTAGGGTTGCAAATTGTATGCTTGGTCGCATTACATCACCCTCCTTTGGAAAAAGAAGAATTTGGCAAAGTGATCAGTTTTGCCATATTCTTCTTGCCCAGAATTTATAACCAAAATTAAATTGTTTTGAAGGAAAGAATTGGGATTTGCTTGAGGAATATTCCTCCCCTTTTTACATTCGTTCGTTCAGAGCAATTAAGTTTTCTAAAAATTGAATTGAATACTAAATGTGAGTATGTAGTTCTTATTAGTAAATTAGTTTTTTGATAAGTAATTAATTGCCTAATTGTCGTGCAATATTAGAATACTAGCATATTTTGTATTTAAACATGTATTAATGCAGTAGTAAAAGCCTTATCTAGAGTAGATATATGTGTCTATTTACAGTAGGTTATACAATAATTAAATACATATATATGTATGTTATTTTAAATGATGAATTCTTATATCGTATAGTGAATTAACTAAGCTTAAGGTTTTTATAAGCGATTTAATAAGAATGATAAAAGAATATCGTAATTCAAGACCTTCTTTTTTCTTTGTTTTGTGAATATTTATACACAGAATTTTTTTAATAATATATGAAAACATGATATTTTAAGTTTTTGTTTTATACCTTAAATTTAGATTAAGTATTTTTAAATGTTTAGTAACAGGAAAGTTTTTTTTTGTTTTTTTTTTGAGTACATAAAATGTTTTTTTTGTTCTTCCAAATCTTATTTTATATTTACATATACGTTCGTGTATCGAATTCGAAACACAGTAATGTGCAAATTTTGATAATTCATTTTATATGATTTAAGTATTAAAATTTTAGCTTTAATTAGTAATATAAAATTGAATGAAATTAAAATTTTTTAAAATTGATAAAATTTCGCCGTTTGGGTAAGTTGTTGGGTTCTGTTTTTGTGAACAGTTCTTAATTTGTTTTTGTCTTTGCAAATATAGTTACGTTCACACCGTCTACTTCCGTCACTACGTATGGGCCCTGGTATATGCTTTTGTGTTTGTCACGGGGCTCCTTTTGAACTAAAACCATATCATTTTGGTTTACGAGTAAAGGATGCATGTGTGTCGTAAGTTTGTTTTCTTCGGATTTTATGTTTGTTAATCAACTCTGTAGCTAACGCATGCGATTTTTGCATACGATATTTTACTTCCTTAGCATAATTTTCAACGTTATAGATTGGGTCTATTTCAATCTTTTGCAATTCATGTGCTAAAATAGCCTTTTTGCCAAAAAGTAATTCAAAAGGGGTAAATTTGTTATCAAAAACTGCGCTAGACGTGGTATTGTGTAAGAAAGTAAAATATTTTTAATATTTAATAAATTTTAAATACGTGTCCCAGTCAGCATAAGTTTCGTTCAGATATGCGCACAAGTACTCGTTGAAAACTCTATGGTTCCGTTCGATTGTGCCAACAGTTCCGTGATGGTGTGCTGTTGTAAAATCGTGCCTGACATTTAAAAGTTTGGTTAGCTCCGATAAAATTTCGTTTTTAAATTCTGTTCCTAAATCTGACTTAATTGAATTCATGATGCCATAAGTTAATATGAAAGTTTCAAAAATAGCAGAAGCAATAGTTTTAGCTGATTTGTCTGGTATAGCTACTGTTACCAGATATTTTGTTAGATCACAAATCATAGTAACAGCAAACTTGTTGCCATATTTGGATTCTGGTAAAGGACCTATCGTGTCTATCACTAATATATCAAATGGTTTAATTGGGATTGACTTTATTCAAAAGACATTTATCGCAGTCACTCGGGTGGTCGGGGTTCTTGCTCCTTGTACTTTACCCTAGCGATTTGCATATATAATAAATAAATTCATGCAATGAAATAGGAACGAAACCTGAATGGAAAAATATCATCAGAAAACTTTGCACTCACATTTTAAAATACAATATAGATAAACGGACGGACTCGGAAGTTCACACAGTAGAAATCGGACGGACATAAGGAATCAGATAAAATGTATAAAAAAAAAATCGCTACTGAACGACTAGTTTACCATTCCACGCACTAGCGTATACTGTGCGAAAATATAGATATGCATAAACAACAACCCATTCTTACTGTTGGAGGTCAGAGATGGTGTTGTGCCCCCTTATATCCTCTCGTTCCCTACCCTACCATTGCATTGAGAGTGAACATCAGCTCTCCTCTACCCAACCGAAACGACACCAACGACTAAATAGGTAACTCACAAGACTCCTCTTAACAAATTTACTCTTTATTTATAATTAACTCTTATTATTTAGGAATTTTCAATCTAAACTCAAAACTGAGCATATTCACGCCCTTACTTGTTGTTATATGCAAATATTTAACTCTAAGTATACCGCCTTTATACATATGCCTAAGCTAAAGAACCTTAATGGAATAGGAACGGTTTTTTTAGGTAGACAAAAGAAAAAAAAAATAACTTTTAGGATAACACGCAATGAGTGTATGGATGTATGTATATATGTATATATCAAATAGAGTGTATATTTGTTGTACTATGGGGAGGTATGTACATATTAATATAAGAAAAAAATAATAATATTAAGAAATCACTCACTTATTTTTTGTTCTGGTCCAACGTTGTTTGCGCAAACAGCAGGAAAGCTTGAGTTTAGATTGATGCACAGTAGGAATGTTACCCAGTACAGAATTTTAGTTGTTATTTATAGTAATATGTACATGCTCCTCCATTTTAAGAACTTTAACTATTTTCGTATATATATTAAATCTTGCTGAACACTATTTAATTAAATAAAGTTTTCTTTCTGTTAAATTTAGTATCAATATACAAGTGCTCCAACGCTCATATGCGGATGATAAATGTGCTGAAATGTCTCTTATAGGCAAAAGAATTCAAAACTAGATAAGTTCATTATTGTATGTGGTGTGTATACGCTGACTATCCGTCCTTTATTTTAAAGGACAGTTCTTTATTTTAACCCCCTGTCGTTTATAATTTTTTTCAAAATTAAGGACGCTTTTTGTCCTTTATTTCTTAAACTGTCCTTTAAATCAGCTCTGCATTTTTCAGAGGTAAATTTTTAAACACAGAATATGAAAAATAAAAATGTTCCTTATAAAATATAATGGAAACCTTCGCCAGTTTGTTTCGCACCCCACTTGAGGGTTTCTATTTAATCGGTAATCTTTGCACAATCTATAAAGCACAGGGAAAGTTGTGCCCAGGATCGTGTTGCACGCTGAGTTTCCAGTTCCACTGAAAGAGAACAATGAATCCCCTGCTGTACAGTGGTTCTAAACTGGCATTTAATAATAATAATAATAATAATAGATTGGCGCTTACACATATGTTAGTGTTTGGCCGAGCTTCTCCTCCGATTCGTGGCGTGCGCCTTGATGTTGTCACAAAAAGCGGAGGGACCTACAATTTTACGCCGGCTCCGAACAGCGATTGTATTTTTATGAGAAGCTGTTTTTCATGGCAGAAAAACACTCGGAGGTTTGCCATTTCCTGCCGAGAGATGACCGCTGTTAAGAAAAAATCTTTTTTCTATATTTTTTTTGCGATGTTGCTTTGACCAGGGTTTGAACCCAGGTGCTTCGGAGTGGAAGCGCGCACTGCTTACCACTACGCCCCAGAGGCCGACACTGGAATTTAGTGTTCGTAATTCACTGGAGCCTTCATTTTTTCACTTAATTTGATATTTTTTTTTTATTAAAGCTTTGCAAGAGACCAGTTGAGCCTGATTTGTGAATTTTTATTTGATTATATTAATTTTTTTTGTGCCAAATGCAGAAAAAGTGGCAATTTAGAAGAAAATGTATTCTCCTGTTCCAGTTAATAAATGTTACATAACAAAGACTAGTTAAAACCAATTGTACGGTTCCCCAAATCGAAAAAATTACAAAAAAATATTTGAAATGTTATAAAAAAAGGTTCACAAAAATACATTTTTTTTTGGTTTTTAGTAAAAATTTATTAAAAAATGAAGACTGCGGTGAATTATGAACATTAAATCCCAATTTCGAACCACTGCGTGCTGAATTCGGAGAGCAGTATGAATTATGGTAAATGCATTTTGGCAGCAAAGGATGGCGGAGTCCTTGAAAAGGATTTGGCTTAATTTTTCGGAATCGGTTAATTAACTGGTAAATATTTGATTTAAATTACGATATGGGTAAGATAATTTTATCATATAAGTTGTATGCACATATTCCCGAATAATAAAAAAAAATGTCCTTTATTTTACATTGTTTAATATGGTCACCGTAGGTATGTATGAATGTGGTGTATGGCAAATCCAGGTAAACGAGCAGGGGTCGTATCCAAGGCAATATTGGTGGAAGCTATACAAGATGCTCCGTACGCTGAGAGGCAGATGGTGAGTGTGGATATATGACTGCCGATTTCGTTCGGTCGGACACACGTGATTCACCGCGCTGGGCACGGTTTTGTTGGAAGCCTTACTCGGAGTACTACCGACACTCTGAGCTACCTTTAGAAGATTTAGAGCTGCTACAACGCAGTAATCACCTAAATGATATCAAGTTTTTACCAAATACTCGATTTACTAATATTACTATGTAGGTTCTCCTACCATAAAAATGATTTTGCATGAGTTTTAGGTTCCTTAGTTAATATACCAGTCAAATAAATGGGGACCGCAATAACTGAGCTGGAGTCCACACAGAGACTCCGGAACTCAAGGTACACGTGTCCACGAAAGTCCCTTTTGTTGCTCTGGCACGTGGCCGATGATTTTAAGATTTACTTTTTATTTAAACATTTACCTTTTTATTTTTTTCAAAATGTTTAACTTAAGGTGATACTAAAAAACTTTCGCGACTGAATTCCGATATTCTTTACTTTAAAAACAAGAAAGATTCAATTTATAAGTCTCGATTATTATATTCACTATTATAGGCCTAATTTTTCGTAGTGCTTGCTGTCGATCTCAAGAGGAAATGGAAGAGAGAAATTTTCTGACAGGGAATGAAGGCTCTACCATGATAACAACATAGCAAGGTCGAATCGTTCTCTCAATTTGTCGGCCATGATTTTTTTTGAAGTTTGCCAACATTTTAAAATCATATAAAAGTGAAAATGAAAAATTGAAATTGTTCGAAATTGTTGTTGCTTAAGATTGAAAATGAAAATGTGTGCGAGAGTTTGTGAGTAAATTAAAAAATTAAATTGTTTGGAAACATCAAGAATTTTAAAAGTGACTCTCAGCGGTTCTACCTTACTATATTTTTATCATGGGCTCTACTTAGTTGAGTGCTCCCGTCAATTTATGTTTCAGTGTTCGATAGCGCAGAAAAATATTTGTGCTCTTCATAGACAGAACTGTCGGCAGAGATGTTATATCGTTTTGAATTTCGAAATATTTTGTTAACCAAAAAAAAGAAACTCTAACTATTACCGAAACCAACTTTTAGGAGAACAATAAACTGTAAAAAGTAACGCTATAACGGCCACGCCTCAAACAGGCCTCACAAAACAGGTTTTAAAAATATAGA
>NW_023458556.1:71820641-71822112 GCF_013731165.1 Rhagoletis pomonella
GGCCACGCCTCAAACAGGCCTCACAAAACAGGTTTTAAAAATATAGAACAATAAATCGTTTTTAAAAGCTGAGAAAGGGCGTAGGCAAGCTTTGTGCATTTATTCAACAGCTCGCATATCCTAAGCATGGAAAGTTCCTAGTTTTTTACCGGACTTGTCCTCTAAAACATAACACGACTTTCCAATCTTGTTTCGAACCTGCGCCTTTAAAAAAGTTTTCGCTAGCTTACTACTGAACTGTTTCGGTGCGCTACTCAAAGTGAAGTTTCTCCTTAAAACTAGTTGGCCAACATCGTAAGTTACCGGGCGAGAACGGAGATTATATCTTTGAGCATTTACTTCATAAGCCTTTTGAATATTCTCGCGTACCGAACCCTCACATGTGCAAGCTTATCAAATCTATTCGCCTGATCTGTAACCTTTCCTTCCTCGATAATTTCAATGTTTCTTAGCAACTGATAGTCCTGTCCGTGTGTCATCATATGTTGACCAAACACAACATAAAACGGAGTCTGGTTAATCGTCTGGTGAATAGAATTCCTTAAGGCACAGTTTATGCTGCTTAAATGCAGATCCCGAACTATTACTTTGGGGAGAGTATATCGCTGACAATACATGTTTAACGCTAAATTTATTGAGGAAGCTTTCAAATTCGCGCGAGCGAAATTGGCGTCCATTGTCACTATCAATGAACTCCGGAACGCCGAAAGTATCAAATACTTGTTGTTTCAAAAAGGTAACTATGGGCGAGGTGGTAAAATGCTTCAGCGGGCAAAGGAATGTAAATTTTGACATGCGATCCAATACTATTAGTATTCCGATATGGCCACTTTTGGATTGTGGAGAGATCAATATAAATTCTCTGAAATATTCGTTCTGTCGGTATAAAATTACCCATGGGTGGTCTTAGCACTTTGGTCGAATGTTTTGTTGTTTGGCAAACTTCACATCCTGCCACATATTCCCTAACTGAACGATATATGCCAGGCCGATAGTAAAATCGTCTGATCCTCTCCACCGTTTTTGCGACTCCCCCGTGAGCAGCTGTATCTATGTTGTGTGCGTTATGGAAAACTTGATTTCGAAGAGCAATAGGTACCATGAGCTTCCAAGCAGCTTCTTGCTGTTCTGCTTCAGGACTATAAAACTCAGTGCGGTGGTAAATATACTTATCTAATATCTTGAAGTCAGGAAACTTTGCTTCGTGGCGCTTAAGTCTTTTTCTTAGGCAATTATACTCAGTACTGTCGAATTCTGAAGAATTTAGGTCTATAGCGGGTGCATTTTCGCATGGCATTCCTATCTCATCAATACTATCTGAATTTACACGAGACAGTGCGTCTGGGACTATATTAGCGGATCCTTTGCGATGCTCGATCGAAAAGGTGAACGCCTGTAATTTTAGCGCCCAGCGCGCTAAACGACCGCTAAGATCGGATTGTTTCATCAACCATCGAGGGCTGGCATGATC
>NW_023458556.1:71822212-71826663 GCF_013731165.1 Rhagoletis pomonella
GAAAATCCTGGACCTCCTCCTCTCTGCCATGATTCCGGATGGTATCAGGGTAGAGCTAAACTCATCGCCTGCGAGGACCATAGCTCAGCCCAGCTCTATAGGTTGGCCGTTAGTAAAGTAGGTGAAGTTTGGCCGGGAGCCAAGCTCGAGGCCGTCAACAAGGAAGATATTCCTAGCAGACCGAGGGCTCGAGTTTGGATTCCGGCCAGACCCGCCGAGCCTGAAAGAATTGAGCGGATCTTCAGATCCTGTAATAAGGACCTGCCAAGTCATAATTGGAGGATAGGGAAGATAGAGGAGCCAGTAGAGAATATAAGGCAGGTGTTGCTGATCCTCAACGCCGAATCGCTAGCCCCACTGGCGCAAAAGGATTGGATGGTGAGATTCGGGTTTAATGACGCAACCATTCGAATCTACCGCAGCGACGAGCCGAGCTTGGACCTTAGTGAGGAGAGCGACAAGTCCGGCCTGCGCAGCGGTGGTGAAGAAGGGTTGCCCAGCAGCCAATGCTCATCTGACTCGGAGAGGCTATCCGGATTGGGGCCATTATTCTACGAAGAAGACCTCCTCGCCGATGACACCGAGGGTGAGGAGATCGAAGAGGCGGACGTGGATGTCACGATGGTGGAGGTAAAACGGACAGATTCTGATGAAGCTGATCCAGATCAACCTCCACCACTCTAAACTCGCGTCTGCGAACCTTGAGGTCCGCCTGGCTGCCGGTGGACTCGACGTTGCCCTCATCCAGGAACCGTGGATACACGGCAATAAAATCTGCAGACTTGGAATGAAGGGCTTTAAGCTTATTGCCGCACAAAATGCAGGTAAGACTCGAGCTTGCATATTAGCAAGGAACAACTTAAACATCTTCCTGCTCCCACAGCTTAGTGACGGCGATCTGGTAGTGGCAAGCATTGAGCTGGACAAAACCAGCTTTTGGGTAGCCTCTGCCTACATGGCCCATGACAAGTACGTGCCACCAGATGGGTTTCGGACCTTGGCCGAGGAAGCAGCCTTCAAGAACAAACCACTGGTTGCCTCCTGCGACGCTAATGCCCACAACTTGATGTGGGGGAGTACGGACACGAATGCTAGAGGTGAGTCGTTACTAGACTTCATTCTAGGGGACAAACTTAGTGTTTTGAATTTAGGCTCAGAGCCGACCTTCATAACAAAGAGTAGAGAGGAAGTTTTGGACATAACTCTGGCTTCAGACATGTTTGCCCATAAAATCAAGAGATGGAGAGTACTGAAGGAAAAATCGTATTCTGACCATCGTTATATTGAATTCGAAATAGATCTTAAGACCCCCCAAGTAAGGGAGTTCAGAAATGTTAGAAATACCGACTGGGGGGTTTACAATAATAAATTAAGGACTTTACTGCCAAAGATACCTCCCCGAGACCCCGCCACGCAGGTGGAGCTGGATGGGTTGGTTAATCAGGTTACTAAAGCCATGAACAGTTCTTTGTCAGCCGGGTGCCCGGTTGTTCGATACAGGGGAAAAAAGCAAACCACCTTGGTGGTCGAAACAATTATCCTTGTTACGTGAATCTAATAGGTCAATGTTCAACAAGGCCAAAGCCACGAGAGCAGCAGAGGACTGGGAAGCCTACAAGGCTGATCTGAAAATATACAAAAAAGCAGTTAGAACTGCGAAACGTAAATCCTGGCAAAGTTACTGCAAGGGAATTGAGGAAACCACGGAAGCGGCCAGATTAAGAAGAATTCTCGCAAAGTCGCCATGCAACCTTGGCTATCTCAAGGGTCAAGGGAACTCGTGGACTACGACGAGCGAGGAATCTTTAGGTCTCCTCCTGGACACACACTTCCCTGGAAACAAGCCGGTGGAACCTAATGGCCCCCAGAATGAAGGGGGGCTATCTGATCTGGGAAACCGACTGATTACAAACGAAAAAATTGAATGGGCTATTAAGACTTTTGGTCCTTACAAGTCACCGGGACTTGATGGAATACACCCGGTAGAGCTACAGCAATCACGGGGTACTATCTCTCCGTTCATTGTGGTTATTATACGAAGCTGTCTTAACATGGGCTACATCCCGCTAGGCTGGAGAGAGACAAAAGTCTCCTTTATACCCAAGGCGGGCAGGTCCTCTCATACCAACCCTAAGGACTTCAGACCCATCAGTCTTACGTCTTTCTTTCTCAAAATTTTAGAGAGGATAGTGGATGATTATGTACGGGGCGTGATACCAACAAGTAGGCTCTCCCCAGCGCAGCATGCCTATACGAAAGGCAAATCCACGGAAACCGCCTTGCACTCGCTCGTTGGGTTGGTGGAAAGAAGTTTATTCGACAAAGAGTACGCTCTGGTTGCCTTTGTAGACATAGAAGGCGCCTTCAACAATATTAACGCAAGCGCCATAACGGGTGCCTTAGAAGAGCTTGGAGTTGACCAGAATGTGGCGGTGCTGATCGAGTCTATACTTGTCAGCAGGACGATAACCGCTAAGCTCGGCAACACCACAATAAGCAGAAAGGTCTGTAGAGGCACTCCTCAGGGAGGGGTTCTCTCCCCTCTTCTCTGGAATCTGGCGGTGAACTCTCTGCTGGTGACACTAGAGAGGGGGGGGTTGCCATGTCACAGCATATGCTGACGATCTGGCAATTGCCGTCAAAGGCAAATACCCAAATACCCTAATGGAGATTCTGCGCTCTAACATGGCCACGCTTAGGAACTGGACAGAGAGTAGGGGACTCGGAGTAAACCCCGAGAAAACCGAAGCACTTCTCTTCACAAGGAAACACAGGCCTCCCATTGTCTCCCCGCTAATCTTTTTGGGTGTGGAGATATCCTTGAAGGAGAATGTTAAGTATCTAGGACTCATATTAGACAGGAAACTAACGTGGAAACCTAATATAGAGGAAAGAGTAAGGAAGGCCAACGTTGCATTATACACATGCAAAAAAGCGGTCGGAATCAAGTGGGGGTTAACACCTCGTATTACACACTGGCTATACACCTCGGTGGTCAGGCCAATACTCTTATATGGAATACTTGTATGGTGGCCAGCAACTCAAAAGGCAAGTTACCTAAAACTATTGAGAACAGCGTTTCTATGCATTTCGGGTGCCTTAAGGACCACCCCAAATAAGGCGCTGGAGGTGATTACCAATTTACCCGCAATAAACCTGGTGAGAAAATACGCGGCCGCCGATTCAGCGCTCAAACTAAGAAGTATGGTGCTATGGAAGGATCGGCGGTTTGGTCACGCTTCCATACTTCACACTCTGGGTAGTTACAACCAAGAAGTTGACTACTCCGCTCCCAAACCAATCTTCAATAGGCTCTTTAAGACGAGCATCCCGTCAAGAGGAGAATGGCAAACGCCAAGACCATGGAGACGGGGGAATTGAATTTTTACACAGATGGATCCAAGCTAGACAATAGGGTTGGCTACGGAGTTTTCTCTAAGGAACTAGGACTGGAACTATCCGTCCGAATTCCGGACCACTGCAGTGTCTATCAGGCAGAAGTTTTAGCTATAAAAGAGGTGGCTGTGTACCTTAGTACACATGCCGTAACGAAGACTACGATTAATATTTTCTCGGATAGCCAGGCGGCCATTAAATCAATAAACATGGTAATGCTGAGGTCGAAGGTTGCGCAGGAATGCCTCGCAGCTCTAAACGATATTAGCACCGTGTTCAAGGTCAGCCTCATATGGGTCCCGGGATACAGAGATATTGAAGGAAACTGCAGGGCTGATGAGCTAGCCAGGAAAGGGACGAATCTACCCCTATGTGAAAACAGGGGCACTATTGGGATACCCATGGCAACCTGCAAATTAGAACTTCGAAATAGCATGATCCAAGAGGCCAACAGGTCATGGCTAGAGGAGGGCACATGTAGAACAACCAGGCTGCTTTGGCCGCAAATAGAAAAGAAAAAGACGAAAGAGTTGCTGTGCCTCTCAAGAGAGGACATTGCGAAGGTCACGGCTTGTGTAACCGGTCACTGGCTATTTGGCAGGCACTCTTCAAGACTAGGAATTTTCTCCCACGAATATTGCAGAAGTTGCAGAGATGAGGAAGAGGAAGAAACCGTAGACCACTTCTTCTGCAGCTGCCCAGCTTTGGCCAAGAGGAGAGCAAGCTTTTTAGGCAGGCCCTTCTTTAGCTCTCTTACGGAACTATCACGCGTAGGAATAAAACCGATTCTACGCTTTATAAGAGCCTCAAATTGGTTCTCTGAAGAATAGTCACCGAGGTTCCCGTGTTCTGCAGTGGTACCACAATGGACCTTCAAAAGGTCTAAGTGAGTTGGTAAATTGAACCGACTGCCACATCAACCTAACCTAACCTAACCTAACGTATAAAGAAAATATTCAATTCAAATACGCCCGTATTAAAATTAAGCATTTCTCACTGCACGGATGACGTTTTGAACATCTCGGATGCTTTTTCATATGTAATTAAGAAAGTAT
>NW_023458556.1:71826673-71829133 GCF_013731165.1 Rhagoletis pomonella
TTTGTCTATACAGCTTAAAACTTTGTCCCCTTCTATTTCAAAAATATCCACGTGGATGATTTCACAAGAACATTATAGGATTGGTGTGCTTTGTAGCTCTGGCCTGTTTGGGTGCCTATCATACTTGCTAACCCTAGACGTTTCACGTGACAGAATATAATTTCGAATTGTATTGCTAATTTTTGGAAAGTAGTATCGCTTTAAAATTTGTTTTCTATTCTCAGTAGTATTTCGATGAGCTCTCCTATGCTCTTCCCATATGACTTCACATATTCTATCGGGGTATCGCAGATCTTCTACAAGAGTCTGAGCTACCCGGACCGTTTAATGTATAAAATGTTCTAAATAGACCGTCTGAAGCATCCCTAAGTGGGTTTCTGGCATTTTTATACTATTTATTACATCCGGTCTCAGTTTTTCCTTCAGTACATTAACGAGCTGTTGCTCGCTGATTCCCTCTATTGCTAAATAGTGTCGAAGGTAACCGGGATGAGGCTCCTCGCTTATTCGCAGCCTGCCCCCCGAACACAATCTGGTTCCTAAGCACATTCAGTGGCCCTTCAACAAATGGGATTAGGTCCGAGTTGTCTGGTTCAGCACTGTGAATGGTGTCGCCGGTTGAACTGCTCTCGCTGGCAGAATCTGCTATTGAACCCATGGTTGCATTTTGGCCGGCGATTTTAGACGAGGATGTCAGGTGGTTTACCTGCGTTTTTAATCGCGAAAGAGCATCAGCCACGACATTGGATTTCCCTGGCTTGTATATAAGTTATATTCCGACCTGTTTTCTTAAAAACTGCGCTGAGAACATTTTCGAGCCTTTAACAACTCTATTCAATTTGTCACTTAAACATGGCGTTTTTCCGTCAGCCTGGAAGGAGTCTTTCATAATACCACTTCACAAAAACGGCAGCAGGTCCTCTATAGGAAACTATCGAGGCATAGCGAAACTCTCCGCTATCCCCAAATTATTCGAAGCAATTATTGTTAACCAGCTGACATATTCTATATCTTCTTCAATTACACAATCTCAACACGGGTTTTCTAAAGGAAAATCTACTATGACTAATTTATTGGAGTTTACAACTCATGTCTCAAACGGTTTTAGAGAAAATGCTCATACCGACGTAATTTACACCGATTTCAGTAAAGCTTTTGACAAAGTATGTCACTCGTTACTCATCCGTAAGCTCGGCCTAATCGGCTTTCAGCCCAGTCTTCTTCAATGGATCTCATCTTACCTCTCTGATAGAACACAAAGAGTTATTGTTAATAATTGTTCTTCCAACATCATTAAAGTTTCTTCAGGAGTTCCTCAGGGAAGCCACCTTGGTCCGATTCTGTTCCTGATATTCATTAATGATATTTCTTCTATAATAAAACATTCAAAAATTTTAATGTATGCCGATGATGTGAAACTTTTTAAAACATTGTCCTCTATCGAAGAAAGGTCTTTGTTACAAGCGGATCTGAACAACGTGGTTAGTTGGTGTAATACAAACTATATGCCACTAAACCTTCAAAAATGTAAAGTCATGTGTTTCTCTCGGAGGGCTGTTCAACCAGCTGTTTATTCAATATCAAATTATAATCTGGAGCAGGTATCCAATTTTGTCGATCTTGGTATCACAATGGATTCCAAACTCAATTTCAACCATCATATTAATGTTACAGTCAATAAAGCCAAAGGCGTTTTTGCATTTGTAAGGCGATGGTCAAAAGAGTTCAAAGATCCTTATGTTACAAAAGCTCTTTTTACCAGTTTAGTTAGACCTATACTAGAATACGGATCTATTGTATGGAATCCCCGCTACCAAGTTCATTCAGAAAGGATTGAATCAATTCAAAAACAATTCTTGCTTTTTGCATTGCGTAATTTTAACTGGGATTCAGATTACAATCTCCCCCCTTACACAAGTCGTCTAAAGCTCATAAATTTGCCTACACTCGCAAGTCGTAGAGAAATTCTGGGTATAATATTTATCCTAAAATTAATGACAGGCTTGATTAATAGCCCGGCCCTCCTGGCTGAGGTAAATTTTAATGTTCCTTCTCGAGTGTCAAGACACTTTCGACCTCTATTTTTAAAGCCATGCAAAACTAATTTTGAACTAAACGAATCATTCCGTGGTTTATGTCAAGATTTTAACTGTCATTCCAGCACATTTGACGTATCGGACTCGATTTTTACTATAAAGAAAACTATTATTTCCACTCTCAATAACTGAAATACTATCTTTAGCATATCCAATCAGCTGATGAATTTGATTCTGTAGCTGAATAGTTTTAGATCTCGGCACTTAACAAACTCCTGTTTCCACTACTCGGCACCAAAAAACTAAAAAAAAAAAAAAGGTTCCGTACGTCATGCGGACTGCGCCCCTCGTGTCGGTTGGGCGGGAATAGAGGGTAAAAAGCCGTTGGGATTAATTAATTAGTTCCTATATTTTGGTCTTCCAA
>NW_023458556.1:71829233-71833240 GCF_013731165.1 Rhagoletis pomonella
CATGGGTTCAATAGCAGATTCTGCCAGAGAGAGCAGTTCAACCGACGACACCATTCACAGTGCTGAACCAGACAACTCGGACCTAATCCCATTTGTTGAAGTGCCACTGAATGTGCTTAGGAACCAGATTGTGTTCGGGGGCAGGCTGCAAATAAGCGAGGAGCCTCATCCCGGTTACCTTCGACACTATTTAGCAATAGAGGGAATCAGCTAGCAACAGCTTGTTAATGTACTGAAGGAAAAACTGAGACCGGATGTAATCAATAGTATAAAAATGCCAGAAACTCACTTAGGGATGCTTCAGACGGTCTATTTAGAACATTTTATACATTATACGGTCCGGGTAGCTCAGACTCTTGTAGAAGATCTGCGATACCCCGATAGAATATGTGAAGTCATATGGGAAGAGCATATGAGAGCTCATCGAAATACTACTGAGAATAGAAAACAAATTTTAAAGCGATACTACTTTCCAAAAATGAGCAGTACAATTCGAAATTATATTCTGTCATGTGAAACGTCTAGGGTTAGCAAGTATGATAGGCACCCAAACAGGCCAGAGCTACAAAGCACACCAATCCTATAATGTTCTTGTGAAATCATCCACGTGGATATTTTTGAAATAGAAGGGGACAAAGTTTTAAGCTGTATAGACAAATGTTCAAAATTTGCAAACATCCACATCCGCGGATGTCTTAAATTCCACATTTGCAACATCCCTAATATATACTTTCTTAATTACATATGAAAAAGCATCCGAGATGTTCAAAACGTCATCCGTGCAGTGAGAAATGCTTAATTTTAATACGGGCGTATTTGAATTGAATATTTTCTTTATACGTTAGGTTAGGTTAGGTTAGGTTGATGTGGCAGTCGGTTCAATTTACCAACTCACTTAGACCTTTTGAAGGTCCATTGTGGTACCACTGCAGAACACGGGAACCTCGGTGACTATTCTTGAGAGAACCAATTTGAGGCTCTTATAAAGCGTAGAATCGGTTTTATTCCTACGCGTGATAGTTCCGTAAGAGAGCTAAAGAAGGGCCTGCCTAAAAAGCTTGCTCTCCTCTTGGCCAAAGCTGGGCAGCTGCAGAAGAAGTGGTCTACGGTTTCTTCCTCTTCCTCATCTCTGCAACTTCTGCAATATTCGTGGGAGAAAATTCCTAGTCTTGAAGAGTGCCTGCCAAATAGCCAGTGACCGGTTACACAAGCCGTGACCTTCGCAATGTCCTCTCTTGAGAGGCACAGCAACTCTTTCGTCTTTTTCTTTTCTATTTGCGGCCAAAGCAGCCTGGTTGTTCTACATGTGCCCTCCTCTAGCCATGACCTGTTGGCCTCTTGGATCATGCTATTTCGAAGTTCTAATTTGCAGGTTGCCATGGGTATCCCAATAGTGCCCCTGTTTTCACATAGGGGTAGATTCGTCCCTTTCCTGGCTAGCTCATCAGCCCTGCAGTTTCCTTCAATATCTCTGTATCCCGGGACCCATATGAGGCTGACCTTGAACACGGTGCTAATATCGTTTAGAACTGCGAGGCATTCCTGCGCAACCTTCGACCTCAGCATTACCATGTTCATTGATTTAATGGCCGCCTGGCTATCCGAGAAAATATTAATCGTAGTCTTCGTTACGGCATGTGTACTAAGGTACACAGCCACCTCTTTTATAGCTAAAACTTCTGCCTGATAGACACTGCAGTGGTCCGGAATTCGGACGGATAGTTCCAGTCCTAGTTCCTTAGAGAAAACTCCGTAGCCAACCCTATTGTCTAGCTTGGATCCATCTGTGTAAAAATTCAATTCCCCCGTCTCCATGGTCTTGGCGTTTGCCATTCTCCTCTTGACGGGATGCTCGTCTTAAAGAGCCTATTGAAGATTGGTTTGGGAGCGGAGTAGTCAACTTCTTGGTTGTAACTACCCAGAGTGTGAAGTATGGAAGCGTGACCAAACCGCCGATCCTTCCATAGCACCATACTTCTTAGTTTGAGCGCTGAATCGGCGGCCGCGTATTTTCTCACCAGGTTTATTGCGGGTAAATTGGTAATCACCTCCAGCGCCTTATTTGGGGTGGTCCTTAAGGCACCCGAAATGCATAGAAACGCTGTTCTCAATAGTTTTAGGTAACTTGCCTTTTGAGTTGCTGGCCACCATACAAGTATTCCATATAAGAGTATTGGCCTGACCACCGAGGTGTATAGCCAGTGTGTAATACGAGGTGTTAACCCCTACTTGATTCCGACCGCTTTTTTGCATGTGTATAATGCAACGTTGGCCTTCCTTACTCTTTCCTCTATATTAGGTTTCCACGTTAGTTTCCTGTCTAATATGAGTCCTAGATACTTAACATTCTCCTTCAAGGATATCTCCACACCCAAAAAGATTAGCGGGGAGACAATGGGAGGCCTGTGTTTCCTTGTGAAGAGAAGTGCTTCGGTTTTCTCGGGGTTTACTCCGAGTCCCCTACTCTCTGTCCAGTTCCTAAGCGTGGCCATGTTAGAGCGCAGAATCTCCATTAGGGTATTTGGGTATTTGCCTTTGACGGCAATTGCCAGATCGTCAGCATATGCTGTGACATGGCAACCCCCCCTCTCTAGTGTCACCAGCAGAGAGTTCACCGCCAGATTCCAGAGAAGAGGGGAGAGAACCCCTCCCTGAGGAGTGCCTCTACAGACCTTTCTGCTTATTGTGGTGTTGCCGAGCTTAGCGGTTATCGTCCTGCTGACAAGTATAGACTCGATCAGCACCGCCACATTCTGGTCAACTCCAAGCTCTTCTAAGGCACCCGTTATGGCGCTTGCGTTAATATTGTTGAAGGCGCCTTCTATGTCTACAAAGGCAACCAGAGCGTACTCTTTGTCGAATAAACTTCTTTCCACCAACCCAACGAGCGAGTGCAAGGCGGTTTCCGTGGATTTGCCTTTCGTATAGGCATGCTGCGCTGGGGAGAGCCTACTTGTTGGTATCACGCCCCGTACATAATCATCCACTATCCTCTCTAAAATTTTGAGAAAGAAAGACGTAAGACTGATGGGTCTGAAGTCCTTAGGGTTGGTATGAGAGGACCTGCCCGCCTTGGGTATAAAGGAGACTTTTGTCTCTCTCCAGCCTAGCGGGATGTAGCCCATGTTAAGACAGCTTCGTATAATAACCACAATGAACGGAGAGATAGTACCCCGTGATTGCTGTAGCTCTACCGGGTGTATTCCATCAAGTCCCGGTGACTTGTAAGGACCAAAAGTCTTAATAGCCCATTCAATTTTTTCGTTTGTAATCAGTCGGTTTCCCAGATCAGATAGCCCCCCTTCATTCTGGGGGCCATTAGGTTCCACCGGCTTGTTTCCAGGGAAGTGTGTGTCCAGGAGGAGATCTAAAGATTCCTCGCTCGTCGTAGTCCACGAGTTCCCTTGACCCTTGAGATAGCCAAGGTTGCATGGCGACTTTGCGAGAATTCTTCTTAATCTGGCCGCTTCCGTGGTTTCCTCAATTCCCTTGCAGTAACTTTGCCAGGATTTACGTTTCGCAGTTCTAACTGCTTTTTTGTATATTTTCAGATCAGCCTTGTAGGCTTCCCAGTCCTCTGCTGCTCTCGTGGCTTTGGCCTTGTTGAACATTGACCTATTAGATTCACGTAACAAGGATAATTGTTTCGACCACCAAGGTGGTTTGCTTTTTCCCCTGTATCGAACAACCGGGCACCCGGCTGACAAAGAACTGTTCATGGCTTTAGTAACCTGATTAACCAACCCATCCAGCTCCACCTGCGTGGCGGGGTCTCGGGGAGGTATCTTTGGCAGTAAAGTCCTTAATTTATTATTGTAAACCCCCCAGTCGGTATTTCTAACATTTCTGAACTCCCTTACTAGGGGGGTCTTAAGATCTATTTCGAATTCAATATAACGATGGTCAGAATACGATTTTTCCTTCAGTACTCTCCATCTCTTGATTTTATGGGCAAACATGTCTGAAGCCAGAGTTATGTCCAAAACTTCCTCTCTACTCTTTGTTAT
>NW_023458556.1:71833340-71835520 GCF_013731165.1 Rhagoletis pomonella
TTTATTTCGCATCTTTGTTTCATTTCGGGGAATGCAAAGTAGAAGGTTCTATAATATTTTTTTTTTTAATTCGCTTCTTTGCTTCATTTCAGGGAATGCAAAGTAGAATGTCCTGTAATATTTTATTTGTTTCGCTTCTTTGCTTCATCTTGGGGAATGCAAAGTAGCATGTCCTACAATATTTTATTTATTTCTCTTCTTTGATTCATTTCGGGGAATGCAAAGTAGAATGCTGCATAGTAGTCAGCTGAAAAACGGAATGAATATTCAAAAATTATTTTTCTACCGTTACTTTCTGTGGAAATTTGTCTCGGATAAAAATCATATTCAACAATTTTTATTGAGCTTGAGGCCGTTTTTAATGAAAAACTTATTGTGGAAAAGCAATAATAATTTGAAAAAGTGGGAGAAGTGATAGCTATTTCGGAAATCGCCACATTTCCTCATCAGACTTCTTTCAGTAGGATTCGAATCGACGATCCCACTGACTCAGGCAGTTGCTTACGCACTGTGCTAAGTTCGCCTTGCAAATTATCGTTGCTTTTTCCCACTTTTTATACGCTTTTATTTAACTTGGTCATCCCGCGCAAATCGCGGAAATTTCCAATCGACTTTAAACTGACTTCCCGACAAGTTAGAGACCTTAAATTTTCAGCATGGTTCCAATCACGATGACAATGCAATTTAATATATAAATGAATTCCCCATATGGTCCAGGGGTCTTAATTCAAAGGCGGTCAAAAAATAGTAATATTTATGGCTAACAGAGCGTAATTTGCCAAAAAACGTAAAACCACTATAAAATTGTTATACCTGCCGGCGATAGTGTAGCAAAGCTATTTGTGGCAAATTCTAAATATCAACCAAGTCTAGATATGAACCTCGTTCTAGGAATTAGAAGACTCCAGATGTCGCCCCGCCGGAGCAGTTAAATATTGCGCCTAAATATATGGCATGCTACAGCGGAAATGGACGACACGCCATTTCTTTAAATAAAATTAACTGCTGTTATATGTACATATGTATGTTTATACAAAACGTAAGCAAACAACATTTTGCTTGCCAAGTCTTCCGTTCTCTTTCATTGCAAGTTGAATTATTTTAATATCTATGGAAAATTTTTTTAAATAAAATAAAATAACACTTTTTAATATACAACGCTTTTATAAATGGACTAAAAATTATAAAATAAAATGATTGGGTGGTTCACAAGGCGTCGTACGTGTCGTATTGTCGTATGTTGTAAAGCTTTTAACGGCTAAATAAATGTTTAGAGGACTTGAAATCACCAGCAACTATTTTTTTAACGGTGTGAAATTTCATAACAAAACTTTTATGTTAGCTTACGAATTCCTTAAATATAGTTTTAGCCGTTTAAAGTTTATGACATACAGCAGTACGGCCGTATACAACACCTTGTGAACTCCCTAAATGTAAAAAAAAATATTTTTTAAAAACAAGCTTTTATTTAACCTGTACAATCAAAGGAATAAAATGAAGTAGTGTAACAAAAGAATTTTTAGCAAGAAAATTTTGTCAAAACTGCACTAAAATTAATAAAATATAATAAGTTAAGGTCTCGCTAAAGTTACTAAAAGCCATTTAGTGAAAGGAGTTATTCAAACTCTAATGTTAATTACTAACAATTTGTACTAATTTACTTCGTTTTTAAAAAAGCTTGTCGGCGAATTCAGCGTACATGCATAATTGGTTAGTATGTATGGATATTTATGTATGCAGATATTTAAATGCCGGTTTGCTATTCGCGCGACAAGCTTTTTTAAAAACGAAGTAAATTATTACAAATTCTTAGTAATTTTCATTAGAGTTTGAATACCTCCGTAGCTCAATAAAAATGGACAACCTCCGAAATTACCTGTACGGCGCTAAAAAAAAACGAATATTTGCAGACCATCAGCCACTAACCTTTTCACTTAGCAACCGTAATTATATTCAACAATTTTTATTGAGCTCGAGTCCGTTTTTAATGATAAACTTATTGTGGAAAAGCAGCAATAATTTGAAATAATGGTAGAAGTGATAGCTATTTCGGAAATCGCCACATTTCCTCATCAGACTTCTTTCAGTATGATTCGAACCGACGATCCCACTGATTCAGTCAGTTGCCTACGAACTGTGCTAAGTTTGCCTTGTAAATTATCGTAGCTCAATTAAAATGG
>NW_023458556.1:71835620-71838082 GCF_013731165.1 Rhagoletis pomonella
AAGGCTAAAGGTGTACTTGCATTTGTGAAACGATGGTCAAAAGAATTTAGTGACCCTTATATCACTAAAACCCTGTTTACAACATTAGTTAGGCCGATTCTGGAATACGGCTCGGTGGTTTGGAATCCAAGGTATCAAATTTACTCAGACAAGATAGAATCAATTCAAAAACAATTCCTACTTTTTGCTTTAAGAAATTTCCGATGGGATTCTCAATATAGTCTTCCACCTTATACGAGTCGCTTAAAACTTATTAACCTTCCTACACTTGCCAGTCGCAGGGAAATGCTTGGTATAATTTGTATGGTTAAATTACTGACAGGCTCAATTTCAAGTCCGTCTCTTCTGGCTGATGTAAGCTTTAATGTTCCCTCACGCGTATCAAGACACTTTTGTCCCATATTTCTGAAAGCTTGTAAAACCAATTTTGCATTGCACGACCCACTCCGTTGCTTATGCCAGGATTTTAACTCTCATTCCAGCACGTTTGATATATCAGATCCGCTTTTCAGCATTAAGAAAGCGATACTCTCCTCTCTCAATAAGTGAATTATTGACATAAATACATAAAATCAGCTGATGAATTTAGTTCTGTGGCTGAACAGTTTTAGATCTCGACACTTAACAAACTCCTGCCTATCGTGACTCGGCATAAAAATTTAAAATATTGGTTCCGTACGTCATGCGGACTGCGCCCCTCGTGCGGATGGGCGGGAATGGAGGGTAAAAACCGTTGGGATATTATTATTATTATTATTATTATTATTAATGCTGCATCGTAGTCAGCTGAAAAATAGAATGAATATCCAAACATTATTTTTCTACCGTTACTTTCTGTGGAAATTTGTCTCGGATAAAAATCGTATTCAACAATTTTTATTGAGCTTGAGGCCGTTTTTAATCAAGAACTTATTGTGGAAAAGCAACAATGATTTGAAAAGTGGTAGAAGTGATAGCTATAGGACTCAAACCGACGATCCCACTGACTCAGCCAGTTGCTTACGCACTGTGCTAAGTTCGCGTTGTAAATTATCGTTGCTTTTTCCCACTTTTTATAAGCTTTTATTTAACTTGGTCATCCCGCGCAAATCGCGGAAATTTCCAATCGATTTTAAACTGACTTCCCGACAAGTTAGAGACCTTAAATTTTCAGCATAGTTCCAATCACGATGACAATGCAATTTAATATATAAATTAATTCCCCATATGGTCCAGGGGTCTGAATTCAAAGGCGCGTAAAAAAAAAGTAATATTTATGGCTAACAGAGCGTAATTTGCCAAAAAACGTAAAACCACTATAAAATTGTAAACCTGCCGGCGATAGTGTAGCAAAGCTATTTGTGGCAAATTCTAAATATCAACCAAGTCTAGATATGAACCTCGTTCTAGGAATTAGAAGACTTCAGATGTCGCCCCGACGAAGCAGTTAAATATTGGGCCTAAATATATGCCATGCCACAGCGGAAATGGACGACACGCAATTTCTTTAAATAAAATTAACTGCTGTTATATGTACATATGTATGTTTATACAAAACGTAAGCAAACAACATTTTGCTTGCCAAGTCTTCTGTTCTCTTTCATTGCAAGTTGAATTATTTTAATATCTATTGCAAATTTTTTTAAATAAAATAAAATAACACTTTTTAATATACAACGCTTTTATAAATGGACTAAAAATTATAAAATAAAATAATGTAAAAAAAAATATTTTTAAAAACAAGCTTTTATTTAACCTGTACAATCAAAGGAAAAAAATCAAGTAGTGTAACAAAAGAATTTTTAGCAAGAAAATTTTGTCAAAACTGCACTATAATTAATAAAATAAATAAGTTAAGGTCTCGTTAAAGTTACTAAAAGCCATTTAGTGAAAGGAGTTATTCAAACTCTAATGAAAATTACTAACAATTTGTACTAATTTACTTCGTTTTTAAAAAAAGCTTGTCGGCGAATTCAGCGTACATGCATAATTGGTTAGTATGTATGGATATTTATGTATGCAGATATTTAAATGCCGGTTTGCTATTCGCGCGACAGGCTTTTTTAAAAACGAAGTAAATTAGTACAAATTGTTAGTAATTTTCATTAGAGTTTGAATAACTCCTTTCACTAAATGGCTTTTAGTAACTTTAACGAGACCTTAACTTATTTTATTTTATTAATTTTACTGCAGTTTGGACAAAATTTTCTTGCTAAAAAATCTTTTGTTACACTACTTCATTTTATTCCTTTGATTGTACAGGTTAAATAAAAGCTTGTTTTAAAAAAATATTTTTTTTTACATTATTTTATTAATTTGTTAAGCCAACACAATCAAGCGCAGCTATTCCGCCGCAATTCACACTTGATCATGAGGTTGTTGGTTTTCTTGGTTTTTGTTAATAATTCAATTTTTAGAATGTTTAACTTTTTAGGTGTGCTCGTCCTTAAGTTATTTGTTTTTGTTATTTTATGGCCTTATAA
>NW_023458556.1:71838182-71840216 GCF_013731165.1 Rhagoletis pomonella
CATTTAGTGAAAGGAGTTATTCAAACTCTAATGAAAATTACTAACAACTTGTACTAATTTAGTTCATTTTTAAAAAAGCTTGTCGCGCGAATAGCAAACCGGCATTTAAATATCTGCATACATACATATACATACATACCTAACCAATTATGCATGTACGCTGAATTCGCCGACAAGCTTTTTTAAAAACGAAGTAAATTAGTACAAATTGTTAGTAATTTTCATTAGAGTTTGAATAACTCCTTTCACTAAATGGCTTTTAGTAACTTTAACGAGACCTTAACTTATTTATTTTATTAATTTTAGTGCAGTTTTGACAAAATTTTCTTGCTAAAAATTCTTTTGTTACACTACTTGATTTTATTCCTTTGATTGTACAGGTTAAATAAAAGCTTGTTTTTAAAAAATATTTTTTTTACATTATTTTATTTTATAATTTTTAGTCCATTTATAAAAGCGTTGTATATTAAAAAGTGTTATTTTATTTTATTTAAAAAAATTTCCAATAGATATTAAAATAATTCAACTTGCAATGAAAGAGAACAGAAGACTTGGCAAGCAAATGGTGTTTGCTTACGTTTTGTATAAACATACATAGGTACATATAACAGCAGCTAATTTTATTTAAAGAAATGGCGTGTCGTCCATTTCCGCTGTGGCATGGCATATATTTAGGCGCAATATTTAACTGCTTCCGTCGGGGCGACATCTGAAGTCTTCTGATTCCTAGAACGAGGTTCATATCTAGACTTGGTTGATATTTAGAATTTGCCACAAATAGCTTTGCTACACTATCGCCGGCAGGTTTACAATTTTATAGTGGTTTTACGTTTTTTGGCAAATTACGCTCTGTTAGCCATAAATATTACTTTTTTTTTTACGCGCCTTTGAATTCAGACCCCTGGACCATATGGGGAATTAATTTATATATTAAATTGCATTGTCATCGTGATTGGAACTATGCTGAAAATTTAAGGTCTCTAACTTGTCGGGAAGTCAGTTTAAAATCGATTGGAAATTTCCGCGATTTGCGCGGGATGACCAAGTTAAATAAAAGCGTATAAAAAGTGGGAAAAAGCAACGATAATTTGCAAGGCGAACTTAGCACAGTGCGTAAGCAACTGCCTGAGTCAGTGGGATCGTCGATTCGAATCCTACTGAAAGAAGTCTGATGAGGAAATGTGGCGATTTCCGAAATAGCTATCACTTCTCCCACTTTTTCAAATTATTATTGCTTTTCCACAATAAGTTTTTCATTAAAAACGGCCTCAAGCTCAATAAAAATTGTTGAATATGATTTTTATCCGAGACAAATTTCCACAGAAAGTAACGGTAGAAAAATAATTTTTGAATATTCATTCCGTTTTTCAGCTGACTACGATGCAGCATTCTACTTTGCATTCCCCGAAATGAATCAAAGAAGAGAAATAAATAAAATATTGTAGGACATGCTACTTTGCATTCCCCAAGATGAAGCAAAGAAGCGAAACAAATAAAATATTACAGGACATTCTACTTTGCATTCCCTGAAATGAAGCAAAGAAGCGAATTAAAAAAAAAAATATTATAGAACCTTCTACTTTGCATTCCCCGAAATGAAACAAAGATGCGAAATAAATAAAATATTGGGGCATATTCTTGTTTTCGTATGAATCGAAAATCATGAAATTTTCCTATCAATTTCAATACAAAAATTTTAAATTTTCGATTCGTACGAAAACAAGAATATGCCTGATTGTAGGACATTCTACTATTTTAAAATTTTTGACTTTATTGTCGATTAATTTAGGCTGGATCAGTTTGCATTTTAATAAATCGCTTGATATTTCCAGATTCTGCAGATAATTCTAAGAGAGAGTATAGAAGAAACCTTGGCTCGGAAATGAGTTTCAAGCCAGCGCATTTTTAAATGAAGAAATTACCTTTTTTAACCTTCTCTTAAACCTTTTGCACATAAAATGTCTGTATTTAAGTTTTTTAAATTTCCTTTATTTGTATAAGCCATTTTTAAAAAGCAAATCGTTACCTAAAGGT
>NW_023458556.1:71840316-71841905 GCF_013731165.1 Rhagoletis pomonella
AAAAAAACTAGCTACCGAACCATTTGATAGTGAGTCAGTCGAGGGGTGTTTTATAGACGATAGGGATAGTTCAGGAGAGTGTTTGGAAGCAAAATTAAATAAAGCTTTAGAAAGTTGCAGTAGCCCACCAAGATCCCAAAAATCCGTAGCCATTCAAGGGTTAGATGACATCCTTACTGGAGAAATCGACTTATTTATGCACGGGGGTTCGCGTGGAACGTACCTGCAAATGGCATACGACTTTTTACTAACTATTTCGCCAACCAGTGTAGAGTCAGAAAGATGTTTTTCCTCAGCTGGTTACTCTTGCAACAAAATACGATCTAGTCTCGCTGACAATACACTAGATGCTTTAATTTTTCTGAAGTACCATCTTAAGAATTAAAATAGCTCTAATATTCCCAGCCCTAGCCACCAAATTAATGTAAACGACACCATCCGTAAATCTTATTCTTTGATGAAGTATTATTTTTTATTTTTTATGCAATTTGTTTTATGCTTTGTTGAATAAAAGTATTTATAAGACATATGAAATATCATGTGATGCAATATGTGTAAATACATTTGTGATGTAAACAATCTATCTTCATGCTTTAGTTTTATACGGAAATTGTTGTTTTATGAAATAAAATAATTTGTTTAACCAATTTGTATTTCTTTTTATTGTTCTTCCTATAAATCCCCAAAAATCCCGGGATTGTTAAAATGCTTCGGGATTGAATGCCCCAGTCCAGGGGTCTTGATTCAAAGGCGGTCAAAAAAAGTAATATTTATGGCTAACAGAGCGTAATTTGCCAAAAAACGTAAAACCACTATAAAATTGTTAAACCTGCCAACCTGTGGCAAATTCTAAATATCAACCAAGTCTAGATATGAACCTCGTTCTAGGAATTAGAAGACTTCAGATGTCGCCCCGACGGAAGCAGTTAAATATTGTGCCTAAATATATGCCATGCTACAGCGGAAATGGACGACACGCAATTTCTTTAAATAAAATTAACTGCTGTTATATGTACATATGTATGTTTATACAAAACGTAAGCAAACAACATTTTGCTTGCCAAGTCTTCTGTTCTCTTTCATTGCAAGTTGAATTATTTTAATATCTATTGCAAAATTTTTTAAATAAAATAAAATAACACTTTTTAATATACAACGCTTTTATAAATGGACTAAAAATTATAAAATAAAATAATTGGGTGGTTCACAAGGTGTCGTACGTGTCGTATTGTCGTATGTTGTAAAGTTTTTAACGGCTAAATAAATGTTTAGAGGACTTGAAATCACCAGCAACTATTTTTTTAACGGTGTGAAACTTCATAACAAACTTTTTATGTTAGCTTACGAATTCCTTAGATATAGTTTTAGCTGTTTAAAGTTTATGACATACAGCAGTACGACAGTATACAACACCTTGTGAACTCCCTAAATGTAAAAAAAAAATATTTTTTAAAAACAAGCTTTTATTTAACCTGTACAATCAAAGGAATAAAATGAAGTAGTGTAACAAAAGAATTTTTAGCAAGAAAATTTTGTCAAAACTGCACTAAAATTAATAAAATAAAATAAGTTAAGGTCTCGTTAAAGTT
>NW_023458556.1:71842005-71911980 GCF_013731165.1 Rhagoletis pomonella
TTTTCTTGTTCTTTCTTTGTGGCTCTTTGTAGCATTTAGAACTTAGATGTGGCTCTTTTCGGCCTCGGCCTTGGCCACCCCTGCTATATACATTTTCATACAAGGCAGGATTAAACAGTACTAAAAATATGCTGCGGAAACACAACAGCAAGCAACAGCTGAGCTAAGAAGCAATGACGTGCTATCACAGTGTGTTTGAGATGGAATGGCATGGCATAGCAATGCATGAAATTTTTGAAAATGACATTTTATTAGATACGCTTATTAGATAAGAAAATGTTTAAATTTATATTTTGTTACCTACTTCACCGATTTGAAATCTGAAAAATATACCTTTCATGAGCATGAAATGGTATTACAACTTTGGTCCGATATTTGTAAGTACAAGAATAGAAGAGATAGACTCATGAAAATGTGTATTTATGTGACCAGAACATCGAGCTGAGCCGAATTAGGCATATGGCAACCGAACTTCAGTTGGGTGGCCACTGGCTGAAATGGTTTTACAGATGGCAACTGCAAGCTGGCAACTGAGTTGCTATATTGGCAACTGCATTTTTGTGGTCGCTGCGGTAATAATCGAAGATTGTATACCTACATATAAGGTAAACTTCAAAGTCTAGGGGGGGGGGAGGGGGCCTACGTAGCGACGCCCATGCTCTTGTTAGATCACTTTTATTTGTTGGTGCCCATTTTGCCACTTTTTTCAAGTACGCCCACAAATTTTCTATTGGGTTAATGTCTGGACTTTGCGCAGGTGCGTCCATTACTTTGCTGCAATTATAAAATAGCCATGACCTACATAACAGCGACTTGTGTTTAGGGACGTTATCTTGATATAGTTTGTATTTTAATTTATGAAATTCTTTAGTCATTATTTCTGAAAATTTTCTCAACTCCCCCACGCCTTCACATGATATGCATCCCCACACCATGACGGACAACTTTGCGAATTTTACCGTAGGGATTATATTTTTATTTTTGAGGGCTGTGAGCAGTGATCGGAAAATTGTGTGGTAGAATCTGGAAAAAAATGTGGTCGATTTCAAAAAAATGTGGTAGATCTCTGGTTTTGGATCAAACTTTGTACAAAAATTTAAAAAAATCGGCAACGTTTTACCAAAATTGCAAACATTTTAATTAGAATCTAAAAAAAAAAATAATTTTAGTTTAGTCGCTGCTACAAACTGTGACTGTGATAAAGTAGAAGTCGCAATTACAGGTTATTTGAGACTAAAATCTGATTAATGTTGTTTGATATTAAAACTTCACACCATTAAAAACGAGTGTGAATGACCAAAACAAACGACGAAAATAGTCATTGATGCCAAATAAATTAATAATGCCCTTAGTTCACTCGGTAAAAGATTTCTGTTTTGCAACTTTGTTGTCACTGTTTTTGTCACAGTCACGGATGAAAATCTCTGTGACTGCAAAGTCACAGTCACAAATAACGTAGTTCCTCAAAAGTCACGAGTTCGACCATCTATATAAAGCAGTTCCTTCCATATCAAGCTATTTTTCGAACATATTTTGAAAGATTTCTGCAACCTTGCGGAGTGCTGCCCGCTTTTCTTTTATCACATCACGCTGTAGCAAATAAATGTGGCACGTTCCAGAAACACCTATTTGCGATTTGCCGATTTTGACAATTCTCAAGTAAAACTAAACAACGCTTTAGAAACTTTAGATGCACTAAAATTTGCTAATACTTTCGCAAAAATCGCTGTTTTTTTAACATTATCGCTATTAATTTTTTTATAAATCATATATTTTGCAATTTAGCAAAATAAAACCACGTTTCCTGTCGAAAAATTGAATAGTGAGAAAATTTTCTATTTTACAATTTATTTTATATTCCCATTCTGCCTGTTATTAGTGTTAAGTGTTGGACAATTTTTGCTCTTAAACTTAAGAAAATTATGTCGAGCAAAAATAAAACTACTAAAACACGCATATATGTTGTAGATTTCAGACTTGTGTGGTAGATGATGAAAAAAGTGGCAGATCTACCACAATGTGGTCCGATCACTTCCTGTGAGAGGTTTTCTCCACACTTTGTTAGGTCCATCCAGTGTTGCCACACCCGAAAATTAAAATTTAACAAAATCTTTCAAAAAGTTTAACAAATCGAGTTAAAATTAAGCAACTTATTTAACGGGTCTTAATAAAACGAAAATGCTTGGAGTTACTGTTTGTACTTCCTGAGCTTGATAAATTGGTTGTTGTCAAAATAAAGATTTTATAGTCTAATGCCGAATTTCCACTAGGCATTGAAATGACAAAAAAATTGGAGGCAATTAAAAAGTGCCATGCGGAAATGATGACTATGCATTTTTGAGGAAAATTCTCCTTTTTGACTATTTTAATAAACAAATTTAACAAAACGAAGAAAAGTTTAGCATTTTAACAGGCATAAAAAAGCTTATCAATTTTGCTTAAATTTAAGGAAAACGGCAACGCTGGGTCCACCGTGGTGATATAGCATTATTTTGGTTTCCTCGCAAAAAATTAAGTCATTCCAGAACTCTGTTGGCTTGGAAATGTGAGCAGTAGAAAATGACAACCTTTTAAAAATATGTTTGTGAAGACAACAATTGCTTCCAACGCGCAATTCTAGACGAATATTTGTGCTTTTTGAGTACCTGTCGAATTGTCTTATATGATACTAGCAAATGCCCGCTTGCTTCGCGTCGCCTAATAAGATCTTTTGCGTTGGCCAATTCAAAAATAGCGTTTAAAAGGACAAGCAGTCTGTAAATTAAACATTTTTAGTTGAAATTGAAACGACTAAAAAACGGAATCCTCCTCACACATATGCCACGAATAGTAGCGCTGTGATTCCATATGGAATACTAATCCCTTTCGATGTAATGCGTTTTACCTATGGTCTTATTTCCACCTGTGAGATCTCTGCCAAACGTGCGTAATATTCTTATATGATCCTGCAACTTCTGCATTGGTCCGGTGTACCATGTAAGCCAATAAAAGTCCTTATACGGAAACTCAAGAGCACAGATAAGCGTTTTCAATTATAGGAAGGCCAAGAATCCTCGCTGCCCCACAGGATGAAAAGTTTTCGCGTAAATTGACTAAATGAGTCGTGTGATCTCATGAATATCGTTCAAATGAAGCCATTGATATACCTATCGTGTTCCTTCTTGGACAGATAAGGTAGAATCTTTCCTTGTCAATTCGCCACTTTGACAATTCGCTTTAATATTTATGAATTGGCTTCTCTGAGTCTTACTGCTGTAATAGCGGCCACCTCGAGCAATTTCGTCAATCGGAGGTAGATGCAAGATCACGCTTACACAGTGTTACGGTCTTTATACGCATCCTTGATTTTGCCATCTGAAAAGTAAATTCGTCTAAGATAAACAAAACCCCGTGGGGGTTTCTATATAATTCGGGTGCAGCGCCATCCATTGGGTGCCTTTTCTGCAAAACCTTTGCTTGTCATGAAATGAATACGCATTATGAATTCCAATCAGGTTTTATAAAAAATACGGATTTTCCAAATACCTAAACTCCAGCGGGTCCATTTTTAGCAAAGGAATTTTTCATCATACAGGTAGTCACGCTGCGAATTTGAACGAAATCTGTTAATAAATACGACTTTTATAAGTAACTCTACTCCAGTGCCACCAGCATGTTTTCTAGTAGCCTATAATAGGACCCCCGACAATTTGACTGGGCTCGATTGAGTAGTTTTTAAGTTTAGTCCGAAAAGCGGAAATGGCTATCATTTTATGTATGTAATCTTCCTTATCCTGAGTTTCGCCCAAAAAATTTCACGCGAAAATTTTGATTCCCCCCATAGTAAGTACATGGAAACCAAAAGCGAAAAGTAAACCGATTCAAGGAAGATGAAACTCATGATAAGGCTGAATATGTTTCGAATGATAAAAAATCATAATGAAAGTAATAAACGTTTCGAATGTGTATTAACAAAATAGGTTAATAAATACGGTGATTTATTTTGGAACGAATTTCCGTCATCCCTTGTCAAGTTTGGTTTGCAGACAAACCGGTTTCGGCATTGCGCCATCTTCAGTGTCATTTTTCGTTTTACGGCTTTTATAAATAACTCGACTCCAGCACCACCTAGCCGGTTCGTTTTTCGCAAGTGCTTTTTTCATCATGCTTACTAAATCGATTCATGAACACAACTTTTATAAATAACTCGCCACCCGCGCCACCTACCGGCTCCGTTTTTGGTAAACGTATTTTCCATTATGCTGAAACTATACCTTTTGAATTTAAAAGAAATCGGTTCATAAATACGACTTTTATAAATAAACCGACCCCAGCGCCACCTACCGAGTTTTCTGGTAGCCTATAATAGGACCATATATGCAAGGTATAACCTCTGAAAATTTGACTGAAATCTATGCAGTAGTTTTTGAGTTAACTCCGAACAACGAAAACGGCTATTGCTTTATATATATAGATTGCTATTCCACTGTCATTTCTTAAGTCGATTGCTAGCTATCTGGTGCTAATTTGGGGATAATTGTAAACAGAATTTATAATCCTGCTTTCACACCTTCCTGTTAACTTCTTTGGCCTGTCTCCAGACTGCTTCAGCTCAAGCCTGTTTTCTTTTTCAGCACGGTTTATAATACATATTGTAAACAGTTCTTAATTTTATTGAGATCAGCAAGTTCTTTTGCAGATTTGCCTTTGCAGTACTTAAAATATACCGACTGAATAACGTTGCTATCAATTCGCTTTCCTGGCATGCCGTAAATGTAAAACTACACCGAATAAAAACTGATCAACGATTGCTTACAATTCGCTACTTGAGTGCGAGATTTGTGGTGTTGCGTAGTATCCGTCCTACGTTGTTATTTGTTCTGAATAATATGCGTAGGTTCTGTGTCTGGAACAGCTTTTCTAGTTTGTACGTTGACTTTCCAGTATAGGTTAAACCGTCCAATTTGTGTCATTGTTTTCTTCTTTGTTTGGCTTGCTGTTTTTGTGCTCCCTTCGGATTCCTCTACCAAATCTCTCTTGTATCCGTTATTAGCCGCTATGGCATATATCGCATTCAGTTCGTTTTTGTATCCTTCTTTTGTTAGTGGTATTCGCTCAATTCTATTGATCATCTGTCTAAAGGCGGCTTTTTTTTGCTGATGAGGGGGGTTCAAAGTATTATGTATTATTGTATCTGTGGCGGTGAGCTTCCAAAAAATTTCATAGTGCAGACTACTGGTGTTTTTATTTATTTTATTCGTCAGATTTAAGTAATTTAGCTTTCATTCCATTTCTTGTTTCATTGTGAACTTTATGTTGCTGTGCTGTTTGTTGAGGTATTCCAATATCTGTTCTTCATTTTTCTTTGTTATAAGACATATGATGTCATCATGTATCTGGCGTAGAACGTCGCTTCTAGTTGTGACGTAAGATACACCATGTACCTTTCTTCCAAATTCTGCATGAATACCTCCATAAGGATCGCTGATGTGGGGTTGCCCATGCCTTGCGCGTTTGTTTGCCTGTATACGTTGTTATTCAATTTGAATTAGTTTTGACGCAACGTCGTTCTGAGTGTGTTAGTTATCTCCTCGGCGATTTCTCTGTTTCCTGTTTTTTCTATCAGTATTTTGAATAGAATATCTATTGTTTCCGTTATTGGTATCGATGGGTATAGATCTTTTATGTGAAATGATACCAGTTTAGTATTTACCGTGGTCGCTGAGTCTTTTATTTTTTCAATCAATTCCGTTCTACAAGATATTGTGTACTTATTGCGCAAACCAAGGTTATCCTTTAGTATAGTTTTTAAATATTTTGATAGTTTGTATCTTGAGACCGATCTGTGGTTTATGATTGGTCTCATAGGTGTGCCTGATTTGTGGATCTTAGGTAGTGCATTCATCTGAGGAGCTACTGGATTCATATTTGTCAAAGTATGTATTTGGTTCGCCTTTATTATTTTTGTAGCTTTTTTATGCAGTCGATTGGTATGAGCTCCGCTAACTCTAAATGAATTGATAGCAACTCTGCGTTTGTTTGTTCCTTTTTGGTGTAAAGACTCTTCAATGTGTATGCTAAATATATTCTCTCTGCCTTGTTGTTTTCCTGCATGCCTCTATATTCGATCTTAGCTTCATTTGGGCAAACTTTCACTTAGATGCAGTGTTGCCAGAATTTTTTGAGACGACCGGCTAGATAAACAAAAAATTGGCTAGAAACAGCTACATACAAGCTTTATCCCCAGCTATTTTTTTCAAACAATTCCCGTTTTTATTATTAAACTAGCCAATGCCAACTTTCTTCACGGCCAGAGTGTCCAAATTTGGCGATTTAGCGACTGTGACAACTCCCGCTGAATGTGAAATTTGCGATTTAATTACAAAAATTAAGTTAACATGAGCAAGTGGAGCAAACGTCAAAGGCATTTTAACAATTTATGAACCAATTTTACAGAAGAGGCTAATGACGCGTTATAAACTTGACTTAACAAGCATATTAAAAGACTGTCAAAAATTTTTATCGCCCTAATCGAAGAACTTTTGAAACAATTACCTAGTCAATTAATAGCTTTGATTTTGTCACCAGAAAAGTGTTTAAATTACAAGAGTGCGAGTTTCAGGGACCTGCCAATTCACTATTTAAATTTGAAGGAAAGAAAAGCAGCGGAAACTGAATATTCAAAGCTTATAACTTTCCCATGGAATAACTTTTTGCAGAACGGTATTCCATCCGACTCTGAAGAATTTTGGATAATTGCTTACGGAATGAAAACCGCAACAGGCAATAAAATGTTTGGAAATATAAGTAAAGTAGCCTTCATATTACTATCCTTGCTGCGCTCAAATGCTTTTGTTGTGCGCGTTTTTCCGTAATGAATTCAACAAAAACTAAGATTCGGAATAGGATGAAGGCTATATGCAATATGACGGCTAATAGTTTCTGCTTCAAAACGTTTGTAATATAAAACAGTATGTTATCAAGGTTGAATATTTAGCTCAATATATAACAACAACACAAATGTAAATGATTCAGACACTATTGGTGATTTTGAAGAAATTGTGGAAATTGCTGTTCTCGCCTTATTATAATAATAATAATAATAGATTGGCGCTTACACATATGTTAGTGTTTGGCCGAGCTTCTCCTCCGATTTGTGGCGTGCGCTTTGATGTTGCCACACAAAGCGGAGGGACCTACAGTTTTACGCCGACTCCGAACGGCGATTGTATTTTTATGAGAAGCTGTTTTTCATGGCAGAAATGCACTCGGAGGTTTGCCATTGCCTGCCGAGGGACGACCGCTGTTAAGAAACAACTTTTTTTCTATATTTTTTGCGATGTTGCTTTGACCAGGGTTTGAACCCAGGTGCTGATGAGTGAAAGCGCGCACTGCTTACCACTACACCACAGCGGCCTTATTATAGGTTTTTATTTAATTAGCGCCGAGCATTCAAAAGCGGATTGTGCGATTGATCAATTAATATGAGTGGTAATAAATATAATAATTGCGCAGTCCTATTGAAAATGTGTCAATACAAGTATTTTTAAAAAGTCTGCGTATATTTAAAGAAAATTGTTTGTACATCACTAATATATAAGTGATTTGTGTTATTTATTATTACTCAGAAGGTATTATAATCGTTTTTGGTTTTAAAAACTATATTATAACAAGATCTTATTTTTAAAATAAAAGATTTGTTAAGTCGGCTTTTTTAGAAATTGCGCTTTTTTTAGACAATCTGGACACCCTGTTCATGGCGCCTAATAAGAACTTTTGCGTTGGCCAATGCAAAAGAGCGTTTAAAAGCAAAAACAGTTTGTAAGTCAAAATTCTTAGTTTAAGTTGAAACCACTAAAGCGCAGTATCACACATAGGCTAATAATAGTAACGCTGTGATACCATATGGAATAATAATCCCTTTCGATGTCATGAGCTTTAATGATGGTCTTATTTCCACCTGTGACATCTCTGCCAAGCATGCGTCATCGTTTTCTGTGATCTTGCCACTACAACATTGGTCCGATGCGTAAGCCAACAAAAGTCCGTATAAGGAAACAGATGCGTGTTTTCTGTTATAGGAGGGCTGAACTGGTTTCTAGGTAGATGCAATATCGCATTTAGGGTGCATAAGGGCGTCAGACAAAGGTGCGCTTACACAATTTTGCGGTCTTTCTTACCTACCGAGTGAATTTTTGGTCGTAATATTTATTTTTAAGGTGCTGGTATGCGTTCCAAATATGAAATCGGTGCAGCCGTTTAGTATTTTAGTGAAATACGATGTACAGAACACTATATGAAGTAGTAAAACCGTGACGTCTCAGATTTCTTCATTTTTTTGGCAGAAAAAACAAAAATGTTTGCTTTTTTTTTAGCGAAAAACCTTCCACACAGAAGTTCCATCAAAGTGCGTGGTTATATTAAGGCGAAATTTTGAAAACAGTTCGGTGCTAACTCTAGATATAAACAACGAAGCACTGGCAAATTTTAATATGTACATTCAAATACTTAGGAATAAAGATCGACGATAAACTGAAAAGTGGATTCCATATTTTTAGTTAGACCTCTAGCAATATTTACTTAAGTGAAAACTGCATTTAATTCCATGCATTAGTTTTTGCGTGATGTGCTTACAAACATGTTGCTATACAGACAGACCAAAATTCTAAAAATTGTTGATTTGGCTTCTGTTGATCTAATAAACCCCCTATTAATTTTCCTTTACTATCTATTATGCATAGATATCGGTCTATTACTATTTTATTATTCTCAAATACTTTCGTTTGATACCCATATGGCAACATATAGGTTATCTTAGCAATTTAACTGAATTAAATTTTTTAAACAGGTGGCAACCCGTTCAAAAATATTTTTGAAAGTATGCTTTCTAAGCCTCTTTAGTTTAATATACGTATTGTAATATTTCATTTATTTTACCAATTTAAATGAATTAAATTTTTAAACAGGTGGCAACCCCACTAAAAATATTTTCAGCCGTAAAATTCCCTAACCTCTTTAGTTTGATGCCAATATTGCAATATTTAATTTATGTTATCAATTAAAGTAAATAAAAGTTTTTAAACAGGTCGCAGCTTTCCACAAATTTTTGTTTCAAATGTAAGTCTTTGTAAACGAAGTTCTTTTGACAGCCACGTTGCAATATCTATCTATCTATTATATATAATACGCGAAGGCATTTTTTGTGCAGCCTAAAACATCTGCACCGTTCGCTCGATTTTCAAAATTGGGGTGTCAAATTAAAGCGCTTGGCCTGTAGAAAAGAGTTGCCACCTGTTAAATAATTAAACTCAAGTTATTTACTAATCAATGCCCTCAGATCCGCACCGTCCGTTTGATTTTCAAAAGTGAGGTACCAAATTAAAGGGCTTAGGGTGCGGATGTTCAAAAAGGTTTTACTTTTTCAAAAAAAGTTGCCACCTGTTAAGAAATTAAGTTCAAAATAATACGCGAAGGCATTTTTTGTTCCGCATAAAAGATCTGCACTGTTCGTTCGATTTTCAAAAATGGGGTGCAAAATTAAAGCGCTTGGCCTGTAGATGTGTAAACTGGTTTTATTTTTTCGAAAGGAGTTGCCACCTGATAAAAAATTGCATTCAAATAATTTAATAATCAATGCCATCAGATCCACACCGTTCGTTCGATTTTCAAAAGTGAGGTGCCAAATCAAAGGACTCTGGCTGTAGGTGTGCAATAAGGTTTAACTTTTTCGAAAAGAGTTGCCACCTTTAAAAAAATTAAGTTCAAATTATTTTAAAAGCTAAACAAATTATTACAAAATGGGCATAAATGGAAATAGTTTTGAAAATGTTTGTTTTTTATCTTAACTTTATGAGGGTTGCCACCTGTTAAAAAAATTAAATTCAATTTGAATTAGGGGAATTAGGTAATAGAAATATGTATTTGTGCCAGACGGTAAAGGTTAAGTATGTAGTAGTTTGTAAACATTTTGGAGAGGGTTGCCACCTGTTTGAAAAGTGTAATTTATATGAAGTATAACAATATGGACGTCAAGCGAATGAATCTTAAGAGATCTTTAGTTGGAACGTTTAGAATATTTTTAAAGTGTTTGAAGAGGGCTGCCACCTGTTTAAATATTAAGTTCAAATTATTTAAATAGTTAAATCAATATTTACTAATTGGGTACCAATCGCAGTAGTATTGAAAATACTTTATTTCTTAACTGCGTGTAGGAGAGTTGCCACCTGTTTAAACAATCAATTTCAATTTGAATTAAGGCTTACCCCATTGCCTGTACGTAGCAGTTTGTAAACATTTTGAAGAGGGTTGCCACCTGTTTGAAAAGTCTAGCTTATATGAAGTATAAAAATATGGACGTCAAGCGAATGAATCTTAAGAGATCTTTAGTTTGAACGTGTAAAATATTTTTAAAGTGTTTGAAGAGGGCTGCCACCTGTTAAAAAATTAAATCCAAATTATTTAAATAGTTAAACCAATATTTACCATTTGGGCACCAATCGCAGTATTTTTGAAAATACTTTATTTTTTAACTGCGTATGGGAGGGTTGCCACCTGTTTAAACAATCAAATTCAATTTGAATTAAGGCAATGGGGTAATTAAAATAGGTATCTATGTCTATAATCTATATATCGTTACCTTAATATAGAAAGGCCCTATCTGACATCGTCGCTGATTTACAAAAAGTCGTAACTAACTAAAAATCGAAAATTTACGTTTTAATTGATTATGATGCATTTGATCGAATTATGTGGCCTCACATCGTTTTATGCAATAAAAGATTTTAGTTAGTTACGGCTTTGTGCATTTCAGCGACGATGTGAGATAGGGCCTTTCTATATTAAGGCAACGATATATAATACGCGAAGGCATTTTTTGTGCAGCATAAAAGATCTGCACCGTTAGCTCGATTTTCAAAAATGGGGTGCCAAATTAAAGCGCTTGGCCTGTAGATGTGTAAACTGGTTTTATTTTTTCGAAAGGAGTTGCCACCTGTTAAATAATTAAACTCAAGTTATTTACTAATCAATGCCCTCAGATCCGCACCGTACGTTCGATTTTCAAAAGTGAGGTACCAAATTAAAGGGCTTAGGGTGTGGATGTTTAAGAAGGTTTTACTTTTTCGAAAAAAGTTACCACCTGTTAAGAAATTAAGCTCAAATTAATTAAAAAGTTAAATCAATTATTAGATATGGGTGTCAATAAAAATGGTTTTGAAAAGGCTTTATAACTTAACTACGTATAGGAGGGTTGCCACATGTTAAAAAAAAGTAATTAATTTTAATTAAAGGAATTTGGTAAGTAAATAAGGTATCGCTATATGGGTGTCATACAAAAGAGGTTTAAGAAGGTAGTAGTTTGGAAATATTTTGAATAGGTTTGCCACCTATTTGATAAGTCTAATTGAACTATTTTATACCCAAGTTATATGAAATATTAACGATGGATGTCAAATGAAAGAGCTTCAAGAAATACTTAGTTTGACAATTTAGAACATTTTTGATGTGCTTGAGGGTTGCCCAGCTTAAAGGGCTAAACTAAAATTATTTAATAAGTTAAATGAATTACTAACCGATGGTAATCAACGGAAATGGGTTTAAAATCCTTTATTTAAAAACTATGTTTAGGAGGGTTGCCACGTGTTTAAAAAATGAATTTCCACTTAATTCATCAGATACTTGAAATATTTATAACAATGTCAGGCGAAAAATATTTAGTTCAAAAATAATTTTTAAGAGCGTTGCCGCCTGTTTTGAAAGCGGTATTTTGTTTAATTATACATAAGTTACATGAAATTTTAAAATATGGCTATGAAAAGAACGAGTGTTGAGAAATCTTTAAATTGAACATTTGGTTTTTTTTGTTGAAAAAATTAAGCTCTAATTATTTAATAAGTTAAATGGATTTTAAAAAGATGGGTAGCAATCGAATTGGGTTTGAAAATAGTTTATTTCTAAACTGTATTTACGAGAGTTGCCATGTGTTTAAAAAAACTAAATTCAACTTAATTCATTAGTAAATTAAAATATGTATAACAATGCCTGGCGAAAGATTTTAGTTTCAAAATACCTTTAAAGAGGTTGCCACCTGTTTGAAAATTCAAATTTGTTTTACTTATACGAAAGATACATAAATGAATTATCGAAATATTAGTGTCAAACGAAAGAGTGTTAAGGAAACTATAGGCTGATAATATTTTTAATTAGAATTGCCATCTATTATTATTTTTTGTTGAAGGTCATCACATCTGCAACGTTATTTCGAATTTCCTAAATGAGAAATCAAATTAAAGAACTGGGATTCTACATAGATGTGCACAGGTTTTATTTTTTGAAATTACATGAAAACCAACACCATGCGAGACCTCTCATCACATTTTTAGAGGTTTTTGAATAGGTTTCACCTGTTTAAAAAATTTATTTAAATGTTAGTTTTCGAGTGATGCGCGTACAAATATACAGACAGACAAAAATTCTAAAAATTTGTTGCTTTAATAAAGACCCCCATATTAATCTTTCTTTAATATCAATAATGTACATACATCCGCTGTTAAAAATTTATTATAGGGACAAATATAAATTTCATTTATTTGTTTATTTAATTTGGTTAATATAAAAAATTTTCAAACAAGTGTCAAACCTCCTAAAAATTATTTTCGGTAGTATAATTTTCTAGACCTCTTCAGTTTGATACCCATATTGCAATATTCAATTTATCTTATAAATTGAATTGAATTAAAATTTTCAAACAGGTGGCAACCCTCAAAAAATATTTTCGGCTGTAAGCCTTAAACCTCTTTCTTTTGAAGCCCATATTGCAATATTCACTTTTTCTAATCAATTTACCTAACCTGACATTTTCAAACAGGTGGTAACTCTCTAATTTTTTCCTTCTCTGTTTTAAGTTAGACCTCTAGCAATACATCGGTGGAAACTACATTCAATTCCATGCATTGGTTTTCTAGTGATGCGCGTGCAAACATAAAGACAGGCAAAAATTATAAAAATGGTTGATTTGGCTTCTGTTGCTCTAGTAAAGACACCCCACATTAATTTTTATACCCAAGAGCACTTGTACACAAGGGTATTATAACTTTGTTCACATAACGGTTGTTTGTAACAGGCAACGAATCGAGATAGATATAGACAAATGTATACATAAATGTCAAAACCAAAATGAGAACAAAACTGACGAGAACGTTCTCATTGGGAATTATATAAGTACGTTCCCAGAGAGCAAAATGCGAACAAAACTTTCGAGAACATTTCTAAGAGAACAAAATGCTAACAAGTTTCACCTGAACGTTTTGGCAAAGAAAAAAACGGGAACTAAGGAACTTTCTCTCGAAGAACAATTTGAGAGTTAAAGTCCCAGGAACTTTCTTACAGAGAATGAAAAAGGTACAATTCTTCTGTGAACTGTCTCGTAGCGTTCCATGACTTTGAAATATTTGAATATTAAAGTTAATCAAAAAGAACTGAAAGAGATTTATGCAAGTAAAGTTAACGAACTTTTCTTTCACAGAAAATAAAAATTGTTCTATAAATGGACAGTTTCGCCATAATGATAAACGATCTGGAAGTTAAAATGATCCAGCTTTCCTCTGGCGTTAATTCTAAGCCCGTGGTTCTCACTGAAAAAACTTTTCCTCCGAACACGCAGACGCCCCTCTCATTCTTAACGTTGAGTTTTCAAAACTGTTGTTCTCGCCTTGTTTTCTAGCAGGGCGTTCCCCAGACTTTTGTTCTTTTTTTCTTTTGTGTTCTGGTTTTCGCTTTGTGTGTTTCGGCTCACCCTGGTGTTGATTTTTGTCAAGTAGTTACTTTTTATCATTAATAGGACATACATGGCGTATGAGTAACATTCTTACCTAGTCATCTACCATAATTCAATAACACAAGGTTAGATAATTATTGACAGCCGCGGTTTGACATTCCCTTACAAAGGGTTGCATTTACGATGAACAGAGAAAGGGGAGGAATGCAATCCCTTGTTGCGAAAATGGTAGTAGAAAAGTACACAAAGTAGGCAATTAGTAGTGAAATTCCTTTTGTAAATTCTAATGCATTTGCAGGAAATCTAGCATTTTAAATTAAATATTGAACGAAATATCAATATATCTACGTAAATTACGTAATTTATGTGCTATTTAGCTGTATAAAAACTGCAAAAGGACTCAAAATTAAAATAAAACTACTATATGTGAGATTTATGTAAACATCCAATTTAAAAACTATTTATGTTTTCATCAGTTAAATGTGCTTCATATGCATATACAAAACATGTTGCACAAAAGCGTATACTTCTATTTCACAGCAAAGCTACACTTTTTCCAAGTAAATTTGCAAAGAAGCAACACGGTGCCACTGCTAAGGGAGCGGTGCGAGAGAGACAACTGTCTGTTTATCGAACCTTGTATTATTGAATCATGGTCATCTACTATATATAAATGTGAATGTCTGTTTGTTTATTACCTCATAACTTTTGAACCGCGACACGGAATCGCACGAAACTTTGCATACTTATTTGTTTTTATCCCGGGAAGTTTATAGGCATAGAGAAAAATCGGTACTAACTAAAATTCTCATGTTGTATATCTCTTGAAATATTGTGCTAGAGCATTGGAACTTGCTGTCGAGATAAATAAAACTAATTCCATCCCCATGGGAAAATATGGCGGCATCGGAAAGGGGGGCGTGGCGTGAAATATTTAATCAGCTATAACTTCGGAACCATAAGTCACATAAACGTGAAACTTGGTATGCAGACATATCTATGGTACATAGGTGCTTATAGTAGGTTATACATAAATTCGTTTGTAAAAGGGGGCGTGGCACATTTCATAGGCGTGGAATTTTTAATCAGCCATAACTTCGGAACGATAAGTCACATGAACTTGAAATTTGGTATGCAGACATACCTATGGTAGGTGCTTATAGTAAGGGCGTTGATCATCTCATAGGCGTGGAATTTTTAATCAGCCATAACTTCTAAAATGTCACATAAACTTGAAATTTGGTGTGCAGACATATCTATGTTACTTAGGTGCTTATAGTAAGGTATGTTTATATAAATGAGTTTGTAAAAGGGGGCGTAGCGCATAACACAGGCGCGGAATTTTGTATCAGCCATAACTTCGGAACCACAGTTTACATGTCCCCTTTAATTATTTCTGATAAGCCTTTCGAATTTACAGTTACTCAGTTTCCAGTTCGCTTAGCTTTTGCAATGACAATAAACTAGAATCCCTTAAAGCAAAACCCAAAACTTTATCGAAAACAAAATCTATGATAATTGCATTGGAAAATGCATTTATGTTAATAGAGGCTTTGAAGTATTAAAAACATGCTGTGAAATAATATTAGAGTTATTATTCCAAAGAAAATAGATAGCTAAAATTTTAATAGTACAGCATTTCTACTATTACTTACATACATATCGTCGTTTAAAGTGCAAAGCCGCGTAACTGACATTTGCTGCCAAAAACTGGATTTGCACACACAAGCTCTTGGCTAAATTCTTATCCATTCGTCCTAAAATATACTTGCCAGAAATGCGATTGCTGTATAAAAAAAAAGAGAACCATTCTGAAATATGAGTGTTTTTACTATCTATAAAATAATTTATGCAACCTCACATACGGGGTTTTACATTATCTTGATACGCGGTTCTGCATTTTGTTGATACGCGGGTTTGTACTTTAAACGACGATATATTAATTATTGGAGATATTTTAATGTAAATAAAAACACCTGTTGTGCCAAAAAATTATTATTACATTTCATTATATAAGACCCAAGCTATACTTCGGAACCACATTCTCCTATAGTAAAATTAGAGCAGAAATAAAATACATCTTTACATAAATTATTTTTCATCTATATATATAAAACAAAGTCGTGTTAGTTACATCATTTATAACTCAAGAACGACTGGACCGATTTTTATGATATTTGTTTTTTGAATTTGTCTACCTTCCGAATAGCAGAATAACTATTAAAACAACCGCTAGGTGGCGCTGGAGTCGAGTTATGAGTAAAACCCGTATTTATGGTCCGATTCACCTCATATTTGAGATATGTATTGACAATAGGAAAAACAATGCCATTGCAAAAAAAAGAGCCGCCAGGTGGCGTTAGAGTCGATTTATTATTAAAAATCGTGTTTATGGTCCGATTATCCTCAGATTCAAAATATGTATTGATAACAGGAAACAGAATTCTTTCGAAAAAAATTTGCCGCCAGGTGACGCTGAAATCGAGTTACATATGTATATGTAACTAAAAATCGTATTTATGCTCGAATTTATTTCATTATCGAAATATATGAATTCACATATCGATGGTCCTCTGGAATATCGACACAACTCAGAATTCAAAAAATCAAATCCCGTATTACTGTTAGGAGGCTCATGTCTCTGTGTGAAAAATGTATAGTAATTGAGAACGGTTGGGCCAATTTGGCAAAAATTTTTTTTTAATTGTTCTCAATTGCCAGAAGAAGGTTTTTACGAAAGAAAATTTTGGAATGAAAAAATAGAAAATTCTAAGTGGAAAACTCGGGAAAAACCGGAAGAACGCGAAAAATTTCAATTTTTTTCCACGAAAGCTGGGAAAATTTCGGATAATTGTGAAATTCATTAGGGGCATGAATCAAATGGGTACAAGTTTCTCCTATGTTTCATAACCGATTCGAGTGTGTGCTGCTTTTTTGGAAAGGTGTTTAGAAGGAGTGCACAAAGTTTTAATTTTTCGGATAGGTGGCGCAGGGGCCAAGCTACGCTAAAAAAAAATGCATTTGGTATGTTGGTAGCCTTTTGCCTAGATTAGCATATAGGATCGATTGTGCCGTTAAGTGGGCCAGGGAACGACCTATTCGAAAAAGTCTTATTTATGGTCCGATTTGCTTGGAATATGGAACGTACATAGCTTATTGGCTGGGTTTCATATGATAGGTGGACCAGATACCGATCTATTCCAAAAAATCTTATTTACGGTCCGATTTGCTTGAAATTCGGTACCCGTATTATAGATAGATGTAAAATAGAACCGAGTCATTGTTTTACAGTTCGAAAGGTGTTTGTAGGTCGCACAAACATGCAGGTATTGGCTATTTAACAACACTTATTACACAGGCAAACAAAAATCGCAAAAAATTTGATGCAGCAAAGGTTAACGCATTTTTGCCGAATTTTTGTGTGCTGATTACGAATTCGTAAGCGTAAAGTTTCCATCAGCTCCATATTTTAAGAAAAACCAGGTCAAATTGTCAAGAAATCGCTTTTTTTCAATACCTGAGAAGCTCTAGCAAAGAAAAAAGGGTGGTCGAACCTTCCGCTTAGGCCTTGATTAAAGCTAAAAATCTCGAATACTATCCTTGCAAATTCCTGCACCTTTGCTTGATGGTCACTGATAGTCATTTGTTGAACAGGAATAACTGATTTTGGGAAGTTTGAGTACCTACCGCAATTAAGAAGAAGAAGATAGAACCTTCCACTTAGGCTTAAATTAAGGCTTTGACTTCTGACTTTAATCCCCGAAAACACCATTCCTGCAGCTTGACTCTAAGGTTATTTATTGAACAGCTAACACTGATTTTTACACCTTTTTTCAATTGCATAATTTTCCAGTATTTTTTTTTATTGTTGGACAATAAAAAGTAAATGAGTATAGGTGACCATCAGGGCAAGGTGCAGGAATAGTACTTTCAGGGATAGTAGTCTGTAGCTCTAGCTTTAATTTATGCCTAAGTGGGAGGTTCTATCACCTTTTGTTTCATTGCTAGAGCTTCTCAAATATTGCAAAAAACGCGATTTTTTTACACTTTCACCACATTTTTCTCAAAATCTGGAGCTGATGGAAACGTTATACTAACGGATTCTTAATCAGCACAAAACGCCTATCAAAAACAGCTTTAATATTTGCCGCATCAAAATCGGTGTTGCCCTGTGTTACCTACACTAATTATATAAAGAGAAGCTTCTTCTTTTTATTAGAGGAGATCTCGCGAGCGGCTGTAATGATTTGCTGAAATTTTGGACACCTACTGCAGACTTTCGATATATTAATGGAGCGTGGCATCACCCACACTTTTCCATGTCCCGGAATCCTGGGATTACAGCTCCGGGATCCCGAGATTTTTACTGATTTATTTTCATATTTTTACTGATTTATTCACATATTTATCTTGATAATTAGCAACTGAACTTTTTGTACGCTGTAGCAAGGCCTCTTTATACATACCTAGCGAAAGTTATCGAACATTTCATCTTTTATCGCACAATCTCATTCTCTTGTTCGCTTTGTATTAGTATTCGTCATAATTTTACGCAACTGTGACAGAGTTGTTCTTATTTTTACTTTGTTGGCGTGGTTTTGAGGAAATTGCATTTCTGCTAATATGAGTAAGAGTTTTTTACAATTACTGTAGATATTTAAGAACGAAAAGTATTAATACATTAAATTTCAGACTCGTCAACTAAGGTGCATTACGCTCCGCATAAAACCAAATGTAGCGACATAGGTTCTGTATGGTTTCATATTTTGATAGCTGACAACGGTGAGCCTACTGCAAAATGCAAAACTTGTCATAAAGTTTTAAAAACGAATGGAGGTTCTACAAAAGGACTTTTAGTGCATTTACAAGTGAGTGTTCCAAAATTAAACAAACATATTTGTCTCCATGCGAATAGTGTACATCGACAAAAGTTCTTTACCTTTAATTTGGCAGACCCACAACATTAAATTAGGGCGGAAAATAAAAGAAGCAGAAAGAGATTCTCAAACAAAATGCAAGATACCTCACTATTTCTCTGTTAAGAATGAAGATACCTTTATGGCCGTGGTGGCAAGACTGACAGCGCTTGATGGATTGCCATTTTCAAAGTTCATAACATCAGAAGAATTGCGTAAATAACTTAAGGCACGTGGCTTTAACGTACCCAAATCTGCGGAAACCATCAAACAACAAATGTTGGAATTCTTTTTCAAATGTCGTCAAAACGTTGTAGAAGAAATCACGGCCTTGAAAGATATGGGTAAAAAGTTCAGTTTGGTATTCGACGAGTGGACATCAACAGCTAATAAAAGATACCTTAATATCATTCATGGGAAAAACAAATTTTTCAATATTGGCCTTGTTCGGTAGAAAAATTCTGCCACTGCCGCCGCTTGCCTAGATGCTTTAACAGAAAGGCTTAACATGTTTAATTTATCGTTGTCAACCGATATTGTTGCTATTACGACCGATGGTGCAAGTGCCATGGTTAAGCTTGGAAAGAATATTCCACCAACACATCAGCTTTGTTTTGCCCACACAATTCAATTGGCGGTTATCGACGTATTTTACAAGAAACCGATCTTGGATGCCCCAGCTTTAGTTGTGTTCGAGACAGACAGTGATGAGGAGGTTGACTTTTATGATGGAATTGCAGTATGCCAAGACAGGGGATTTTCCGAATTTTCCGAAAATTGTAACATTAAAAGAACAATAGAACAAGTAAGAAAAATTGTCCGTATATTTAGAAAATCGCCTACAAAAACGGATATTCTTCAAAAATATCTTCGTTACGATCACGGAAAAGAACTGAAAGTAATTCTTGACTGTAAAACAAGATGGGGCAGCTTACTTGCTATGCTTGAACGCTTTCTCTTGCTCGAAACTTCTATTAAAAAAGTACTTATTGACCTCAAATTAACCCAGTTAGTGATAATGATTTTAGAGTGATTCGAAGTGTGGTTCAGGTTTTAACAACTTCCCTGTCCAATGAGTCATATGTGACTCACGAGAGCGTGTTGAAATAAGTTCATGAGTCACATGTGACTCATTTTTGTGTACAATTTCGGACAAATTTTTTGGTGTGCACGGTACGCGATATTTTTTTAAATGATACGTGGTGGTACGGCAAAAAACCTAACGTAAAAATATATTAAAGAAAATTTCGAATTTTTTTTCCTGAAAGTTCTCTTTTAGTAAAAAGAAAAAGCGTACAATAAATATAGGTTAGGTTAGGTTAGGTAAGCGGGCTGCCGCATGTGGAGGCACACTTGGACTCGACTAAGCTGTCCGCTGTGATGCCCCCAGAGGGGGGGAAGGGATGCAGGGAGGGGAAAGAGAGAGGAAGCTATGGGAGAAGGACGACACCTATGGCTTTTTGCCGGAGAAACGCTCCGTGCTCACAACGAAGCTCTTCAGTCGACTGATGTCCACTCCCGAGAGCTCATCGGGAGTGTGAAAAAAGTGCGACCCAAGGTGCTTAAACCTTAGGCTCGCAAAGGCGGGGCACCAGAGCAGCAGATGTTGAGATGATTCCACCTTATTATCCTCCATGCAGCATGGTTACTAATCACACAGTGACCAGTATGCACTCCCACCAATAGTGAGAGATGCAGCTTGCTTAGTCTCAAGAGCTCCCCGGACCGCCCCCGGTCCACTCGTGGCCAGAAAGACTTTGCCACCTTGCACTCCAATACCAAGTAGGTATCGAAACAACGATTCGATTAAAAAAAGTAGTTTTTATCGAAACAAAAGTATCGAGTACATACTCGTATTTACCTGTATCGGAACATCCCTAAATGTAACTCAAAAACAACTTTGCTCGATGTGTTCACATGTGACTCATTGAACGTGGCAAAGAAACTGTTTCGTCCTACGTCCATGGGTCACATATGAGTCATAAAATAAAATAACAAAAACAAGTTAAAGCAATATATAACAATTTATAAAAATTATATGTTATGGTATATATGCACGTTCTTTAGCATATTAGAGCAAAAAACCTGTGGACGTAGGGCATTAACAAAATGCATTGTATGAGGACAGGGAAGTTGTTAAAACCAGTCCAAATGACAGTCGAGGCATTATGTCGAAGTGACATGAATTTGTGTAAGGCGGATGTGGCAATGGTGTTTATGTTAAAGGAAATTTCGAAAACGGATTCCGTTTTTAGCAAACAGCTTATAAATGCACTTAAACTTCGCATCGCTGAACGAAGGTACGGTGTTCGACTGTTCTCAATTGTTTAACTAATCCAGCCATGAAATCTGAGCTTGACGAAGAGGATTTTTTCAGGGTTTATGGAATCAAAAATCAAATTTTGGAGCTTATAAAAAAACTAGCTACAGAACCATTTGATAGTGAGTCAGTCAAGGTGTGTTTTATAGACGATAGGGATAGTTCAGGAGAGTGTTTGGAAGCAAAATTAAATAAAACTTTAGAAAGTTGCAGTAGCCCACCAAGATCACAAAAATCCGTAGCCATTCAAGGGTTAGATGACACCCTTACTGGAGAAATCGACTTATTTAGGCACGGGGGTTCGCGTGAAACGTACCTGCAAATGGCATACGACTTTTTACTAACTATTTCGCCAACCAGCGTAGAGTCAGAAAGATGTTTTTCCTCAGCTGGTTACTCTTGCAACAAAATACGATCTAGTCTCGCTGACAATACACTAGATGCTTTAATTTTTTTGAAGTACCATCTTAAGAATTAAAATAGCTCTAATATTTCCAACCCTAGCCACCAAATTAATGTAAACGACACCATCCGTAAATTTTATTCTTTGATGAAGTATTATTTTTTATTTTTTATGCAATTTGTTTTATGCTTTGTTGAATAAAAGTATTTAGAGTGCCAGTTACTGTCGAAATTCGACAGTTTTTCTAGTTTTAGAAGCCTTGGAGAGGTTTACTAACTTAACACGTAGCAATTTTTTTTTATCTGAGAAGGTCTTTGGAGGACTTCGGCAGGACTTCGAATTGACCCGATACATTCAAGTTTATCGATAAATTTCAATGATTTGATACATATCGAAAGTTCGATGAATTTCAAGAACACTAAAATTCGATAACTCAACAAAATTCGTTAACTCGACCATTTCGATAACTGTAAAATTCGATGGCTCGATAAATTTCGATAACTCAAAAATGTAAAAACTTTAGCTGCCTTTATAAATTTTTATTTTTGACATCTCCACATTTTTCGAAAACTATCTAAACATTTTGATAACTCGTTACACTTTGTTAAGGCGATTAAATTCGATAAGCAGTGATATGTCGATAAGCTTATATAACCTTGAAATTTCGATAAATCGATATATTTTAAAAATTCCATAAACTTCGATTCGTTGAACCAACCAATTTCAGTAGATCAATAATTATCGATAACTCTGTAAGTTGAAAGAACTCCATGCATTACGACACCTCGATAAATTTCGTTAAGTCTATAAATAATGATAATTCAATAAATATCGATAACTTGATACCTTTCTTTAACTTGACAAATTTCGTTAATCCCACACGTTTTTATAGCTCGATAACTATCCGTAAATTTGGACAACTAAGTTTCTGTGTCTATAAATTTCGACAACTCAGTAAACATTGATCAGTTGGAATAATTCGATACGTTGCGATAATAAACTTCGATGATTCGATAAATTTCAGTAACCTTTATGGCTGATTTTATTTCGATTCCTATCGGAAAATTTCAACTCTGTTAACCTAATTCTTATGTATTTCTCATTGTCTCAATTTTTGCCTTTATCTCAATTTTCGTCTTTATCTTCACTTTTGCCTTTTTTGTCTTCATCGTTATCACTTGTTTCTTCATCTTCATATTTATCTTTATTTCAAAGTTTAATTTCAAATACGAAGTAAAACAAAATGCGAAACAGCTTAAATTGTACAGGTTGCAAAAACAACCATACACAAATATGGACATTTTTAAAAGACGATTTTCAACCAATTTGGAAACTATAAAAACTCTCCTCATCTACAGAAAATTACCTTTTTTTGGCTTTTAAATCGGTAAATTTACCTTGGTCTTTATCTTTGTTTTTATCTTTCACATCTTTGCTTATATCTTTTTCTTTTTCTATTCACGTAGATGAGATGAGGTGCGATGACGTGATAAGATGTGGCGTGATTTTATGTGATGTGATAGGATGTCATGTCATGTGTTGTCATATCCTCTGATGTCATACCATATGATGTCATATCATGTGATGCCACGTCATGTAATGCCATGTCATGTCATACGATGTCAGATCATGTGATGTCAAGTCATGTGAAGTCATGCCATATAATGTGATGTAATATCATATAATGTCATGTCATGTGATATCGTGTGATGTGATATCATATTATGTGATGTAATATCGTGTGATGTGTTGCCATGTAATGTGATCACATTCCATGTTCCGATTAGTATATCAATAACCCTGTTGATAACTGTGTCGATAAAAATACCGATAACAATATCCATAAAGATAGAAAAATACAACGATTGTAAAATCGATTAATTCATCGATAAATACAACAATCTTCAGTATCGATTATTGTACATATCGTTAGCAATATAAAGGACTAAATCGATAACAAAATCAATTATTTAATCGATTATTATGCCGATAACAATATCCATTATTGTATCGATAACAATATCGATTATTATATTGATTATTATATCGATTGAAATAGCGGTTATTTAATCAATAACAGTATCGATAACAATATCGATTATTTTATCGATAGCAATATCGATTATTATATCGATAAAAATATCGAGTTTTATATCGATAACAATATCGATCTTCATCCTCATCCTTTTCTTCATATTTATCTTTATTTTTGCATATTCCTCTTCACCTTTACCTTAAAGTGTTTAAATTTACTTTGATCTTCGTTTTTGCCTGTACCTCTAGGCATCTTTGTTTTTGTTTTTATTCTCAAACCGCTAAACCGCTGAGAACCATTTCCATGTGCATTATTCCCCTTGAATTTGACAATTTACTCCCAACCAACCAACTGCCGCTAAAGAAGTTTCACTTCATAAATTCAAGAAATGTTTTTACCCTTTTAGTTACCCTAATTCTTATGTATCTGTCTTTTTTTTGACTTCATCGTTATCATTTATTTCTTCATCTTCATATTTATCTTTATTTCAAAGCTTAATTTCAAATGTGTAGTGAAACAACAGGCGAAACATGTCAAATTGAACATCTTGCAGCAACATGTATACACAATTCGAAAATGTTTAAACGACGGTTTTGGCCGTAATTTTCAACCAATTGTGAATTGTGTGTGCTCATCTACGGAAAAATGCCTTTCCAACGGTGTTCATGGTTTTGAAATCGGTTCGGTAGAATCGCCAAACGAACGGAGACAAAATTTATGTTAGCGTATTAATATATAGATATGAAATATCATGTGATGCAATATGTGTAAATACATTTGTGAAATGTGAACAATCTATGTATCTTTATGCTTTATTTTTATACGGAAATTGTTATTTTATGAAATAAAATAATTCGTTTAACCAATTTGTATTTCTTTTTATTGTTCTTCCTATAAATCCCGAAAAATCCCGGGCTCCCGGGATTAAAGGTAGTCGCCTCCCGAAATCCCGGGATTGTTAAAATGCTTCGGGATTGAATGCCCTAACCCATACATATCGAATTTTTTATACCGTATATCTCTGGAAGTATTTGGGGTAATGTCCTGGAAATTGGTATAGAGATTTTGGGGCTACTGGAAAAGGGGGCGTGGCGCTTTCCTATCATATTGAAACTTTTACCTCTATGTAAATATATACGCCCAGAATACAATGTTTTTTTCTTTTTTATAATAATTTTTTTTTTTAATTTTTTATAGAAATATTTATAGTTAATTTTGCACCAAAGGCACCAAAGTTTGAGTGTGCAGTTTTGTAGTTCACTCAGTTTCAGTATCATAAAAGGTAAGTTTTAAATAGCTATAAGTTACCGTTGATTTTTGAGAATTTTTTTCGCTGATGATGTTGCGCATTTTCTCCGTATAACTAATGCGTGATAGTTTTTTTGTATGGGAAAAAAGCCGAACAGTGTCAGAATGTAAAATACTTATTCTGGTGACTTAACTTCTAAATGACCGAAACGGTTTTAATGATAATTTTTAGTGGCGCTGGAGCCGAGTTATTGCTAAAAATCGTCGATTCGGAAGCACCAGGGATCAAAGTCAAATTACTAAACAGAATGTGGACAATGATACTCACCAGTTTGGAAATTGCCACCAACCAATTGCTGGCGAAAACGTTGGACCAAATGTTTCAATAAAAAAATTAATTTTGGACGGGACGAAGTTCGCCGGGCCTGCTAGTATTTGTATAAAGACGTGGGGTGAAACCCGCGGGTAAAAGCTAGTATTTAATAAAAACAAATTATTATTATTTTTTTTTAGCTCCCTACAGTTTACGAATATATATCATAATATTTCCCCATATGGTATGGAAGCTTCTTATAGATTTTCCCTATGTACGTTCGCAGTATATCTCTATATACATATAAATACGCCCCAAGAAAATTTTGCAATTCCTATCTTGAAGGCACCGTTCGCTCAATTTCAATGAAGCATACACTGATTTAAAGGATATAAATTTCTCTAATCCAGAAATGTTAATCCCGATATATAGGGGGCGTGGCATCTGACATATAGACTAAAATGTGAAAACCACTATATCTCTAAGACCAATTACTCTGGGGAACTGAAACTTATCACAGATGCATAGATTGTAAATAGCCTACTTACGGTGAAAAATGGTAGGTACTGGGAAAGTGAGCGTGGCACCGCCTATAAAAACTGAAATTCTTATATCGCTTATCTCCGGAACTGCTTATGCTGACGACCTGAAATTTGACACAGCAACATATGTTATCAATACCGTACTTTCGGCGAAGTGTGGTAGATTTTGGAAAGGGAGGCATGGAAGCGCCCATACAAACTGAAATTCTCATATCGGTTATCTCTGGAACCACTTGTTATAAGGTAATGGAATTTTATACGCCTACACTTATACACATATAAAATCGCAAGAATCATTCAATAGGGAACCATTTTCTTCCAGATTTTAAAATCGAATTGAATGATTTTTGTTTTGTGCAAAAGTTTTTAGAAGGGTCAGTGTGCTTGTCTTCCGATAGGTAGCGCAGCGATTGAGAGCTATCCTAAAAAATCATATTTATGATCAGATTTGTTTCACTTTAAGAACACATATTAGTAACATAAAATTTGGTATAACTTTGTAGCCCAATCGTGTGATGAAAAAATGTTGGGCTCTGGCCCAGTCTTGATAAAAACCCGTGTGAAACCGCGGTTAGAGAAAGAAATATTATTTGGAGTAGACTTACCGCCCAATTCTATGTTTTCTTGATAAATTTTTTGTAAAGAAATTTCATCAAGATTTTTGTCAAGTAAAAGCTTCGTTCGCATTCTGTGTCAATATTTATAAAACAAAAAGCTCTACGATTTTCACATTAGTGGAACTGATTTCCTCATGAGTGGAACTGATTTCATTGTCACATATGAAAAATATGAATTTAAAAGCGAAAAAGCTTTTGACTGCCGTAGCCGAGTAGGTAGAGATGTCGACTATAATTCCGTGTGTCGCAGGTTCAAATGCCGGCACATGGAGTATTTAATTGTTAGAAACAAATTTATTAAGATACAAAATTTATACATTTCACATGAAATTTCAATTTGTCAATAGCATTTTCAATCTTGATAATTTATTAAGAAAAGAGCTTTTGATTTCTGTGCTAGAATACCAATTCTTGATAAATAATAAAAAAGTGACAAATTATAAAGATTTTAAATTTATCAAGTACACAGAATCGGGCTGTTAATAGAATTAGCATTAATCAATCCGGTATTAACGTTCGTAATCGGATTTTAAGTTTTCCTGTAAATTCGCTATAAATTATGTTTGCGGACTTTAAAATAGTAATTTGCATAAACGAGTTATTATTGGTCACAGGTAAAATTCAAAATGCCCTTAATTTTTACCTCAGCACATTTCTTCGGGGCAGTGTGGTAATTACCCGGGCACCCGGTCTACACGGGTAGTAAAATACCCGGGTACCCGGTTGAAATCATCAGCCCTAGTACTGAAGTAGACAAAGCACAAAATAAATGTTCAGAAGAGTGAAAAATATTTGGAATGATTTTGAAATCTTAGCAAAAGTCATTACAAATAATTTATGAGATTGAAAATGAAAAGCGTTGGCGCATGTAATAGACTTGAATTGATATGGAAAGTAATATAACGTCGTTTAAAGTACAAAACCGCGTAACGGCAAAATGCAAAACCGCGTATGTGAGGTTGCATAAATTAGAGTAAAAACACTCATATTTCAAAATGGTTCTCTTTTTTATAAAGCAATTGCATTTCTGGATAGTATATTTCAGGACGAATGAATAAGGACTGAGCCAAGACCTTGTATGAGGAAATCCAATTTTTGGCCGCAAATGTCAGTTATGCGGTTTTGTAGAATGACGATACGCGGTTTTGTTCTTTAAACGAAGATATGTATGTACATATGTGGGTATATGAATAACGATCGCTTAAAATCGATCTCAAATTTGTACTTGCGCTGTAGAAATTTTAGGTCTATGTTATGTAGTTTGACTATTGTCAATTAAATCTAATGCTTTGTATTGCATGCGCTCTACGTTTTTCGTTTTCGATCTCATAAATTGTTTATAATGACTTTTGCTATAATTTCAAAATCAAAAGTTATCAAAACAAATTCTATGAGACTGAGAAATATTATTTTCAACTTTTTAGTCCATTTATAAAAGCGTTGTATATTAAAAAGTTGTATTTTATTTTATTTTTTGGTAATTATCTCAAACTGAAAAATCATCATCATCGGCACATGAATTCCTAATTTTTATGAGACCAGAGTCAATATTAAAATTATGACAACATTTACTTTCCAATATCAGCAAGTAAGCGATTCCTAAAATATGGAGACAATACCTTTCTTATCAGTGCACTACCTTTAGATCTACCCAACTTATCTTCCGAAGCTATTTGACTGTCGCTGCATATGTAAATCAGCAATAACTAAACATCAATACTTGTGTTACCCATCACTACTTGTGTTATTTAATGGTATCTATTTAAAACTGAGGCATTATTTTATATTTTATATATGTATATACTTTAGCAAAGACCTTCCAAGCAATAGGAAGTTCCGAATTTGGATAAATCCGACCTCAATAGTACTTATCGAGAAAGTAAAATTTTTAGAGATATCTTGACTCCAGCGACATCTATCGGCCCAATTTTAAGAAAAGCATTTCTGTTTATTTAATATACAAAGGTTTTGAATTTAAATTCACACGGGCTGTAAATAAAGTTTTTAGAGATATATCGACTCCAGTGAACAATGACGTGATGGACCAAAACGGACTTCAGATTCGTGTTCAGGGCACCAAACCACATGGGTATTCCTGTCAAAAGCACATGCCACTTTTTTCTGGGGATGTGTAATTTTTTCTAAAAATTATCCCTTTATTTATGAGGTCATATTTGTTGAGAATTTGAACCAGCGCCACTTGTCGTGATTATGTTCGAATAAAATATATCCTTTTATTTCTGAATGAAATCCAGGGCTGACAATTTAGTTCTTTTCCCGTCAAATCTGGCTTTTTCGAAGTCCATTTAGCGGCAGGAAATGAGAAATTGCGGGAAGCGGAAAATCCAGTTTTTTAAGAAATTTTTTCCCATATACAATATAGTACAAAAATTTATGATATCAATTTCGTGACGAAAATTATACGCATTTTTTAACCGCCTGGAAACGTACGGAAAATGTTTTTTATTCATACGAATCGTTGCAAAAGTTCTGTTTTTTAATTTGTGTTTCTAGCAGTAGATGGAATTTCGCAACGTTCCGATTAAATAAAAAAAGATTTTACGTACGTTTCAAAGGCAGTTAAAAAATGCGTATAATTTTCGTCACGAAATTGATATCATAAATTTTGTGTTTCTAGTTCAGCTTTCGTCACTCGAAAATTTTACCTCAAAGAGGTGTTTTATTTGATATCAATTATTTTGGGGTAGCAAATTTAAAATCGACGAAAATCAAACAATAATCTAAATGTTTTATTTTTCACAAATAAATTGCTAAAAATATTATCTAAGTCTAAATTATGTATTCAAATCGATGTGTCCATTGAAACATATAATTTTTCGAATACGAAATAAAGCGAAAAAGAATGATTATATCCTTTGTATTCGAAAAAATTTAAAAAATAAAAATGTGGGAAATGATAAAAACTTATCAACTTGGTACCAAATTGGATACAATAAACAACTCTATTCGTCTGATTGTCTCGTAGTTTATTTTTGTTAAGATTTATACCGGGTGTGGGGCGCACACATGTGCTTTTTTTAAGAAGTTTTACTTCTGTCACGTGTACGGTGTTGCACTCGTGCTATTAAACTAATGCTTTTTCTCAATTAGTTGCTCAGCGGCAATTTATACATATGTATGTAACTAATAGCGGCACATTGGGTAAACTATATGCATTCATACATACATATTTATGTACAACTGTAGGTAATATTGTACGCGTCTTCCCAAGTAGGTTAAGTGCGGGTGATAAACCCATGTAGCATAGTTAAATACTGTGTACATACCTGCAAATAAAATGGGGTAAAATGTTACAATTTCGGCATGTGACTGAAAAAAACTCTAAAGTACACTAAAATTGTGGTTTACGAGACATGTACGAAGTAATTAGCACAGCTGCATCCTTCAACTTCTCAACTCGCGGGAAATTCCCCGATTTGCAGGGAATTTCGGTTTAAGTGGCAATCGCGGAATGGGTAATTTTTTTCGGGGAACTGGGTATGTTATGTTTATATCTTAAAGTAACCAAAATAGACGGATATATTAATTTTTAACCATTTGACCCTTTTTGGAGCGACATTTTTTCAATTTGAATCGCAATATCTCCACAACAAGAGTTTTACCAGATATAGGCTATATACAAGATGAAAGCTAAGGTTTAGGGCTAGATTTGTGGAACCATAGAATAAAATCGAAACCTACCAACAAAGCAACATGGTGTACGAAGTGAAATGCATGGGAGGAGAAAATGTAGACTGCAACAAAATATATATAGGTACAACGAAAAGAACACTGGGAATCCGTTTAGCAGAACACGAAGCGGACATAAGAAAGGAAAAGAAAAACACAGCACTCGCACAACATATGTTAGAAAACAGTCACACAGCTGATCTTGCAAACGCCAGAATAATAGATGTTGAAAAGAGAGAGAGGACAAGATACACACTAGAGAGCCTTCGCATATTAGAGAATAGAAAAAGAACGATGAATACAAAAGAAGACACAGATGATATTGCGGCTACTTATTTATTATGTTTGTGACAAGAAAATCAGTATGACAAGTGTACCAAACGATTATGGTACAATGCTCTAGCTTTTAAGTGTTTATGTTTTAGTGTTTATATGTTTATGTGTTTATAATGTTAACAAATATATGTATATGAAAGTAAGTGTATATATTTGCTGCGTGATAAATTCAAATATTGAGACTTTATTAACTACATGTTCAATGTAACTTTTGTTCCTAATTGTTTTTGTTTGTATCTTCTTTTGTTTGTTAATTTAAAATAAAGATTGGCCCCTGAGGATGCTAAGGAGTTTAGCGAAACGTAGGGCAAAGCAGCGAAGAAAAAACGTTGTTTTTACTTGCACTAATCACCAACTAGGCCAAAGAAGCTCATCAAAATTAATAAAAAATATAATAAAATCGACTGACCAGTTTTTGAGAAAAAGCCCGAAATGTATATTTTCAGCAGCCCGATTTTTAATTTTCAGACGATAACGTTATGGCACATTTATATTTTATAAACACAAAAGATAGCGTTAGATAGCTTGTTTGAAGACCCTTGTACTGATATCCACATCAATGACGTGGACTGGGTAGTGCGGCCTCAGTGGTAGTTTAAAAAATAGTTTCTTTCGAATTTCAGGCAGCGGCAACGCCCACAAAGGCATACGAATCATAACATCCTGGAACAAGACCTTCTTATTTTTTTTTTGTACTTTAATTTCTGAAAGTCTGAAAGAAATTAAACGAAGGTACGTACAGACCTCACATACATACATACCAAAGCATCTCGTAGTGGAGACACGAACCAAAACACATCTACCTCTATATCTTTCCAACTTGTAGCCGGAACTTAATACCTAAGGTATCGTTTGAAAGGTATTGGCCTATAGAATAACACTAAATATGTTGGGTGTACCCACATTCCCCCTTAAACCGGAAAAAGCAAAAAAAACGTTTTTTGTTTCGCAACACTTTAGCCTAATTTTTAAGAATCCGGTTAATCGTTTAAAAAGCTTGAATACATTTTCTGGACACACTCTGCAAGACCTTTCCAACGATACCTCAAACATGTTGATTGGACGTCTGCATAAAAACTTCCAAATCTCGTGTATATACATATAAGCGAGTCATTTCAGCATTCTACTGTGGCTGCTTTCGTCACTCGAGCGCACTGCCGTGCGCTGTGATAATGCAATTTTGGGCAGAAGTTCAAACTTTGGCGGAATTTGCACTTCATTTACTTTCACTACCTTGGTCTAATGCAGACCTTGAACTTTATTCAGCCAGCTAAACTTGGTGAAAGCAGAGGTACGCAGCGGTATACACTTATATATAGTTATATTAACTTTTATTTATATTTTTCATTTCTTATCAATTTCGATCCCATCTGAATTGTTATACCCGAGCACGATAACTTGAGAAAAAATTGAGATATATTTACGAAATTTGGTAAGTAAGTTTCCCTTTCTTACGAAAACTGCGATAAATAAGTAACTATTTAAGCTAATTTACTCAAAATCGACATCGCAGGACAAAATGCTACTTAGGGAAATTTTTAGGAAATCGGACTAAAATTATCCCCACCTATCATATAACGGTAAATTTCAGAAATACGAAAATTCCGATATTTCAATAACTAAACACGTTAACTTACAACAATCTCTTAACAAGACACACTATTATTGATATTTGTCAAATGGGCGTGGCACATACATAGTAAATTTATATTGATAGCCCCCTTATCGATTCCCACCAAATTTACTCCAATTATTTCAATATGTCATTACATATTATCGAAACTGTTTGTCATCGGGAAAATTACTCTTGCTTATCATGCAGTTTACTGAAAGGTGAAAAACGATATTTAATACGTGCACCGGGTATATAAAATTCGGTTTCGCCCGACCCTTTACTTCTTGACTTGTTACCTTTATGTTTATTTTCTCCATCTACATATTCCCCTTCACCTTTGCCCTTATATAAGTAAGAAGTTTAAGTTTACCTTGATCTTCATTTTTGCCGTTATCTTTACGCATCTTTGTTTTTGTTTTTATTTTAACCATTGCCTTTATGCTTTACTTTCATTCTTGTGTTGATCTTTATCTAAGTCTTACTCTTTAACCTTTTATTAGCGCGTGATGGTTTAATTAATACCATGTGCATAAATTTACTTGTTTCCGTACCCACCATTTCCGTGTGCAATTTCTGTGTGCAGTTGCCAATTTACTCCCAACCAATCAACCGCCGCTAAAGAAGTTTCACTTCAAAAAACACAACTCCTTGGGAAAATTAAGGTCTGGAGATGTGGCAATGGAGAATATCTTATCGAGCGTCGAGTTTGTGGACCCATTTAAAGAAGTACTTTGCTCTAGAATAAAACAGTTAATACACAGAATATGAGTTTAAATGCAAGTAACGATTTCTGTTTAAGAAAAAATAGAAATAACAAAAGATTTACAAATCTCTTTAAAACAATACCGTTCCCACGTGAAGGCTTTGTTATTACTAAGACAACTTTTCTTGGCCACTAATGTAAAATAAACCTATTTTTTTTATTCTTCTTAAATTTCACTGCGAAAATATTGAGAGCTTGAAACAAGAAAGCTAATTTTTCTGCGTAATCGAAATTTAAATAGAGGAATTACTAACTAGCGACAAGTACGGGTATATTCAACTTTGAACAAATTTTTTCCAATTTACCATAAATTTTCAAGCATGTTATCAGTCTCGTCCACCTGCTTACGGAAAGAATCCAATCAATAAAGCATTATTTTCAAATAAAAAGTGGTGGAAAATTTATTTATATTCAGAAGCTAAATAATTTATTTCTGACCATTTATCCAACAATGATTTTGCTCCAATAATGATTGATTTTTCAAGCTTAGGCAACTGATTTCATTATATGTATTTACTTATGCACGCGTAGAAGGAATGTGGTATGTAAATAATTAAGATAAACCTGCTGTATTTATGTATAAATTTACGGCGATTGTTGTTCCAAATTGAGAACCGTTACAAGTCGCGCATTGACGCTGAACATGTTATTAGGTGTCATTAATCCTTTGTTTAAATGCATAAGCGTCGAAAGCCACACGCATATGTCAAATTAAGTACAAACAGATGCATTTAGTAATGATAAATTGTTACTAATTTAAAGCCTTTTAACGCGTACCAGTGGCACAAACAGTTGCTAGGTTAGATATCAGCATTTTTTTAGGGCTGCCGTATTGTTGTATTGTTGTCCCTTTATAATACATACATATGTATTTTGATATTAGGCGCTGCCGTTGCTGCTGCCTTTGTCAATATTGTCATGGAATTTTATTTATACATTTAAGGAGATATACACATATATTAAACTACTATTTGAGTCGGTCGCTCAAGATTAGAACATTAACGGCGCACAGTGGCGTGTTTGATGAGAATCAGTTGTAAAAGTCACAAACACATGATATGGTAACTGTAACCAAATCATATGTTGAAAAAAAATATATATTTTGTTGGCGAAACTAAACTCTTTTCTCATGGGGGAATAAGCAATTATCATCAATTTTACAAGTAAGCATTTAATGCTTTGGCTTTGCAGGAAGCCTTTTGTTGAAGCATTAAACTAAAATAAATTTAAAACATATAACTTGAAAAACTGTCGATAAACGTGATAAAATTATAAATTCCATACAAATTAATAATTGTATTACGTTTATCGGCAGATTCTGATGTTAGAAACTACAATTTTGAAAAACGTTGCTCCGAGTGACACTTAAATATGGACTTTTTTGTGTTATAAGGTCCCACAAATAGCTGTGTGATGCGGATTTTTGAACAACAACTATCAGGTTCGTTTGCCCAAGATTAGCCCAACGTTTTTTTTTTCGCTCGCCCACCCTTAATTCAAAAGTTATAACAAAGACAATTTTTTAGAACTAAAAATTAAAATTTGTGAATTTAAATGTTTTTGCACTCTCATTCAATTGCCTAAGGATAGCCCAACTTCTTTTTCGTTAGCTCAACGTTCAATACTTATAATAAAAACAAATTTGTTTCATACTAAAATATCAAATGTTTTAATTTCAATATTTTTACGCTGTCATTCGATTACCCAAGGTTAGCCCAAGATAGCCCAACCTTTTTTTGTTAGCCCTCCCTTAGTTCAAAAGTTATAACAAAAACACATTTTTTTTCATACTATTTAAAAATTTAAATTTGGGAATTTGAATTTTTTATGCTTTCTTTCGTTTGCCCAAGGTTAGCCCAGAGGCCTATTTCATAAAAGTGACAGGTGCGACAATTGTCGATTTTTCTATAAAATTTCACTGCCAGAATTGTAGGCGACATTTTTTCGGTTTCATTTACGCTTGTAGGCAACTATGAACATTTTCGTAAAACGACAGTGGTAATATAGAATATTGTCGACAATTAAGCTGACAATTGTCATTCCGACAAAATTGTCGCAACAATAACGACAAAACCAAAGAGCTCCCTCGGAAAGCTTTCACAGGAGAGTTTTGTAAATTTATGTTCAATATTTTTTAATAATTTGAATATATATTTCTTAAAAATAAAATAATAAAAATGCAATTATTACATACTAGCCGGCCACTGATGGGCGAGGCTTCGCCACGAGCTGAATGTATGCATATGTATGTACATCTACGTACTTGGAGAAAGAAATCCTATGTCATCATGTACTTCGTTTATTATATATACATAAAAAATCTTGTCTAAATCCGTTCAGTAGCGTGGTTAAAATATCTCGCCTTTCCTTTATATTATGTATAGAAGATAGTAATTTTAAATAGGTGGCAGCCCCACTCAAAAAACTTACAGTTTTTGTACATGCAAAGGCCATGCACTTTCTTTTGGCATCTTATTTTTTTACCCAACTAACGGTGTAAATCTTATAGTTTTTAAACAGGTGGCAACCCTACTCAGAAAATTAATACATTATTCCACATCCAGAGGCTAAGTCTTTTTGTTTGCCAACTGATGCCTACGCTTATTATGATTGAATATGGTAATTTTATTTACAGGTGGCAACCCTATTAAAAAAATATTAGTGCTTTCCAACGAACGGTACGGATCTTATAGCTTTTTAGACAGATGGCAGCCCTAATAAATTCTAAGTAAAAAAAGATTCCTCTCCTGTCGATACAGAGTATATTTGAGAAAATCTCGTCAAAATCCGTTCAGTAGTTTTCGAGATTACCGCGTACAAAAAATCTCGACTTTCCTTTATACTATGTATAGATATAGATGAAAAACATATAAATTTCACTGGCTGGCGACAATTTTGTCAACGACAATTTTGAACCCCGACCATGACCATTTGTCACTTTTTCATTGGAATTTCTCATGGAATGTAAGAGGTGCTGGCAATTGTTTATATGAAACAAAACACCCACCAAACTGTCGAATTGTCACTGACAACATGGAAAATACCGGTCGTTACAAAATTATCACTGTCGCATTATGAAATAGGCCCCAGGTTAGCCCAAACTATTTTCTCGTTAGCACACCCTTAGTAATTTCTAATTCAATAAAAATCAAAACCTTAGTAGGCGAATATCTTCAAAAAAGTAGGTGATAGAATAAAACTGAGAATGCAGTTTAAGTACATTTGAATACTTATTCATGGCCTCATATAACTTTTTTGGAACATATTTACATTATTACAGTGTTATGCATATTTTCAGACCATCTTGTCCCTCAACGTATCACATTTTCTGCAAGAAATTACTTAAATATCCAAATATCCTAGTAGGCGTACGCCTGTCGCGCTTTGCGATTTGTGAGCTTAGGGATTTTTCTGTTAAAATAATTCTAGGTTTCATAATTATTTCATTTCATTCAAAAGTTATAAATTATTTAATAATTATCTCATTTCATTCAATAGTTATAAATTAGTCTATCTGTAATGCCACTTTAGAGCACTGTGCGACGTGACGTCTCGAAAGAGTTCACTGTTTATTTGTTTAGACATCTGGTGTCTTCGATCTGTTTTAGTGCGTAAATTTCCATTACAGCTTAGTGATTATTAATTTAAAGTATTGGTGAAAGGATGATTAAACAATTAAATAATTATTGGGAATTACTATCGACAGCTCCTATAAAATGGCAATTAATCGGGTTTAATCGCCTTTTGATCAATGGCTGCTAATTTGCATCTTCATTAGCCTTCTTCTTCTTGCAAAGAATTTCTAGTCTATTTGGAAAAATTTTCCATTTGGTGATTGTATGGTTGAGCTGTTTATTTGTTTAAAATATCTCTTTTAAGTCTCAACGTACGTACATCCCGTAAACTCGTGTTACTAATTCCTTTTCCCTATTCAACCTACTGCTATCAAGTGCTGCTGATTTGCCGCTATTTAAACTTGATAGCGTAGTTGTTGTTGTCAATTCTATACATGCATTTTGCTTTCTTGTATAGTTTCAGGAAGGCTCTTCCTAAACTATGTATTTGTCAATGTTATTGTGGCTTATTATCATTTAATTTTAATAGTTTTTATTGAGCTTTGTACCGCGATTATTTTATTAGGAAAAATGGAAAAAGCAACTTGCTAGCAGTAGGTTGAATAAGGAAATTAAATCAGCAACACTAGTTTACTGGATGTGCATAGCTCAGTGGTTAAAGCTTCTGAATTTACACATCGATGACGCGGGTTCGATCCCTGCTGAAGTGTAGAAAAAAGAAGTCTGATGAAGAGATGTAGTGATCTCCGAAATAGCTGCTATAACTTCAACCGCTTAGACTTTGTGGGTTTTTCCATTTTTCCTAATAAACATGATCGTAGTACAAAGCTCAATAAAAAATATTAAAATGCTAATGTTAACAAGCCACAATAACATTGACAAAAAAATCAATGGATTTTATTTCGTTTTTGAAAAGGTAATAATGTCAATTGACTTTATTTCGCACCAGTATGCGAAATAATATCAACTGACTTTATTTCCGTTGATCTTGTTACCTGTCACCATTATCTCCCTCATCCTGACAAAGCTTCAAAGGGCAGAGAACGTGCTTTTTTTGACGTACAAAAGTGTGACATTTTAAGAAACGAACACAAAATTGCCTCACACTTTGCTTTTAAATTACAATCAAACAGGAAAAGAGAAAGGGGCAATAAAAAGGCGACATATTTTGGTAAAAACGAAATCACAATTAGCTTGGCAAACAATATGACCGGTTACTCAGAATGGTGTGAGATGGTTACTCTGATTTTGGTGCAAGGTTCTACGTCGATTGTGTTTTTATTAGAGCTCTTGGACTAGGAAAATTATTATTTTTATTATATTAAGTATATTTATTTTATACATTATTTTTAAATTGAAAATGGAATCTTATTTTTTGTTTGCGGGTTCATCTAGCACTTGCTAAGGACTAACCTCCAGACCCCCGTGTACATTAAGGAGCCACTGGGTGGAAAGTCATGCGTGCCGCGCTTGTAGGCAAGAAGTGTAGGCATGCACGCACGGTCAGCGAAATCGAAGGGTTTTTTGGACGTTTCGCTTTTATTGAATTTACATATTCGTATTTTGCTTTTCGCTATTCTCCCCGCTTTAAAACTGAGGACGAAAGAATTGACCAAATAAAATTTACGGCTTAAATGTCAAAAAAAAAAAAAAAACCCAAGAGCGCCGCAAAAAAAAAAGTTTTGAAGACTTTTTTAAAAGAGAATGTGTAAAAAACGCAGGGTGAAAAGGCGTCGTGTAAATTGACTCATAGTTGAGCGTAAATAGTAAACGTGAAAATGATCGTTGTGCGCTGAAAATCGTCGCAGCTGATGTGATGAATATTCTATATGCTATCTCCTCGTTTAGGTATAGCTCGTTTGTCTGTAAGTTTCAGAATCTACTACTTTGATCAGTCCAATCACTTCAGCTATACTGATATCAACTTTCTGCAATCTTTGGATTACTCAGTACGATATCGGATCGACATTTTTGTTTTTACCGAAAGTTTACCGCCCACATGTATTTCAATTGGCACTTTCCCATTAGTGTCGCAAATATGAAATCGGAGCAGATAAAGTGTAACTAGTGATGGGCGAATCCGAGATTTTTAAACGGTCGAGAGAGTCGCCATCATTTCAAAAATACAATCGAGTCAATATCCGACTCGCTGCCCGACTGTACAGTCGAGATGTTTTTCGATTGTTTCGAGCCGGCAGACTTATGACCGACGAGATCGTGTGAACTCAGTCGATAGCTTTCGTAGCCATGTGCAGGTGCGTATTAAGTAAATTTTTGTTTAAATTGATAATACTCCAAGTGCAGATATTCGAGCAGTATTTTAAATATACATACATATTTACATATCGCATACAAATTTGAATATTAAAAATAATATTTGGAAGTTCAAATTTATACTGATTGAGAGATTGTTGGGTGTACGGGAAAATTTACTAAAAATAACGTTTTTATATTTAATTACTATTCGTAACATTAAAACACATCGTTTTATGTATTCTTTATAAAATAAAAATTAAAAAAAAAAACAATCCCCAGAAGCTTGTACTCCCAGTATTTACTATCATTGATCTCATTTATTTGTTTACCAATTAACAAGGATATGGTTATTGTTTTTTTCGTAGTTATTATACATAACAACACTTACCAGAATATGTTTCCGTACAGTGTTTTTTTTTTATTTTGCAATGTTTTTCGTAATAAATTTTTTTCGTTAATTTTAGAAATATAGTTCATTCTGCATCAAATGGCATATAAATTAATGATTCAAAGTTTTTTACAAATATTAGGAAAATTCGACAAATTTTCACCAAAATTTTCAACTTTTTTAGAATTTATTTGAGTACGCAGTTTTGTAGTTCACTCAATTTCAGTATAATAAAATACAAGTTATAAGTGCCTATAAACTACCGTTGATTTTTGGGAATTTTTTTTTGCTAATGATATTGCTCATTTTCTCCATATAACGGATGCGTGATAGAGTCTTTTGTATGGGAATAAATACCGAAGACCGTCAGTAAAAAATTCTCAAAAATCAACGCTAGATTATAACAACTAAAAATTGTACTTGCGCAAGTTCTGAACCAGTTTGGTTTGCTGCAGGGTACTTACCTATGTACATGGAAGAGCAAACGACGTATTTATAACTTTTAGATGGCAAAATTTTTAAACATACTACATAGTAGGTATATAATTAACACATTCTCGCCCACTGTTCCCTGTCCACTTGTATTAATTTGTGCTAGCAACTCAAACGAGAGCTGCATCTACAGTAACGTTTAATAACAAGTGCCGAAAAATGTTTACAGTTCATCAGTTGGTTGTTGTGCGGTCAAACAATCAACGAAGCTGCTGCGCCTGCACAAAGGTCCTCCACTTGGTCTCGAAATGCTACACACATATTTGTGTTTCTAGCTTTTTGCCTGTTTTTGCTTTTAGTTAATGTTCAACATTTCGCTGTTGCTTCCGATAATCTGGTGCGTTAATCCGTCCACGGTGGTGTGTGGTCACAGAGTTTTTTGGAACATTTTTTTTTAATATTTGTGCCTTATTCGGCGCTTTGCAAGTTAATACATCAATGCAGGTGTGTATGTGTCTTCATGGGATTATACGTAGCTTGTTGGCCACTTGTTGCAGACGGCCTTGCGGTCTTGTTTATAGGCAATTTTCAATTCAAAAGCCCACCATAAAATGAATTATTATTGCGCGCGCCAGATTCATATCAGTAAATCGATGTAATTTTATATTCGCAATTTCACGAATACGTTTTTTTCGCAGATTACGTTTAATTTTATTATTAAAAAGTAAGAAAAAAGCATGTGCTATTTTATATAAAAATAAAATGCTGCTGATTTATATGATTTGGCGGAAACTGTTGCCACTTTTTGGCATTTTTTCTGTTTCTTTGCTACTTTTATGAATGTATGTATACACCTGGAGTTGTATTGCTGGTACATGCACTTACGTATATACGTTTACATGCTCTTTCTACTGTACTGTTAACGCTGCATGGATCCACTGCATTTTTCGCGCTGTATCGTCTTAAACGATGCCCAATTCGCGCTCCGATTGCACTTTGCGATTGCGCATGCGCAGTCATCCACCAATTTATTCGGTGCTCTTGAATACCCAGTGCATAAATAAACGATTTACTTGTTTAGTTATCAGGGAACTGGTTAAGCAAACAGAGTTTACTGGGTGTGGTTACCTCAGCAGTAGCATGCGGGCATGGCACAGCGGCTACCACTGAAAGCTAGAAAGAGTCTGACGAGGAGATGTGGTGGATTCCCTAATAGCAGCTGTAAGCTCATTCTACTCATTACTCCATCGTCTGTGGTCCGAGAATCTTAGAAGATTCGAAGAGTAAAAATTTCCTTTTTGGTAAAGAAAAACAGCAGACTTGAAATTTTGTACATTTAACTAATTTTGAGCCAGGTACTAGAACAAAAGCGCCATGAGGCTCAGGTAGTAACTATTCCACACCCTATGAATATGAACCAAGTAAATACCTTTTCCATTTTAATCCTTTTTCAGTTCGATGAAATCATTAAATTCTGCCTTAAATTCATTGGGTATAATAATTTCCACTTAATATCAACTTAAATTATTATATTGTTTTTTTTTTGTCTTCAAACATTGCTTCCGATTCGTTGTGCTCTCCATAAAATTTATGTGTCTCGCGGTTAAAGGCCATAAACGTATCGCATGCGAGGAGGACTTAAAACACGCTGGCATATATCTTACATGCAAAGAAAAATTTGTGTGTATGGATATGTGGTATAGTGCGTGCGAAATTGACGACTTAAATGGCATGCAAATCAATCAATTGAAGTTGAACTGTTAGCCACTGTGGCATACAAGGATGCTAACTGGGAAAGAATTTCCCCATTTTGGCGGAACTCGAAATTTGTGGGCGAATGTGGAAATGTCTTCCAACTTTGTTGGAATTTGATATGCAGGCAATTTCGACCAAAACCTTTTATTGCGAATACCGTCGCATACATATCGACCCCATTTGCGGAAAATTATCACATCTGCCAGACGCCACATTTTCCAGGAAAGCGTTTTCTACTTTAAAAATTTTTATATATCTATTTTCGAATTGGCATAAGTGTAAATCTTTCTATCGTCATAAACTAATGACAAAACCTTTTACCTTTGGTTGATGAAGTTGATCAAATAACCGTCGCCCAGATACATTTAACCGGCATTTAAGCACAAGAATAGTGAAGTGACCATCCGTTCTGTTTTTTGCAGGACCGTACTGTTTTTCAAAGGTCGGTCCTGCGTAGTTTTTCAAACCTAAAAAAACCTGAAAATGTACTGATTTTTTCCAAGTGTCCTGCATTTGTCCCGCATTATATTCGTTATTTTAAAATTATCGGACAATGGATGGATTTTTTCAAAAAAGTGTTTTTTGGTACTTTTCGTAGCTTTTCTTCAATATCTCATGAGGGTATTGATGTGCCTCTTACCAAAAAATATAACTTGTGGCGACTTCAATGAAAATTATTTGCATTTTGTCGTCAAAGTCGAAAAAAGTGAGATTTTCAATCAAATACGCAGTTTCATTTGATTACTTTTTTCGTTATTTAAAAATTTCGATAAAGAATATATATCATTACAGTAAATTTTGAGCCAAAGATAATGAAAATCGGATTAGATATGTAGATGCTATGGAGCGCAATCTGCACAAATTATATATTTTTGTAAAGGGCACTTTGTAACTCGTCGTTTACGTCGATTCATGACGTCGATTTTTGACAAATAACTGCGAAAAGTACCAAAAAACAAAAAAAGGTATTGTTTTCGTTTTGAACGACTCAAAATTTGACTATAAAATAATCTTTTAAAGATTTTCACTTTTCGTGTAAGCTATTGTAATTATAATATGTTTTACTATACTTTCATAAATATTCATGTAAAAAAGATTAATATCGAGGAAAAAAACGTGATTCATTTTTAATGTTTAAAATGTATTAAGAATTTAGAATTATAAATACACTTTTGATATTTTTATACTACGTAAATATATGTAGGCATATTTTTGAAAAATTCTCCTTTCTTTTGAATCCATATTTATGGTCACCGTACTTATAGGTCATTTATTGACGGAGACAAATTCCAAATTAATCATTTCTTGAGTAATGGTAATTTTGAATAATCAGAGTCTTGCATAAGTGAGTAAACAATTGGCCCAGCATCTCATTCAAATAAAGTTTAGCAGGTTCCGGCATGCCTATGCTCATTATGAACATGCTCTCTGTTTTGTTGTATACTTATATCAAGTTGTTACTTTTGAACTTCGCAAGTTCATGTCTTACCTTTTGTTTAAATATCCAACATACCAAGCCCTCTCAATCGAAGTTTTAAATGAGGGAAATTTTACAGAAATTGGGGCGAATTGACCTTGGCAGAGTTGGCATCCCTAGTGGCATACTTCCCGAGGCGGAACGAATTTTTAGCTCGCGGGAAGATGTGTGGTGATAAAATCAAAATATTAAAAATAGTAATACAATATTAGATGCATTTTCGGCAAGTATACGCTAATATTTATATTGGTGAATATCTGCATAGCATTAATGTATTTGTGCGGAAAATCGATAATAAATTGATGCGGTCTGGTAATAGTGCTTGACAAATTTCACAGTTAAATTAGACCAAAATAATCTTGCGAGAATTGGAGTAAAACTATTATCGAAATAAGGCAGTTGCTAAGCCCGGTTTGTATCCATTCGAGCTACATGGGGGGAAAAGGTGAATATATGAGCATTTAAGAATCATGATCAGCTCAGGCGGAAAACGATTTTAATAACTCGTTAAAACATCCCTAAGACTTATATAAATGCCCATATGTATAAGTATATATACTTCGCATGTATACAAATGTATACAAATATAAAGGGAATATGAAACGTTTTCGCATGATTAATTTCTGCAAAAATAAAATTAGGTAGTAAATGTTAATAACCCAACAACAGAATAAACCAATGGCGTAAAAAACTAGTTCTATTAATCGGGCATTTAGTAAACTTAATCCAGTTTAGTTTTTATCGATAAAATAAAAATCTTTGTGTAATGGCCTAGCATCGTTCTAAAAATAAAAGTTTCTAATAGTTTCTGGTATGATAAGTTCTATAACGCAGGTTAGGAGTGATTTGGTTTAATTTGTCATCGCCCTTAAGCAAAACTTGGACCGTGCATATAACCGGGGAAACTTACTAACAATATTTCACTTTCGTACCTTAAAATGTCAGTCCGGTAACAAGTTTCAACCCATGACAATGCTTAAAACTTTCAGCATCAACGTTTTAATTTTAGTAATTTTTTAAGAATTTGATAGCAAAATTGGATCTGCCATTTTGAAATTTAAAAATTGACTTCAGATTCGTAATCAATGACCCCACAAATTTCCGAGTTTCGAGTTTCGAAACAATCCAGCATTTTTTCAAATTGATCGCCCTTTTGGATTCGCTATTTAGAATTTTGAAAAACTGACATCAAATGCGTAATCAGCGACCCCAAAAATCCATTCGTAACGAGTTTAAACCCATGGCAATGCTTAAAACGCTCAGTATCAACGTTTTAATATATCACTCTCTTTTCAAAAGGGAATATTGCCCAATAGTACCTGAGTAGTTACATGTAAAAACCACATTTTAGCTGCACTATAATATGTCATGAATAGCGCGACCTTCAAATAATTTTTTTTTCAAAATAAAAATACACGTTTCTTTTTTTTTTATCCAGCCCAGTATCCTCCCAGAAGACGAACCCAGTAGAAAAATGGGAGGAGTTGAAAATTGCGTTTCCTTTGTGGTATAAACAAGCACGATCCTATTCGCATATAATTGCAACATCTGTTCCTTGCGAACGATTGTTTTCGAAAGCAGGAGCAACAATAACCACGTCAAGAGATCGGTTGACTGGCAAACATTTGGAAAAACTTCTATTCTTGGGAAGTACAACAAAAGAAAATTTTTTCAATTAAATATTTTTTTGTATACCGGAGCGCACTTGTGCACAAGGGTATATTAACTTTGTTCACATAACGGTTGTTTGTAACAGCAAAACCGAATCGAGCTAGATATGGACAAATGTATACATAAATGATCAGAATGAAAAGACAAGTCGATTAAGCCACGTCTGTCTGTACGTCCGTCCGTCCGTGTACACTATAACTTGAGCAAAAATTGGGATACCTCAAGGAAATTTGGTATGTAGGTTGTCCTTTATCCAAGGTAGGTTGGTATTGAAAATGGGCGAAATCGGTCTGTAACCACGCCCACTTCCCATATAATGGAATTTTCGAAAATGCAAAAACTGCGATATTTCAGTAAATATTAGATCCAAATTGTTGAAAATTAGTATGTGGAGTAGAGTTGTGGTAGAAAATAATATTATTATGAAATTTTTGGAAAATGGTCGTAGCACCAGCCACTTAGGATGAAATGCTGTATCTCAGTAGCCGCTTCACCAATCCCTACCAAACTTGGTACGAGGCTTGGGTAAGGCTTGGCTAAGAAATGTGTTGAAAATCTTTGAAATCGGATAATAACCACGCCCACCTTCCATATAACGGTAATTTACAGAAACACGAAAACTGCGATAAATCGAAAACTACTGGAGTTAATTCACTTAACATCGATGATTGCATTAACTACTTAGCACATTTTTTGGATAATGGGCGTGACGCCGCCCACTTATGACCACAAATGTGTATCTCCGCAACTGATTCATCAATTTCTACGCAACTCAGTGCACTTAATAACCTTAGTACGAAAAAGCAATTTGTTGAAAATTACACCCGCTTCCCATATAACCGTAAATTTCAGAAATTCGAAAACTCCGATATTTCAGTGAGGACGCTAATTTACTTCAAGTTAATAGTTACAACAATCTCCTAACAATAAATAAGACTGCTATAGACTTTTAGGAATTGGGCGTAGCACCGCCCACTTTATAACTACAAAGGTGTACCTCGGTAACCACTTACTCGATTTGTACCTAACTAGGCTCAATTATATAATTAAGTCTAACTCTGCATATTATCGGAAACGTTTGAGATCGGGTGAACATCCCTACTTATCATATTTGATATCTGCGACGGGCATATAAAGTTCGGTTTCGCCCGAACTTATACTTCTTTAATAATATAATAATAGATTGGCGCTTACACATATGTTAGGGTTTGGCAGAGCTTCTCCTCCGACTTGTGGCGTGCGCCTACAGTTTCACGCCGACTCCGAACGGCGATTATATTTTTATGAGAAGCTGTTTTTCATGGCAGAAATACACTCGGAGGTTTGCCATTGCCTGCCGAGGGACGACCGCTAGAATACACAATGAGTACCGATACGAGTAGGTATCGATACTTTAGGTCTGATATTATTCAGGCATCAATACTTTTTTGCGATACTACTTCCAAGTTAAAGTATCGATACCTGCATGGCATCGTTTCATTCCTATTCAAGATTGTTAAAATAAACAATTCAACTAAAATTTTGTTGTTTTTGGTATATTCCTTTGCTCAAGTAAATTGTCTTTTAAATGAAAATAGAATCTAAAATATTAACAGATAAATTTTGCGCTGGCAACAATATTTAACCGGCTCCGACACAGCCCGCAGGTCAAGGAGGTCTAAGGGAAGGAATTGAATGGCGTTAATCTATAGACTGGATAAGACAACGCCTAATCATACAATGCTTTAATTATTCAATAATGAAGAGTTTAGCAATAAGGCTCTGTCTCGCTCCAATTTTATCAGCTAATAATATGGCATTCCTACAAAAAAGTAATTTGAGAACGAACAACGTGCATAATTGATAGTGCACATAGGAGCTTATCATAACAGTGTGTTCGCCTTAATCCATAAACTCGGGTTTATAGGCCATTTTCGAGTTTATCATTAGACACTGCTTATAAACTCGGAGGTAACCAAGCAAACTATTTTCACTGAACTGAAAGTTAAGTGAAAAATAAAGAAGATGTAAATTAAGTTCACATTTTTTTTCCAAATAGATATTCCAAATATGAAGAAAATCGGTCCGGAATTACGGGTTTTTCAAATATCTCGACTCCTGCACCACCGAGCGGATTAATTCATCTCTCAAAGTGTATTGTCATCAGTGATCGGACTTTAAAAAAATTCTGTGTGGTAGAATCTGGAAAAAATGTGGCAGATTTCAAAAAAATGCGATAGATCTTTGGGTTTGGATCAAACTTTGTACAAAAATTGAAGTTGCTTAAAATTGCGTTGAGTTTTGGCATTTTTTTTCCTTGACAGTGTAAAGCAGTTCCTTCCATATTAAGATATTTTTTCGAACATATTTTAAGAGATTTCTGCAACCTTGCGGAGTGCTGCCAGCTTTTCTTTTTATCACATCACTAAGTAGCGAACATATTATGGCACGTTCCAGAAACAGCTAGCTGGGATTTGCCGATTTTTACAATTTTCAAGTAAAAGTAAACAACGCCTCAGAAACCTTTCAGGCACTTAAATTTGCCAATACTTTCACAAAAACCGCCGTTTTTTAACATGTTTCGCTATTCATTTTTTTAATAAATCATATATTTTGCAATTTAACACAATAAAACCGCGTTTTCTGTCGAAAAATTAATTACTGAGAAAATTTACTATTTTACAGTTTATTTTATCCTCCCATTCGGATTTGTTTACTTTTACTCGAGAAATTTCATCGTCGCCGGGAATGCGGAATCTTGTATTATATTATTTTTGTTACCATATAGTGTTTAGTGTTGGACAATTTTTGCTCTCAAAATTAAGAAAATTGTGTCAAGCAAAAATAAAACTACTAAAAAACGTGAATATGTGGTAAATTTCAGACCTTGAGTGGCAGATGTGGTAGATGCTCAAAAAAGTGGCAGATCTACCACAATGTGGTAGAAGTCCGATCACTGATTGTCATCCAAGTTTGCGGTTTGAAGTCTTTAGTTTATCGTAAAGTTTGTTAAAAACTAATTGTTTTTGACCCAAACAAACATATATAAATACACACTAGGATACGGTTGCGACGTACTGATTTGGGAAGGACAGTACTGAATTTTCACTCGCCGTACTGAAAATTTTTAATTCTGAATTCAGTACGTAAATGTCCTTATTTTTCGTAAATGCGTGCTGATTTGTACTGATTTTTCAATCTCTATTCCACTTCGTTCACAGAATTATGGTTGGGTGGTGCGATCGGGGTGAACTTGTCAAATAAGGTTAAATTAAAAACGGGTCACCCATGAGCAACCCCTAAAAGTTCTAGCTATATGACCTACAGGTATCCAACCGGTAATATAAAAGTTACATAATCTTTTTAAAAATAACAACATACAAAATTGTACATTGTGTTTATTACAGAAACGGATGTATGTACATATATTATACATATTTTTTACTTACAACGAAATATTTCCAAACAGATTTGCAATCTTTTTTAAATAAATAAAACCATTTTTTGTGTTACAAAGACATAATTTAATGCAAAAAGGCTTTTTAATATGAAAATATATGCTTATTTTTAATATATATATACATATAGGTAAATACATATTCTCGTAACTTTTATATGTTAGTTACAAAGATATAATTCAATTTAGGAATGGCTAATTTAATTCAGAAATGGCTTTGTGAATATGAAAATATATGCTTATTTTTAGCATAAATATGTATATACGTATTTTTCCTGCGTAACGCAGGGTATTGTTGTATGTTGTACGTGTCAAACTTCATATATCCAACTTGTGGCAACTTTACTAATTTGACTAGAGTTGCATAAATTCTTCGACCGAGTAAATACTTGCACAATGTACTCGATACCCACCAAGTACTTGGTCACATGTATCGAAGTACTAAAAATAATCGGTACTTGGTAGAGGTACTCGAGTATTTACTCATATGTACTCATATCGGAACATCACTAGCCATGAATCAGTTAATAAACATAATAAAAAATACATATACTAACTCCATTATATCTGCGTATACCCGTTTTTTTAAATACTTACAATGTTTTCAAAGCTATATTTTTATACCCGAGCGCACTTATGCACAAGGGTATAACTTTGTTCACATAACGGTTGTTTGTAACAGGCAAAACGAATCGAGATAGATATAGACAAATGTATACATAAATGATCAGAATGAAAAAATAAATCTATTAAGCAGTGACTGTCTGTCTGTCCGTCTGTGCGCACGATAACTCAAGTACAAATTGAGATATCTTAACGAAACTTGGTATGTGTACTTTTTTCAGCGTACGACGGATGGTATTGAAAATGGGCAATATCGTACAATAACCACGCCTACCTCCCATATAACGGTAGCTTTCAGTAATACGAAAACTGCGATATTTTAGTAACTACTGAATCTCATTCACTCAAGAATAATATTTATAATCATTTTTAGAAGAAAAATATAATAATTTTTTGGTAAATGGGCTTAGCCACGCCCACTTATAATTACATGTGTATATCTCGGTCACCGCTTCACCGATTTTCCCCAAACTTGTCGCGGTTGTTGGCCTTGCTACAACATACCAATAGCTGAAATTTTTTAAAATCGGATAATAACCACGCCCACATCCCATATAAAGGTAATTTAGAGCAGGGGTTCCCAAACTTTTTTCCCCTCGGCACCCTTGTTGTGCTAAAAAAATTTCGCGGCACCCCTACTCTTCAAATGTCTACAAAAACAAGAAAACACAATGCAAACTTTATGCTCCTTTAGCTTTAATGTGAGGACTGATATTGTTTTTATGATTTCATTAATTCCTTTAAGTTTATTGGGAGCTTTGACAATTTTAGCCTGAAATCATTTGACGCTGAAAGCTTGCTGGTGTATTAGTTTTTAACCGACTTCACAAAAAGAAGGTTATCAATTCGTCGGAATAATTTTGTATTTTTTTCTATGTATGTTACCGCATAACTTTGGACCACGTTAACCGACTACTATAATTCTTTTTTAAAGGAAAGGTGTTGACTGACAGGTGGTCTAATTTAAATCCGACCAGTGGATCATGAATAGATTAACGATAATCTTAAATTCTTAGAAGGGAATTGAAATCGGTTTGTTTTTTTTTTTTGCTTATAAATTGCATGTTTATGTAAGCATTTCTTGAAAATGTAGTCTCACATAGAAATGTAAAAGTAAGGCCCCTATTATGAGTTGCATTCGACTGTGGTCGAAAGTGCTGATCGAACGAATTTTCATTTGGTATTATGACGCTCATTCGATGAAGAATAGCGCTATTGTGAATTTCGCTCGGTTAGGTTGTTTGCAATAGTATATTTTTCACCGCTGAGAAGTTTTGTTTACAAATCGAGCAAACTAAATAGTGTGCTTATACATATGTAGGTATGTAAATTTGTGCAAATTAAAATGAAATAAAAAAGAAAGCAAGTTTATAAAAACGTAGTGAAAATGAGTACAACGGAGTTCTGGTTCAACGATTCGTCAGAGGATCAGAGCTTGGTAAACTGGCCAGGAGTAGAAAATGCTTAAGAGGGTTTAAGTGTAGTCTTTCGAATTAACAAAAATTCTTTAAAATTAGTGTCTAGCCGCCATAAAGTAAAAAACCAATGCAAATCATAAATTTTTCACAATTTTCTAACACTTCGCTACACCATCGAAAGCAAAATTCTGTTCGACAGAAAACTCGATACTCAACGAAAATTTCGACACGGTGGCATAGCTCATAATTTCACTTTCGATGTTCGATCTTCGATAACCAGCGAAGAAAATAACGCTAAGAAAATAATTTTTACAGCCAATTTCACTAATTTATGAATTTTATATGGAAATTGCTAGTGAAACCGGCTGTTATCGATTTTCTTAGCGTTAACTTCGAATTTACATACGTTTTTTCTGATTACTTTCTTTATTTATGGGGCTTTCATGCAAATTGCTAGAAATTCTAAAATGTACATGTCACAGAGATGTATTTTAATTTCGCAGGCCTCTGATATCTTCGCAGCGTCATCATAATAAAAATCTAAATTTTTTGATTTTCTGATCAAACCGCTTGCGTTGTGTAAGGAAAGTCTAAAGAATTTGCCCGTACCACTAGTATTCTCTAACCACTAGCGGCACCCCAGGGTGCCGCGTCACCCACTTTAGGAAGGCCTGATTTAGAGAAATACGAAATCTTCGCGCGAGCGTCGACGAGTTTTTGGCAAAGCGGGACAGTGGCACAGGTAGTGCTCCACGCTTTCGATTTCCTCCTCATCGCGGCAGCCTCGACAGTAACGTTAGGATGCAAACCCATCCTGGCAGCGTGGGTTTCCATAAGCCAGTGCCCGGTGAGAATTCCAATAACATGGCGGAGCATTGGTCGCTCCAGACGGAAGAGAGGGCGAGATCTACGCCTATCTAACCTAGGTCAGATGTGCCTCGCTATCCTGCACGTGGGCTCTGCCGACCATCTTGCATTTTCCCGTTCGATGAAGTTATTCTGCAGCCAGAGTTTACAAGAAGATGGTGGAGTACCCGCATTACGAGCGGTACTGATCGAAGGCAGAAGGGTTCCTTTCCGAGCCAGCTCGTCCACAACACAGTTGCCTGGTATGTCCCTATGACCTGGCATCCATACAACTTGAGTAGAGTAACTCCTTGCCAGCTCATTTAGAGTACGTCTACATTCCATGGCAATCTTCGATGTAGATTTGTCACAATTAAGTTCTTTGATAGTTGCCTGGCTTTCAGAAAAGATAGTTACTGCATGTAGAATAGTAGGAGAATCGATCAGCCATCTAGCAGCTTCGTAGATTGCTGTTAGTTCAGCCTGAAAAACGCGAAAGAAATCTGAGAGACGAAACCTGAGGTTAAGTGAGAGTTCTTGCGAATATATCCCACTTGCTACCTTCAGATCTAGCTTGAAGCCATCGGGGTAGATGGCTGCTGAGTCAGAGTAGGAGGTCAGGAAATCAGATTTGAAAATGATTCTTTAGTCCAGTATGCGGGACTGTGTAGTCAAGGCGCCTGAAGTTTCCTGGAAGATCTTCCAAAATTCTAAAGTGTCCAACTCTTGTATCACTCCACTTGTCAAAACTTTTTTTAGTTACACTTTTATTTCAACATATTTTGATTAAAAGAAAAATACTGATAAAAATAAAACTTTTCATAAAAACAGGGTTGAAATCTTGAAATTCCTGCCCGTAAATTGTTTGTAAGTCAAATATGAGTGGCATTGTGCTACTATGATAGCACGGCCGAGTAATCATAGCCAACTTATGTACAGTAGTCGAAAAAATTATATCCGCACCAAATTTTGACAAGTTTTAAAACATTATTTTTGTTGTTATTTAATTTCGGTTAGTTTTTTATAGTTCGTTCTTTACTAACATCCGTATAAATACAAGTTTAAAGGCAGTGCCACACGATTGGGTATTTGCTAAAATTTGGTGTAAATCGTATCCCAATTGTTTGAACACCTAAAATATTTTTCATTATCGCTGTATTGTAGCAATCTTTTGAATGCAAAAAAAAATGTCCCACTTTTTTTACCAATAGCCCAATATACAAATTTACAAATCTGTACAAATGTGCCAATCGAGTGAGACTGCCTTAAAAATTTATGCAATTAAAAAAAAAAATCTACAAATTTTCGTTAAAATTTCTAATTAAATTCTGAGTATGCAGTTTTTGTAGAATTTTTAAAAGTTCGAAATTTTGTTGATTTTTTTTTTTTAATATTGCACAAATGAGTAGTCCACTTGCAAATAGCGTTATGTGATTTTATAATAGTGATCCATAAATAATAATAATAGCTATCTTTTTTTAGCTTTTCGCGTTCGCTCTTCCATGAAGATTGGTCTGCTTCTTTTTTACGACGCCTTCCACTAGGCACCGAAACTACCACGTTTTCTTGCAGTTCATCAGAAGAAGGAGACTTTTGAAAGTGTATAAATAAGTATTATAGCGACTTTTGCAATTGTAGTTAACATTTGATGCTGTTTTTTCAGAAAATAGAAAGATTTTTCACTGTATTGTTAGTGGACATGAAACTACTTTAAATACTGGTACGTTACTCACCAAAAACTAAAAATCTAAAAAAATTTACATAGCGCCTTTGCAAGTGGACTGCTCAAATTTGGAAACATGGGTTTCCACGGGTTTTGTTAAAGAACGAACTATATTTTTATTAAAAGTTCAATAACCTTTTTCAAGTTTAAATGCCTTAAAAACATACATTTCTACATTTCGAGGTCAGAACCCCCACATCACCCCCCACCCCCCCAAATTCGGCCTTGGTATATAGTATTGTACTATTTTTTGGGTCTGCGTACTATATACTGTTGGAAAAAAATATAGTATGCAAAAAGACTATATTTCTTCATTTATAAATATAAATATATATCAGTCATTTGTAAGGAATAAATGTTTTAAAATTGATGACATTTATACTGAAATATGTATAAATAAATATGCTTTAAAAAGTAGGGTCCACAGATCAAAAATGGTAACATTTTTAGAAATACTTAGAAAGATTTACCAAATTTACTTAAAATTATTTCGCTTATGCTCTCTATTCCTGCAACTTCGGCATTCACAGAAAGAGTTTTTGCTATTAAGATTTTGAAATGGTGAGATGAGAGAAATAAAGCGAATATCTCACTAATAAAAAATTAACATTTGATTTATATTAATTTAGATATCTACTAATAGCGATAAAGCATACGATACTTTCAAAGGAATATTTTTTTTTATAGAGGAAATGCATACGAAAAAAAGAAGTACAATTAAAAAGCATTTTTACTTTTTCTTAAAAAAAATACTATATATGTTTGAAGTGTACTATATTTTTTCAGATTTTTTTGGAAAAGTACTATAAATTTCTTTGAAAATGTTGGCAACCCTAGTACCTACAGACCTGCCTTTCCAATAGGCATGCCGAGAGCTAGATAATTTACTCAAATCAATTTCTCAGAACCTCAAACATTTCCTCTTGGGATGATGTCCAGTCGGCATTCGGCTTATGAATAAATATAGGGTTCGTCGGACTTTTGGCAAGCACTTTTCGCAAGCGGTTACCCTCCGATTGTTCCTCTATGCTATCATAGTAATCTTTCCAGGAGTCCCTTTGGGCTTTCCTGGTGGCATTCTTAAGTTTCTTCAGGGCTCCTTTATAAGCAGACCAAGAACCATTACGCTTTGTGGCGTTGAAGAGTTTCCTAATTTCGGTCCTTGAAGAGGCGATTTCTTTGGTCCACCAGTGTGGCTTCCTTTTCTCTCGGAAGTACAATTGGGCAGGACGCAGAGAAGGCCGTGTTACAGGCATTGGTAATGCAATCTATGGCTACTTCAATTTGTTGCGATGAGCTTAACTCAGCGAGAGAAGCAAGGTTTGCGAATAGAGGCTCTGCTTCATCAGTAAGCCGAGCCCACTGAGAGAAGCGTCGTTGAGCAAAGACTCCGATAGTACCTTTCTAATCCTAGTCCAGTCGGTACATCTCTTATTTCTATAAAGAACCAAACAGATTTCCGAATGATAGGTACATCAGATCAGAGAATGAATGGTTGTTTAGTACATGCCATTCCCTAATGCTCTCCAAGAAAAAGTTAGGCGTTAAAGTAATATCTTGTAACTCCCTCCTGTTTGACCACATATGTATGTGTATCTCGGTAATCATTCGAGCAATTTGTACCAAACTCGGAATGATTATTGTGCTTGCCACACAAAAGCAAAACGCTGAAAATTATTGAAATCGGACTAAAATTACGCACACTTTTTATTTAACGGTAAATTTAACGACGCTAATTTACACAAAATTGATACTAACGACTTGAAAAGAAGTAACATTATTAAGGAATTTTGGAAAATGGGCGTGATACCGCCCACATATAACTATATAAGTTTATCAAAGATGTTTGAGATAGGGATAAAACCACCCCTGCTTACCATGTAACGGTAGTTTTCGGAAAGGTGAGAAAAACTATATTTAATACTTGTGCCGGGAATCTAATGCTCTGACCGAACTTAGACTTTTTTACTTGTTTTTGTTATTTTTGTACAAAAATATGGTTAAGGCTACATAAATATCTTTATTGTTGTGGTTTTTATTATATGGGTATGTTGTAAATGTTATATATTTAATTTCGATTCGAAGCGTAAACAAAGACGAATGTGAATATATGTAATTTAATTTGTTGATCTCCATATATTTATTTATATACTAAGGATGTCAATGCCGTAATCCCGGTTATTTTAAGTTATTTGCCAACAATCCCGGAATTTCCAAAATTTTATAATTTGCACTAATAGCAATAATAGAAACGCCCTATGCTCAACAGTTTTAGCTTTATTTCATTTGTTTATTTAATGCTTAATCTATACTAATATATATTTTGAAAGCCGTTTTCTTGTGTTGGCAAAGCTCGAGAACGGCTGAACCGTTTTTTTTTTTTGAAATTTCGGACACCTGCCGCACACGTCCCAAGGATGGTTATAGGCTAAATAAAATTCGATATATAAAGGGGGGAGGGGGCGTGAAAGTGTTCATGGTAGAATACTGGAACTTGGTATTGCGGTATATGAAATCAATCGTATATTCTTGGAGAAAAATTGCAGCTAATGGGAAAGTGGGAGTGGCACCTCCCATACAAACCGAATTTTTCATACTGCAATTCAGGAAATGTTCATGTTACAGTACTGGAAATTGGCATGGAGATATGTGAAATAAATCGCATAATCTTGGAGAAAAATTTGAGCTATTGGCAAAGGCCTTATTTTGCATTTTTCGTAAAAAACGGTTGTATATAAATTTGTAGAGAATTTAATTTTCCACATTTTTTTATATACAAAAAAAAATATTTTTTTATTGTAAATAATTATCAAAACGTGCGATAAATGTTTGGATTGTCACAGTTTTCGACATTTTTAAATAATTTCTTACAAAAATGCGTAGTACATTCAAAAGCCAGAGTTGTAGGGAACTTTTCTCTTTTAGTGTTGGATTCTCCGGGACACAAAATTTCTGAAGCCAAAATCTAATTTACGGTTAGTTTAGACACCATATTTAAGACGCCATGTTGAATTTTTCAAAAGCCCTCACGGATTTTTCTCAAAAAACCTCAATAACTTTAAAAGATGGGGAGGTTTAAAAATACCGTAGCTATTTTGATATCGGGGGACAAAACTTCATCAAATGCCATTAAAATACATGTATTCAATTTCCCACTGACTTATACGCAAAATATTGACCACTTTGTGAAAAATTCCACGAATTTGCTGAACTTTAGGGACTTTGAGGCACGTCTTTCCGTTATCCGATTTATAAAATTTTTCGCAGGTCATGATTTTATGACCAAATGAATCTTTCTGGGAGAGTCTTGCTTCGTAGGAAAAAGTTGCAAAATAAGGCGCAGGCTGCTGCACATGCATGATGATATTCATTGAATTATTTTATAAAGCTTTAAATAAATAGGGGAGCGAAGGGTGTTATAAACCACATTAGGAAAAATGTCTGTAGAAAAAACGGAAATCTCGATTTTTGCTCATTTTTTTATGGATAATACAGCGCAAAAAAAAAAATTTAAAATAAATAAAGTTTCCATCAGCTGCAGATTTTGAAAAAAAAATAGGAGGTCAAAGTGTAAAAACTTGCGATTTTTGTAATATTTTAGAATCTCTAGCAAAGAAACAAAAGGTGATAGAGCCTTCCTGGCTTAAATTAAACCTAGATTTCTCGACTACTATCTCTGAAAAGAGATCTTAAATATTTGAGATCTTATAATATCTTTTACCATTATTATCTTAAACTAAATTCTGGCAAATTTCTATGCCTATTTCCCTTTTTTGAACTGGAAATTGATTATGAATTCATAGAAATAAACTTGCAGTGAAACTCTGGAATTTAGGGAGCCCGTACCTGCGTACGCCCATAATCATACGCGACCTTTTATATTGCGGAGAAAGTGTTTCACATCGTCCACGGGTGTTTTCGAAAGAACTATTCTACGGAAGATCTATGGTCATAGGTTGCCACACGACAAAAAATTTTCCGACAAGAATTTACAAAAAAAGTTACCAACAACTTATCAAGTAAAAAACAACGTTTTATTATACAATAAACTGTAAAAACAAACCTCGTTTACATATTTGCCATAAATAAGAAATGGGTACAATAAATAGTTTTATTAAAAGAAAACTAAGCAAATGCATTTTACATATGAGGCAATGAAGGTCCTCTGGCCTACCTCCAAACAAAATTTTAGTAATATCGTCGCTAACATTTGGGAAAATGCCTTTTCAATTACGATACCTTGCGCATGCATTTAGAGTGATACGCAAATTGGCAAATCGTCAAACTTCGAGCCTTCTTAGAAGCAGAGGATACTGGCTTTACAAAGTATCAAATCCCACACTTTTTTCCTAATGACACCAACATTTTTGACAGTGGCGGACCCAGGTAGGGGAAATTTCCCTCCCCCCCAAGACTGTGTAACATGTATTTTCATAATATTCAACTGAATATCGTGAAATATCATTACAAGAATATATAATAGGTTTGTCCCACAAGCTACTTGTAGAACAACTCGGCCAAAGTTCAAACTGTGAGCGTATATCAAAGAAACCCGAAAACTTACTTGCGGAGCTCGAAGTGACTTCGAGAAGCTTGGGGAACAAACCTAATGTATGGATGCTTTTGAAAATTTTAATGCATGGAAAAAGTGTGTAAAATTTCACTTGAGTTTGAAATTTTAGCTGTGTGCTAAGTTCGAAGTATTATGTTATATTAGTAGGCCTATCAGTTTTTGAAGTGAAACTTCTTTAGCGGCGGTTGGTTGGTTGGGAGCAAATCGGCAAATTCAGCGGAAATTGCACACGGATCTGGGTGGAAATGATGCAACGGAAGTGATGCAACGGAAATGGTGCAACGGAAATGATTGGGGCTGAAACAAGTACTTCTTGTGTATATGCAACGGAAATGATGCAACAGAAATGATGCAACGGAAATGGTTGGGGCTAAAACAAGTGCTTCTTATGTGTATGCATATAATAATAATAATAATAGATTGGCGCTTACACATATGTTAGTGTTTGGCCGAGCTTCTCCTCCGATTTGTGGCGTGCGCCTTGATGTTGTCACACAAAGCGGAGGGACCTACAGTTTTACGCCGACTCCGAACGGCGATTGTATTTTTATGAGAAGCTGTTTTTCATGGCAGAAATACACTCGGAGGTTTGCCATTGCCTGCCGAGGGACGACCGCTGTTAAGAAAAAACCTTTTTTCTATATTTTTGCGATGTTGCTTTGACCAGGGTTTGAACCCAGGCATTGTGGAGTGGAAGCGCGCACTGCTTACCACTACACCACAGCGGCCGACGATGCATATGGTATCTATAAATTTAACAAAAATTTGCTAACAAAAGGTTAAAAATAACACTTAGAAAAAGACCAATACAAGAATGAAAGTAAAGGTTACTACGTACATAAATGAAGAAAAGGATAAAGGCAAAGGTAAAAATAACAACAAAAACAAAGATGCGTAAAGATAAATGCAAAAATGAAGACCAAGGTAAATCTAAACACTTTACTTATATATAAGAACAAATGTGAAGGGGAATATGTAGCTGAAAAAAATTATGAACATAAAAGTAAAGACAAAGAGGAGGATGAGGATACCGATAAAAGCAAAGATGAAGATAGGGGAAGAAAGATTAAATTAGAGGTAATTAAAGAGGAAAGGATATAGACACACAGAGACTCAATCTGAGAACTATTTTTGGATCTTAGAGATTTTCGGGATTCTCGAGACCTACCGATAAAATAATCGATATTTTTATCGGTTTTGTTATCGATATTTTTCGATTTGTTATCGATATTTACCGATTTTGTTATCGATATTCATCGATTTTGTTATCGATATTTTTTTTAACGTATGGTAGCATTCATTTTGTGTTACTGTCAGCCATTGTTATTTCTGCTTGTTTGTGAAATGTGCAAACGTTTGAGAAGACATTTATAAACGCGTTTTACTTAACTAATTAATTAATAATTGTATATTAAGGTATTACAAACGCATGCGAACCTTTTAAGGATAATATATTTGTGTAAATAAAAGTGATAGGTGTGGAGTTATAATAAAATGTGGTGATAGCAGGCGGGATATTTTAACAACAAATAACTTAAGTACTATTAGCAAGAACATTGTGAAAGTGGTAAATATCGTTAAAGGAGGCCTCCATTAGTATCCCCACCGAGTTTCACAAAAAAATTCACTATACTTTACACGGAATAGCAATTGGTTCCGTAATGGAAATCTCAGCCGCGATATTTATCAATTTTGTTATCGATTTTAATATCGATATTTATCCGATTTTGTTATCGATATTTATCGATTTTGTTATCGATATTTATCGATTTTGCTATTGATTTTTTTATCGATATTTATCGATTTTGTTATCGATATTTATCGATTTTGTTATCGATATTTATCTATTTTGTTAAAGATATTTATCGATTTTGTTATCGCTATTTATCGAATTTGTTATCGATATTTATCGATTTTGTTATCGCTATTTATCGATTTTGTTATCGATATTTTTATCGATTTTCTAATCGATTTAGCTACCAATGGTATTATCGATGTTGCTATTGAAATTTTTATCGAATTTGTCATCGATTTTGGTATAGCTATTTTGATGGACATTATAATCGATTTTGTTATCGATAGAGTATAATGATAAAAATGAAGATAATGGAAAAACAGAATAACATGAATGTTATTAAAACAAACATCAGCAAAAGCAGATGTGTGTATGTATAGATAAATAAGTAACGTAAGTTTCACTTCTACAGTGTGGCGCACTTACTTTTTTTTCGAATTCACTGAATTTTAAAAATTTTTAAATTATGTACTTAATGTTCAATTTTTACTTTTTTTGTTATATTTTCGAATTTGTATTGTTTTAGACAGTTGAAAGTCACAGCAAGTTTGAATACTTTCACGGGTTTAGAAAACAACGAAAGTTCCAAAATTTTGAATTTTATAATATTATTAAATTTCTTGAGATTTCTTATTTTTAGGATAATTTCCAAAGTTTCAAAAACTATCGAAATCCGGGAGATTCTAGGAAATTTGGTAAAATGAGAATATTTTGAAATGTACAAAATTATTGAGATTTTAGAAATATTTATGTTTTCCAAAATTTTGAGAATTTTATTTATCCTAAAATCCATCATAAGTGTAAAAATGTGAAACATCACAAATTGTCGAAAAATTCTTATGTTCATGGTACTTGTATGTAAAAAATAGAAAATTCTTAGAATTCTAAAAGATATTAACATTTTTGAAAAATTCCAAAATTCCAAACTTTTCTGAACTTTTCCAAAATTTTGTATTGATATAACAAAGTTTGAGAATTTTAAATTTTTTGAAAATTTTGAAAACATCAATCTTCAAGAATTACGAAAATTTTTTAAATTTTCAAAAACGACGGAATAGGAAAATGTTTTCAACATTCGAAAACTTGTTTTTGCTTGATCAATTTTGTATATTCGACACTTTTATTAGAAAAAATTTGTTAGAATTCCTACAATTCTCAAAAATTTTGAAAAATAAAAAATATCTAGAAATCTAGTATTCATCATTATATTGAATTATTGGGATTTACTAAAATTTTAGAAAATTTTGGAATTCCACTCAAGTTATTAAAAAGGGGAAACTCCAAGAAATTAAAAACTATCAAAACTATAAAAATTTTAAATTGCGGTAATTTTTAAATTTATATACACGATATTTTCGGGATTCTCGGGACTTGTCGATAAAATAATCGATATTTTTATCGGTTTTGTCATCGATATTTTTATCGTTTTTGTTATTGAAATTTTTATCGATATTGTTGTCAATTTTGCTATCGATATTTTCGGAATTTATCGATATAATAATCGACATTTTTATCGATTTTGTAATCGATATTTTTAACTGTTTTGTTAGCGATATTTTTTACCGATTTTGTTATCGATATTTATCGATTTTGTTATCGATATTTGTCGATTTTGTTATCGAGATACTTATCGATTTTTTATCGATATTTATCGATTTTGTTATCGATATTTATCGACTTTTTTGTCGATATATATCGATATTTATCGACTTTGTTATCGATATATATTCATTTTGTTATCGACATTTATCGATTTTGTTATCGATAATAATCGTTTTTGTTATCGATATTTAACGGTTTTGTTATCGATATTAGTTATAAGACAAAATAGATATGTAACGGAAGTTTAACTTCTCCAGTGTGGCCCAGGCGCACTTACTTTTTATAACAGTTTCTTTGCTCTCCGGAAAAGCACACATCTTGACATGCGATAGTTTGACATGGTAGCGACAATATGAGAAAGAAGGTTCTACAAAAAAAATTTTCGGCCTTTTACTAATAATTTCATTGCACCTACGTGATGCTACATAAGGCGTGCCTCGGGCTATTACCGTTTCGGTTCTGGTAATGCATTTTAAGGTGCACCTAAACTTTTTTTGTATGTAATGTCAGTTAAGCTACTCTGGCGCTGAAGGCGCCAACACAAAAACATGTAAATACTGACGCGATAAATATTGAACATGTAGAATTCTCGTGCGATCCATCAATATGGATCACGATCCAAATATCAAAATAAATATTGGATGTGTGACAGGCACCCTACACTGTGATAAATTAACGCGTAGACTTCCCAGCGATACTATTCTTCATATACTATTCTGGTTAGTTGTCTTTCCTGAGCGCTATGTTGCCTGATCAATGCACTTGTTTCCGGCAGGGTTGTCTCAACTACACACAGCCACAGTACAATTTATCAAATTTAACCCAACTATTTTAGTCTGACTTTATACACGACAAACTTATCAAAAGTTACCGAAATAAAAAAAGAGTTGCAAAGTTACCAAGCACTCAAAAAGTTACCTATTTTGGTCACAAGTGACCAAATGTGGCAACCGTGTGTATGACCCTACTTCACGTTAAGCGCATAAAAGTACAACGATTGCGTTGGCATGGCCATGTTGTACGCATGGATAACGACACTCCAGTGAAGAGATCCTTCACCTCGGCACCCAGGTGTGGACAACGAAAGCAAGGGTGCCCACGAACAAAATGCAAGGACCAGTTGCAGAAGAACATATTTGCACTCGGGAAGAACAAATGGTGCAAACCCAAAAAGGAAAGAGGCAATTGGCGAAGTTTTTATTTTCGGCCCAAACCGACGACAATTGTGGTGCTAAATAAAGATAAGAATTTATTAAAATTATTTGCACAGCCTTTAAGGGAAAATAGGATTGATTTGAAAATATCTGGTCGCAGAACAATGCAAGTAAACTAATAATGTTAAGTATGAAGTCATAAAATTTATTTAGCAACTAACAACAATCACAACACGATACCCATGTACATATGTATGCATATGTATATGTATTTCCATGCTCTCAACTATTTCTTACCCAGAGCTATTAAATTGCACCCGCGCAATTTAACATAACTTTTTTCGTGCAAATAAATATGTCACGATTTGTCGTCAGAATAAGCACACGTCAGTTTTTATTTACCCGTTTGTGCTTGCAAATCCCATTTGAAAAATGTATCACTTCAATATCTGTCGTGTCAGGGTGCCATGATTCAGTTCTTACCTAGCATTTGCTGCTGTATTTTGATTGTAATTTACAATATGACAAATGTAATTCTATATTATATTGGTAATATCTGTATATATTTTTGTCTTTTTTTTTGTATAATAGTATATGCACCATTATACGCTCTGCATTTAAAATTTTGAATTATGTTGCTGTCAATGTGTTTTTATGCTTCTGTTTACGAGTTTTTCAATATTAATTATAAGGCGAATTATTGAAACGTAATACATACATACATACATATGTATATAGTGTCTATGCACTGCTTGAGAGCGACTAATATGAAGTCGTGGGTTCGAAACATCAACATACGTTTTTCTTATCGAAATCTGCCGTATTCAGACAGTGGAAGAGCTTCAAGTACACAAGTCAAGCCTTCTAGTTAATTATTAGAAAATTGAGTAAAACCTTGGCCTCTACCTCTTAAACTTGTATGCGCTACATTTTTATTTTATCTATAAAAAGTTTATAAAAAGTGATATCAACTCGAAATTTATTCCGTTGCGTGTCAGCACTGCCAATTAACAACTGGACGAGTTTCTTTTCAATCGTTAGTCGCTAATCTAGTCAGTAATTACACGGTGGTTATGGTTATGATTTATGGTTAAACGCACTCATTTCTTGTGGTGGTAAATAGTGGCAGCATGAAAGAAAAACAAATTTCCAGCTCTGTAATTGTAATGTCGAGAATAATGAAAAATGCCACTCTCTGGGCTTAGTCCGGAAATGCAATAAAAAAGACAAGTATATAAATATAATTATTTCTTCAAAAATCATAATATAATAAAAATTTAAAGTAATGATTTAAAAGGGTGGACGTTTTTTATTTACAAACCAATTATTAATTGTCAGAACAAACAAATAAGTCGGTTATTTTGAGGTTATTATAAATTTTTTAATTAAACAGTTTATTTGGGTATTAACAAGGGTGTCAAAGGTGTTGTATTATCGCAAGTTGTTAACTTTATAGCTCATAAATGATATTAAGGGGATAGGCTTACTTTAGGTTATCTCTTATATCCAAGTCCTTGGTCAAACGACAGGACCAAGCCATCGGCGGCGCTTTTTTTAATTCGGTGTACTATGTGCATGTCGTTGTAAAGCTCATACAGCTAATGGTTCCATCGTGTACTCACCGTCGCCAACGTGCAAAGGCCCATAAATATTCCGCAAAATCTTTCTTTCAAATACTCCAAGAGCCGCCTCATCGGATGTTGTCACTGTCCACGCTTCTGCGCCATATACAAGCCAGGCATGATAAATGACTTAGAGAGTGTGGTTTTTGTACGTAGAGAGAGGACTTTACTCCTGAATTGCCTACTCAGTATAAAGTGGCAAGAGAGCAACTGGCAAGAGAGTGATTCTGCGTTGGATTTCAATGCTGAAAATATTATCGGTGTTAATGCTGGTTCCCAACTAAAAGAAATTCTCTACTTTCTCGAAATTATAACTGTCAACAGTGACGTGGGTGACTGTTTGATTGATAGTAGAAGATACTTCGTCTTGTCCTCGTTGATCACCACAATCCCCGATCACTTTAGACCAAAATCGACGTAAGAATAAAAAAAATTCCAGGAAGAAATTTTTTGACGCAGTTAGGTGTCTCCTGTTTAGGTGAACACAAAATGCCAATTTTTTCCCCAATTGAGATATGGGAAGTGTCCGCCATCTTGAATTTTATGTTTTTACGATTTGCGCGCGAAGTTTGCATTTCTCGCGAAAAAAGGTAAACAAATTTGTAGAGAATTCGATTTGCTACAATTTTCATGTGCCTATCAGTTTTTAAAAAATGATTTATTGCTAATAATATCCAAAAAAATGCCCAAAATTAGGTAAGTGGTTTTTTCGAATTTTGAGCAATTTCTATTTGGAATAAGTGGCACATTTAAATGGAAAAGTTTTAGAGGACAAAATTTCCAATAAACGCACTATTTGTATGTTCACGTACGACGTGTAGATCTCGATCAACAACGCGCTCCCTTGCTGCTGCCTTGAGCGCGTTGTTGGTCGAGACTTACACGTCGTACGTGAACATTTTGTATTCACCTAAACAGGAGACACCTAACTGCGTCAAAAAATTTCGTTCTGGAATTCTTTCGTTGAAAAAATGGAATGCAAAATTCGCGCGCAAGTCGTAAAAAACACAAAATCTAAGATGGCGGACATTTCCCATATCGCAATTGGGGGAACAATTTTCATTTTGTGTTCACCTAAACAGGAGACACCTAACTGCGTCCAAAAATTCTTCCTGGAATTTTTTCGTTGGAAAAATATAAAGTGATCGGGCTAACACCCAATCGCTTTGCTTCCTTATTCAACTTGGAAAAGGCAGAACAGACTTCGCCGTGCCTATTACCGATAACGTCGATGTCATCGGCATACGCCAGCAATTTCACACTTTTGCTCTTGAGCCATTCAGTTCTGCACCTCTTTTTACCTCCACTAACATCAGATTAACGAAATCACATGAAAGGGAGTCGCCCTGTCTGAAACGGCTCGGAGAGGTCCTTCTCAATTCTGACGTAGCTGGCGGTATTGCTCAACGTCATTTTACACAGCCGTATTAGGTTCGCAGGGATACCAAATCCAGACATCGCGGCATAATAACAACATCTTTCCAAGCTGTCGAAAGCGGCTTTAAAATCGGCAAACATATGGTGTATGGCGCTGCTATTCTCGCGGGTCTTTTCCATGGTTTGGCGTATTGTGAATACCTGGTCTATGGTGATTTTTCCGGGTCTAAAGCCACATTGATAAGGCCCAATCAGTTCGTTAATGGTGGGCTTCAGTATTTCATACAATATGCTCGAAAATTTCAGTAACCTAATCTTAGAAGGCTGATCCCGCGGTAGTTCGCGCGAATGGTGGAGTCGCCTTTTTGTGGATTGGGAAGAGCATACTTATATTCCAGTTGTCGGGAATGCGCTCGTCTAACCATATTCTGCATAAGAGTTGACGCATGCACCTTGTCAACTCATCGCCGCCGTAATTGAATGGTTCAGCTGACAGGTTGTCAGCTCCAAAAGATTTGATGTTTTTCAAGCGCGCTATTGTGATCGTACGTCGTCATAGTTAGGTGGCGGAACGCCGGCTTCATCATCATCAACTGGATTCTTCTTCTTCTTATTTGGCGCTGTAACCGCCTAAGCGATTTTGGCCGAGTCCAAAACAGCACGCCAGTCATTTCGACTGGATTAGGGATGGGTAAATTAAATAATCGAGCTTTAGCTCTGGAATGGGAAATTTTTGAAATCGAATTTTTCTATTAAATAATCGAATTTCGTCTTAATTTGTAAAAAAGCAACTTTGCACCTTTCTTCTTTCTGACTAACTTTGACGTTACACGATTAAGAACTTGAAAGCAAGTTTCAATACTCTCACACTTTTTTACTAAAACACTCGCACTTTTTGAAATTTTTATACTGAAAATGCGACTGTGTTAGTGTGTGGCACCATGCTTGCCACTATTTGTTAGCTTTCAGGAGGGTCCGGGTTCAAATGCCGTCAGAAGCAACATGGTTATAAAATGATAGAATTTTTTTTGTGTTTCCGAATTATGAAAAAGCATATCCGAAGTGCAGAACGCAATCTTACTCCAACGAAAGAAATCTCCACAATTGGACTAGTCCACGACTATCTTACGGTCAGTGTTGATTGGACAGGTCCTTTTCCAATGGCACGCCAATGCTAAAAATGGCAGTTGAAACCATTGGCAGGGGAATTATGAGGGACTAGTGCTGGTAACAATAGGGACTATCTGAGGGCTTACCTAGAGTGAGTCTGAATTGCTGCAGGGCATATTTGCCTTAGGGATGCAAATCAATAAAATACATCGAAGTTTTGAGACCTGATGCAACGAAATATTGCATCGATGTATCCTATATAAAAATCGATAGAATCGCTGCAGCGAATGAATTAAAAATATATAAGAAAATGGAACAATCTGAACTTCGATAAATGTCATTGACATTAGTTCACTTTTCAATTGTGTATTAGTGTCAGTGACATTAATTCCACTGACATTATTGCACGTCACCATAAATGTTCAAGTATTAACTCACAGTGAATTTACTGATTTAAATAATTACACATCCCAGATATCCAAATAAATTCATAAAAAATAAATAAGATTTCTGACGCTTTATGATCTTAAAACTTTATCTAGTGCTTGATTTCCATTATGTCAAAATGACTGACATCAAAAACTGCTTTAACTAACAGCTGTTCACTTTTTGTCAAATACGTCATAAAAACTGACCAAATGTAGATATCGCATGTCAGGTGATTAACATTCCGGTTTTCATCACTGATGTCAAATATGAAGTGAAACTTTTGGCATAAGTCAAAAATATTGGCCGCTTAGCTATGGACAAACCAAAAATGTGGCTGGATAGAACTCTTCATGCCATACCATCTGTTTTGTTACTGAAATATCTCGCTTTAAAAAGCAAAATCATATGTTTTCATTAATTGTAAGACTTTTGTATTCATTGCATAAGTATAAACATACGTATGATTGCATAAGTACCCTGTGGGGAAAATCTCTAGTTCTGAACTGGTGCGCTTCTAGTACATTTAGACCCAGTACTGGTTCACGATAAATCTCTTTTGCATGCAAGCAACTGGCGAATAACATGGCGATGTCCTAGGAAGTGTCAATTGCCCCCCGCTGCATCCCTTTTTCGATAGTTCTGAACTAGTCCTAAATTCTATAGTTCCGAACCAGTTCTAAATTCGACAGACGATAGAAAAAAGTATCATGATTTTTCAATCTTTTTGGTTCTTCGGTGTGTGCGATTTTAAGTTACTAGTATCGCCCAGTTGTCGAAATTCGACATCTTTTTTTATACACTTTTGAATTTTACGTGTCACCAAAACTAAATCCTTTATGCGAATTACTATTTTGAAGTCCACCAGCATAATTTATAGCGAATTTACAGGAAAACTTAAAATCGAATTACGAACGTTAATACCGGATTGATTAACGCGAATTCTACCAAGTCTCCTTTCTTCAGTAGCTTTTGCACATGTATTTGTATGTATAGATGAGATGTTCATCACTGACTAATATGTCAAACATATACCAATTCAGACTGTAAATAAGTTTTTCCATTATATTTGGCTGAGAGCCTCTTGGAGGTTAAAAACTAAATTGCCCACATCTACAAAAACTCTTTCCTTTTTCATCAGAATCGTTAACAGTTGAGAAATTGTCTTGAAGGTTTACAACAAAATATAATATTTCCTTCTTTAATGGCGGTTTCATTCTGGTTTTTATCAAGACTGGGCCAGAGCCCAATATTTTTTCATCACACGATTGGGCTACCAAGTTATTCCAAATCATATGTTACTAATATGTGTTCTAAAAGTGAAAAAAATCTGATCATAGATATGATTTTTTAGGATAGCTCTCAATCCCTGCACCACCTATCGCAAGGCAAACACACTGATCCTTCTAAAAACTTTTGCAAAAAACAACAATCATTCAATGCAATTAATTTTTAAAATTTTTTAATTAATTAGTAAAATCTGAAAGAAAATGGTTTCAAATTGAACGATTTTTCCATTTTATATGTGTTTAAATGTAGGTGCATAAAATTACATTACCTTATTATTCCGCTTCCAGCGGAAAGCGATTTGAGAATTTCAGTTTGTATGGGCGGTGCCACGCCCCCCTTTCCAAAATCTACCACTCTTCGCCATAAGTACGGTATTGGCAACATATGTTGCTGTGTCCAATTTCAGGACGTCAGCGTAGGCGGTTCCAGAGATAAGCGATATGAGAATTTCAGTTTGTATGGGCGGTGCCACACCCCCTTTCCCATTATCTACAACATTTCGCCATAAGTAGGTTATTGATATCATAAATTGCTGTGTAAATTTTCAGGACGTTAGCATAAGCGGTTCCAGAGATAAGCGTTATGAGAATTTCAGTGTGTATGGGCGGTGCCACGCCCTCTTTTCCAAAATCTACCATTTTACACCGTAGTACGGTATTGATATCATAAATAGCTGTGTCAAATTTCAGGACGTTAGCATAGGCGGTTCCAGAGAAAAGCGATATGACAATCTCAGTTTGTATGGGCGTTGCCACACCCCCTTTCCAATTATCTACCCCTTTTCGCCATAAGTTGGTTGTTGATATCATAAATAACTGTGTAAACTTTCAGGGCGTTAGCATAAGCGGTTCCAGAGAAAAGCGATATGAGAATTTCAGTTTGTATGGGAGGTGCCACGCCCCCTTTTCCAAAATCGACCATTCTTCGCCGTAAGTACGGTGTTCATAACATATGTTGCTGTGCCAAATTTCAGGACGTTAGCATAGGCGGTTCCAAAGATAAGCGATATGAGAATTTCAGTTTGTATGGGCGGTGCCACACCCCCTTTACCATTATGTACCACTTTTCGCCATAAGTACGTTATTGCAATCATAAACAGCTATGCCAAATTTCAGGACGTTAGCATAAGCGGTTCCAGAGATGAGCGATATGAGAATTTCAGTTTGTATGGGCGGTGCCACGCCTCCTTTTCCAAAATCAACAACTTTCCGCCGTAAGTACGGTATTGGCAACATATGTTGCTGTGCCAATTTTCGGGACGTTAGCATAAGTGGTTCCAGCAAAAAGCAATGTGAGAATTTCCGTTGGTATGGGCGGTGCCACGCCCCCCTTTCCAAAATCTACCACTCTTCGCCGAAAGTATGGTATTGACAACATATGTGGCTATGCCTGATTTCAGGACGTTAGTATAAGTGGTTCCAGAGATAAGCGATATGAGAATTTCAGTTTGTATGGGCGGTGCCACGCCCACTTCCCAGTATCTACCATTTTTCACCGTAAGTAGGGTATTTACAATCTATGCATCTGTGCTAAGTTTCAGTTCCCCACCGTAATTGGTTTTAGAGATATAGTGGTTTTCACATTTTAGTCTATATGTCAGATGCCACGCCCCCTATGTATCGGGATTAACATTTCTGGATTAGAGGAAGTTATATCCTTTAAATCGGTGTGTGTTTCATTGAAATCGAGCGAACGGTGCCTTCAAAAAAGGGATTGCAAAATTTTCATGTGGCGTATTTATATATAGATTTTGGAAGAAATGTGTTCTCAATTTGAAATTAAATTTGTTTGAATGGTTGTAAGAAATGTACTTTTACATACCTTTAGCTGTAGCTGAGTTTGCAGAGGTGCTCGCTGTTATTTCTTAGATTCCAGACGGTCTCAAGATGTTGAAATGTTAACACAAATTTTAGTTTTGTATTACCAAGCTATGAAAAAGCATCTGCGAAGCACAGAATAGAAGCGTATATGAACGAAAAAGCCGCCGAACACATATCTATGTAAAGTAAACAAGCCCCCGCTGCATCCCTTATTCGATAGTTCCGAACAAGTTCTAAATTCGACAAATAAGATCTAGTTCGTTCTGCATCCCTTTTTCTATAGTTCCGAACCAGTTCTAAATTCGTCACTTTAGATATAGATTTCTAGTGAAAAAAACTGAAAAAAATGAGTACCACTTTTCGCCGATTTTGTACTGGTGGGGACCTAGTTCCTATCGGACTAGTTCCTTTTTGACGACAAAGACCTAGTACGGAACTATAAATTTGATTCACTAGTCCGCGGTTTCCCTGCAGGGTATGTAACGTGAAGTATGTAGACATTTCTTTTGTTTTTTTAAAGCAAGAAAAATGAATAATTTCAAGTTATATGGCCTAAAAATTAGTTTCAATATGCTACATATGCAAATTTTTTTTTAATTTTTTTAGATTTTTTTGAACAAAAAAAAATTCTTATTTGTATTAATTTTGCTTGTGAAGCTAAGAATAACGATATGGATAGTTAATCACATTAAATAAGTTCAACTGAATCTCTTTTTCGATTTGAGTTATCATTCCTACAAACAAACTTAAATTTCCAAAAGAATTTTTTGTTTTTTAAATTCGAAGAAGTTCGAAATAAACCGAATTTGCACCACCAAATTTCGAATCGAATATTCAAATGGTTAGGCAATGTTCGAAATTCGGAACAAATCAAATTTCGACCCCCCACTACCCATTCCTAGACTGGATGCTCGGGTCCGTCTTTTTCACAGCTTTCAGTGCTGCAACCATTTAGTAGGGTGAAAATAATTTCCTCCATAATTTAAGTCACTAGAAGAGTTCGCCCTGGTCTTGAAAGTCGCCCAACTCTTTAGTAAAAGTTTCAGACGTTTTT
>NW_023458556.1:71912080-71914234 GCF_013731165.1 Rhagoletis pomonella
AACAAGTAAGTATTAAATATATGTTTTTCAACTTTCCGAAAGCTACCGCTACATGGTAAGCCGGGGTGTATCAATTTTGAGTAAATTAGCGTCCTTAAATTTCGAAGTTTCAAGCATTTCTGAAATTTACCGTTATATGAAAAGCGGCCTCAATTTTAGTCCGATTTCAATAATTTTCAACGTTTTGCTTTTATGTGGCAAGCACAATAACCATACCGAGTTTGGTACAAATTGGTAGAACGGTTACCGAGAGACATATATGTGATCATAAGTGTGCGGTGCCACGCCCATTTTCCAAAATTTTATCAGAAACGTATTTCTTGGTAAAGAATTGTTGCAAGCATCAATTTTGAATAAATTAGCTTTAATATTTACTGATTTATCGAAGATTTCGTATTTCTCCAAATTACCGTTATACGGGATGTGGGCGTGGTTATTGTCCGATTTTAAAAATTTTGGTATGTTGTGTGAAGACCAACAACTGTGCCAAGTTTGGAAGAAATTGGTGTAGCGGTTACGAAGATATACACATGTAATCATAAGTGGGCGTGGCTACGCCCATTTTCCAAAAATTTATAATATTCTAATTTTTCGTCTAAAACTTATTGCAAATATAAATTTTGAGTGAATAATCTCCAGTAGTTACTAAAATATCGCAGTTTTCGTATTTCTGAAAATTACCGTTACATGGGAAGTGGGCGTGGTTACAGTCCGATTTTGCCTATTTTCAATACCAACTTACCTTGGATAAATGGAAACCTACATACCAAATTTCGTTGAGATATCTCAATTTTTGCTCGAGTTATCGTGTATACGGACGGACGGGCAGACGGACGGACAGACAGACATGGCTTAATCGACTTCTCTATTCATTCTGAGCATTTACGTATACATTTGTTTATATCTATCTCGATTCGTTTTGGCTGTTGCTAACAACCGTTATGTGAACAAAATTAATATACACTTGTGCACAAGTGCGCTCGGGTATAAAAAATACGACCTTGATCATGTGCGTCTAATTTCAGAAATTTCACGGAAAACCTTTCTTATATACATTCTTTCTTTTATGAAGACTAGTGAACAGATTTTTTTTTATATTCCCACACATATTTATGCGTACTGTATACATATATATTTTGATAACACATATTTGTTAATTTTTTCCATATTTCAGAAAACCCCAAGCGACACGCAAGTCTTCGTCGGTTAATCTATTCCATAAACTAATTTGCTCCCAAAAGCTTTTGCAATATCTATGTACATATATATTATTTAATACGCTCACATAAATTTTGTCTCCGTTCATTTTGCGATTCTACAAAACCAAGAACACTATTCGAATGGTAATTTTCTGTAGATGAGGAGAGTTTTTATGGTTTCAAAATTAGTTAAAAATTATGCCCAAAATCGTCGTTAATAATTATCCGTATTTGTGTATATTTGTTATTGCCAACCTATTCAGTTTGAGTTATTTTAGCATTTTGTTTTACTTCCTATTTAAATGCATCTTTGTAATAAAGATAAATGTGATGGTGAAGAAATGAAAAATACGACATAAAAGCTAAGGCAAAATTGAAGATAAAGGCAAAAATGAAAACAATGAGAAATACATAAGCATTAGGGTAACTGAAAGGGTAAGAAAATTTATTGAAATTTTTCGATAGGAAGCTAAATAAAGTCAGTCATAAAAAATGTATTTATAGAAAGTTATCAAGTTACCGAAATTTATGGAATCATCAATGTTTATAGCTATCATTGTCTATTTAGCTATTATTCAAATTGATAAATTTTTATTTCGTAGCGAAAATTTACGGATAGTGATCGAGTTATAAAAATGTCTGGGATCATCGAAATTTGTCAAGTTAGTGTAATTTTACAAGTTATCGATATTTATTGAATTATCATTATTTATAGGGTTAACGAAACTTATAGAATTATTGCAATGCATCGATTTCTTTCAACTTATCATCCTGACAACATTTATTTTCTGAAATTCGTCGATTTATCGAATCGAAATTTTTGGAAATTTCAAAATATATCGAGTTATCGCAATTGCCAGGTTATATTAGTTAATCAAATTATCATTTATTTCAAATTTTATCGTATTACCAGAGTTTAACGAGTTATCGAAATTTGTCGATAGCTTGAAAAAAA
>NW_023458556.1:71914334-71916836 GCF_013731165.1 Rhagoletis pomonella
ACCAGAGTTTAACGAGTTATCGAAATTTGTCGATAGCTTGAAAAAAAATATGAAGCATTCAAAACTAACCGAGTTGTTGAAATTTATAAAGGTGTCTAAAGTTGATCGAGTAATCGATTTAAACCGAGATTAATACATTTTTGTTTTGTCTTAATTTATGGATCCATCAAAATGCACATTTATCGAATTAGTAAAAAGTTATTGAAGTTTATCGACAAACTGGAATGTGTCGGGTCAATTCCATAACCTACCAAAGTCCTCCAAAAACTTTAAAGATATAAGCAAATTTAGTCACGTTTTAGTTCCAAGAATTTTTTTGATAAGTAATTTTCCACCGTAGTTAAACGACATGCTAAGTTAGAAAAACTGTTGTTCCTTATAAGCGTTTCTCTTATTTACATATGTACATACTTTTGCTTTTATTTTGTTATTGTATTACGTTGACCTGTATTCAGAAAAATCTGTATTATATCCATTTCATATTTCATATTTATTTCTTTAAGTCTATGGTTACTAAACCTTACAGACTAGAGGTACAAAAAGTCTTAGAAATAATTATAAAGATACGATTAAAAGTAATTACATTCCAGCTTAGATAAAAAAAGAGATCTAGGATGGGCGAAATCAAGATCAAGACTATTAAAAATTCTATTAAGGTCATTAAGAGACCTAGTAATGGGTGCATAATTTAAATAATTCGATTTGAAAATTTTAACACGCAACGGAAAGTGAAAACGCAATACCCTTTGGGGAATATTAAAACATATCAGCTGCAGTAGTTCAGGACAATTGATGAGACCACAGACAATATCATAGATAAACATAAGTGAGCGAATTATACGCCTTGAGGCAAGAGATTTCAGATTTATTAACAAAGAACGGGCCTCATAAGATGGAAGGGGCTCATTAAAATGAAGAGATTGCAGAGCGAAACGGACAAAGCTATGTTGAACTCTTTCGATCCTTTGGGAATAAACAGAGTAAATTGGATTCCAAATTACTGAGGCATACTCCAACTTAGACCTAACTAGAGAATTATAAAGCGTTTTCCTAGTATAAGGATCCCTAAAGTCCCGCGCATAGCGCCGTAGAAAGCCCAAGTTGGAGTAGGCGTTAGAAATAATGAAACTAATGTGGTTAACAAAGGAGAACCCTGAGTCAAAAATAACACCTAAATCGGAGAACTCATTTACAGCGGAGAGACGAGCATTAGAAATGGAATAAGCAGAGGCGATTGGATTTATAATTTTAGCGAAGGTCATGTGGTAACATTTACTGATATTAAGCGATAACTTGTTTCTGGTACTCCAGTCGGATAGATTATTAAGATCACGTTGTAATAAAGAAATATCAGACATGCAGGTAATTTTGCTGAAAATTTTCAAATCAACTACATAAAGTAGAAATTTAGCATGGTTAAAACACACCCGAATGTCATTAATAAAAAGTACAAATAATAGCGGACCAAGAATGCTCCCCTGAGGCACACCTGAGGAGGCTACAAAGGGATGTGATTTAGTATTACTAATTTCGACGTATGAGATTCGATTAGTGAGGTAAGACCTCAACCAAAGAAGGATCTTTGAGTGGAAACCTAACTTTCCCAGCTTTAACAACAATATACTATGCGAAACAGTATCGAAAGCTTTTGTAAAATCTGTGTATACGACATCTACTTGATAACCAGTTTTAAATGAAGAAATGCAAAATTGGGAGAATTCAGCCAAGTTGGTGACTGTAGAACGCCCACAGACAAATCCATGTTGATGCGGATCAATTAATTCCTTAACAAAGAAGTACATTTTATCTTTCACCACTTTTTCGAAAGCTTTGAGCAAGTGGTGAGTTTAGATATAGGTCTATAGTTTCTTACATCATTCTTGTTTCCAGATTTGAAAATCGGGGAAATAGAAGCAACCTTCCAGCGGTCAATAAAATCGCTAGTAGCAAGGGAGAGATTAAATATAAATTTTCTTATATACAATCAGTACTGAACATAGTTTTTCTCACACCATACGTAGATTTGCAGAAACTATCTACACTGCCCCTCAATTTGGATCACAGGCATCCAGATCTAAAGACAACAGCGAATTAAGAGAAAAATTGTGATCATATGTTTCATCACTTGTGGAGTGCACTCACTAGTCGTTGTGCTGGGTATACAGTTACAGTTCTACGACTATACTCAATTCCGACTCTTGCGTCCTCGTTCGCGCACTCTGGACAACGAGAGAAACCCATGTGCGACTTATTTGGTTTTAGGGCCTTGCAACGTCTACTACAGCTGCCATGTAAAGTAGCGCAAGTTCGGTGTTGGATTTGTGGTGGGAGAGATACTCCGTCGCCGAGTACTGGCGTTCACCCCGGTGGACGAACGTCTCGCCAAAGCTTAACGTCGAAAAGCTGCGGTCACAACCAAGAATGATAGAATACAAGATTGCGCCGATCAGAGAGTGAAATACGTGAGTGCCAAGATATTGAAATGCTGGCCGACAAGAAAAA
>NW_023458556.1:71916936-71921730 GCF_013731165.1 Rhagoletis pomonella
TAAGTGAACATTATTAACACACTTTTCTAGGGGTGGAGCATCTATATATGTATATACATATGTATGTATGTATGTTTGCATATAGATGTATGTATGAGAATACGTATGTATATATGTATACCAATACACCTTACCAATTTTCGACATATAAACCACCTTGTATCGGATTTCTTGGATTTCGATCAGCGGAACACCCTGTGATCGGTTCCGGTTCCGGACTCAGATTTGTCACCAGCGACATCTTGCGGCCTTTTATCTGGGTTCTGAACTTGGATTACGATCGGCGGCATCTTTTGGCGGAGCAGCAAAGCTTGCGGCGGAGCAGCAGCAAACCATATAGCGGTTCTGCACCGGAGCAACAGCAAACGTTATGCCGGTTCTGGAACCGGTGCAGCAGCTCCACTCCAATGTCATCGCAGTTCCAGCACTTCTTCTCCAGGGCGTCTACAGGAGAAGGGGATGGTACAACACAGTCACCAGTTTCATCAGAGGATGCATTAGATGGTAATACTTCTGAAAGGTTGTGTCTTTGTAATGGAAACGACCTTGAAGTGCTGCCTTTGGATTTTACTGTATCAAAAAAATTTTCTCTACGGCGACATGCTCGGTTCAATTAAGAAACTGTTTTGATATCTAAATGTAATAGTTCAAGCCTTATCTCAGGCTGAATGTGTCTCTACCAATTCTTGCTCTGACATAAATACGTAAATTATCGCTTAATGCCATAACCGATTCTAAAAATTGTTCGAAAGATTCGCTAGATTTTTGTTTTCGATCACGAATCGTCTCCTTTATGTCATAATCAGTGCGTACATCTTTGAAATTATTCTTTAAAGCATCACAGAGCTCCACCCAATCAAGGTTACGCACGGACCGGTTATATCTATATTATAACCAATTCTTCGCCTTTCCATCGAATAGGAGATGTGCATTTTGACTTAAGGCATTAAAGTCGCCTCGTAAGCAAGCCATTGTCAAAGCATTTGCACGGTAAATAAATTCAGAAACGGACATCTTTTCTACACAACTATCAAATGTCAACTTCCAGTTGATACTAATTTTTGAGGAAGCTTCGGGTGAGAAACGATTTGGCACTACATTATTAAGGGTGTTTGGTCTAAACCTATCAGAGGCTTGGTGCACATCACTAAGCCGATTTGGTTGTTGCGGTACATTGACATCTATATTTTGTGCATCTGGTATATTTTGAGGCCACTCTGGTTCTAGCCTAACTCGATTATTCCCGTTCCGATTTTGGCTCAAGTTTAAATTTTGAAAGTACGACTCTAACGACTGCGTTATAATTTCACCTACAGTATCAGCAACTTCACGGGTAGATTGCTCACGCTCTCGAAAAGTAGACTCATTAATCATCTCTTGAATTCGTTGCATCTCAATGTTTGGATTAAAACGATCTTGAGTGTTTGATCGACTTGAACGTCCTCGACGAAAATTTTGAGGAGGGAGATTATTTTCTCGAATTGACCCGTCTCTGGAACCATCAGTGTGCGCTCGAGATCTAGTGAACGCACCTCCTGGTTGGTATGTTATGAACTTTGGAATAGCGCCTTGTGTATTCACGCCTTCCATCGCTGGTTGCTGATCTTGCTCAGAGAAGCTTTTAAGGGAATGACTGTCACAAGAATGCCACCAGATTGATATACACGTATGGTGAAAGCTATGGTTACACGGTGTCACGGCAAAGTTTACAATAGTAGTTTTTTCATTGCAAATGGGGCATAAACTACCGGGTTCTGCAATGTTTGAGAAATTTTCATTACTGTGGCGAACAGCCATTGTGGGACTACTAATTATAAATTTCCCTGAATATAATTCCAATTTCAATGTGAGTTTAGAAACAAGATTTTTGCATTCAACATTAACGCCGCAAAAAAAAAATTTACTTTGTATGACGAAGCTAAACAAATTTACTTGACGTAGGGCCTTCGATTTCTGCTCGTACATTCTCGAGCATTTCGATACCCGGGAAATCGAGCAATCGAGTTCTCGACACGATCTCGGGTATCGCCATTCTCGCGAGAAATTTCGAGTAGTTATCGAGACATAGGTATGTAAGAGCATATCGAACGTATTAAAAACAAAATAAAAAAAATGTATGTGTAAATGTTAAATATTCTATTGTCAAAAAAAAATGTTTGTGCGTATAAGAAAAATTTATTTCGATGTATATGCTGTATGTTTGATGGCTCCAGCAAAGAAAGTGAGTAAAAGTAATAAATGGATAAGAACAGTGCAACCTGGTATTTGTAAAGCTCCTCCATATGGTTGGACAATACAGACCTCACTGAGAATGAACATGCGCATGGTTGATATTCTGGAGAGCTACGAGTATTGCGCTTGAAAGAAATTCAACAGTTCAGGGTTTAAATACCCTAAAGTACATACGCCTTAAATTCACCATGGAGAAGCTCGCGAGTATTACGAGTTTTTCGACACACGAAAATCTCGCGAGAAAGCGATCCTCGCGAGAAATTGCTTCTCGAACAATCCCGGGAAATCGAAGGCTCTAACGTGAAGTTATTTTCGAATACAACATAACTCAGATGCCTTTGTTACCCAAAAGAGCACTACAACGTATATGATCCTCTAAATAAATTACTGGTAAAGTATAACTCAAAGCTAAATTAAATATATTCCAAGCAATACAGCAACAGGACCATGCTGAGGAATTACCCAAACAATTTGTGCTGGTTAGATAAACGAACCGTCCGCATTTAACCTAATACAAATTACACAATGTTGTTGGGTGACAAGAAATCAAAGATTGTGAATTTATGTTGGGCTCCTATGAACCTTTTTGAGCCCCACGTTGGGCGCCATTTATATGCCCCATTTGTTAGGGAACAAGAGCGGGCGTGCATGCTAGCGGTTCCTGGTCTAGTTCAGCGGGTATGTCGTGGTTCTTGCTCATTGATTTTGCCGCCAACTTCGGGACATATAAAAAAAATCATGCACTGAGGGGAAACAAACAATAAAAATTGAGAGAGGCGCACACAATAACTATGGTGGAAAGTTAACAAAAAAAAAAATGTATCAAAGCGAAAGAAACGAAGAAATACAATCTACTCGATCATACCACAAAATGAATGTTCTCAAAAGCGGACTGACGGACGTACAACTTGCAATTTTAATCCGTATATACATATTAATATGTACATACATGTGTACATACATTTGGTGAGAACATCGCCCGAAGGAGCGACACCAATGACCGAATGCAAAATTCGGAGCTTTTTCTCGTTCACATCCCTACCTGCTACTCGAGAGAAGGGGGGGTGCTCGGGTTCTCTACATTCCTAGCTCTTATCTCGGTCCTTTGTTTAGCATGCTATAATCTTTTCCTCCTTGAGATGAACGTCTCGGAACTTTCAGGGCCGAAATTATTACCAAGCCACCGAGGGGCTGCTGCGCCACGTCCAGTTTAGGGCGAAGAACCTATTGCTCCTATACGCAAATTAAATTTTATTTGTTCTCATCATCAACATCAACAGGCCTTTCCATTCATATACACGTATATATTAAATATTTAGCAATTAACTAACCCTGCAAGAACAGTGACCATCATTTGACAAATCATTTGACTGGCAAGGCTGATAGAGATTTCTGTCACTGGCTACCTACAAGTTTCTATCACATTCTAAAGGGCAGTGTGAAAAATCTGATGTAAACATTTGTGTACATATGATCTTCCGTCTTCCTCCAACTTATGGCCTTATATATTGGTCTCTTTTTAACCAACGCAAAATTTGCAAATGTGTTAGTAAGATAAATGAGAATGTGTTAGTTTCCATCACACAATTCTTGTAGGGTAAGTGAACATTATTAACACACTTTTCTAGGGGTGGAGCATCTATATATGTATATACATATGTATGTATGTATGTTTGCATATAGATGTATGTATGAGAATACGTATGTATATATGTATACCAATACACCTTACCAATTTTCGACATATAAACCACCTTGTATCGGATTTCTTGGATTTCGATCAGCGGAACACCCTGTGATCGGTTCCGGTTCCGGACTCAGATTTGTCACCAGCGACATCTTGCGGCCTTTTATCTGGGTTCTGAACTTGGATTACGATCGGCGGCATCTTTTGGCGGAGCAGCAAAGCTTGCGGCGGAGCAGCAGCAAACCATATAGCGGTTCTGCACCGGAGCAACAGCAAACGTTATGCCGGTTCTGGAACCGGTGCAGCAGCTCCACTCCAATGTCATCGCAGTTCCAGCACTTCTTCTCCAGGGCGTCTACAGGAGAAGGGGATGGTACAACACAGTCACCAGTTTCATCAGAGGATGCATTAGATGGTAATACTTCTGAAAGGTTGTGTCTTTGTAATGGAAACGACCTTGAAGTGCTGCCTTTGGATTTTACTGTATCAAAAAAATTTTCTCTACGGCGACATGCTCGGTTCAATTAAGAAACTGTTTTGATATCTAAATGTAATAGTTCAAGCCTTATCTCAGGCTGAATGTGTCTCTACCAATTCTTGCTCTGACATAAATACGTAAATTATCGCTTAATGCCATAACCGATTCTAAAAATTGTTCGAAAGATTCGCTAGATTTTTGTTTTCGATCACGAATCGTCTCCTTTATGTCATAATCAGTGCGTACATCTTTGAAATTATTCTTTAAAGCATCACAGAGCTCCACCCAATCAAGGTTACGCACGGACCGGTTATATCTATATTATAACCAATTCTTCGCCTTTCCATCGAATAGGAGATGTGCATTTTGACTTAAGGCATTAAAGTCGCCTCGTAAG
>NW_023458556.1:71921830-71955686 GCF_013731165.1 Rhagoletis pomonella
TTTGATATTATCAAAAGTTGGTTATCAACTCATGTCAAAAATATTACAAATTTTTAAAAAGTAAAAAGTCTCCGTTCTCGTTGGAGAACAAAATTTCCAAATGTCTTTTTCTATTCTTTTCATTTTGTGCATTTTGTTTCCATATCCAAAGTCGGTGCATGGCGCCGTGCACGAGTATTGCGATTTCTTAGAGGATCGCATTTTCTATCAAATTTGCGTTGGCCTCTACACTAACACCATGAAGTCGAAATATATGGATGGCAAGATAGATCGACTGAATCAATTCGCCATTTATGTGGCCTCGGATGATCCAAACTCCTATTTATTGTCGTTGCGCATATCTGTAATGCATCGTTGCAAGTTAATTAAACAGAAGAACGGAACGCAATTCGTATGCTTGGATAGTGAAACACCGGTACCGATTCTATTACTAAGCGCCGAGCTTTATTGCTTTTCCTTGAAATTGCAGTACTGTGAAGATTTGATCGAGCTGTGCGAGTTGGAGAACGGTAGGCGAGAACGACTGCCAGAGTGTAGTCAAGTTGCAATATTGTATGCCATGCGTTCGATTTTGAGTGAAGCTGGTGCAAGTTTTCTGAAACCGTTGACAGAACAGAAGTTAATCGCGATTTTTGTGTTTATATCTTGTGTGCAAAGATTAATCGAAGAAATATACGTACTTCGTATATAAATGTAGTGGAAAACTGGAAATACATAGGGTATGAATTGCATACTAGGGTGGTCAAAAAAAGTAAAAGTCAGAATTTTAATGCTCTCACCCCCTAGGATTGTTCTGTACCGAAAAAATATACCCGTTTTTTTTCGAAATCAAAAATATTTATTCAAAGGTCGCTCAAAGCGCTCAAATTTTTCCATCTATTACATATCGTCGCCCGTATGCCAGAAACATGAAGGTGTGAAATTGAGAATTTTGGGAAATCAGTTTGTAGAGTCTTAACTCTACATTTATGCAATTGAAATTGTAAAATATGTGGTTTCTGTGTACGCATTCTGGGTTTTGGTATAACATGGAACATTCAGGTGAACATATATTGTCACCTTAATTCACAAAAGCCCTAACCAACAATTTTTTATTATACACTACACAGAGAAATTTACGTTTTCACATTTGTATGAAAAGTTTTATTTTTAAAAACGTTTTGACCCAGGTTTTGCACCTACAATATTTATTTTAGTTTTGAGAAAAAAACATCCTCAATTCATATTCTAAAATGTATGTCTTAGTTTTTAAAATTAACATTTTCAAATCGCTTTTTAAAACGATCGTTTGATAATTGAAAATTCTCATATTCAGATGAGATTCTAAAATGTTTATTTTATATTCCAAAATAGTATGTATGTGTTTTCAAATGTAATTTTGAATTTCTATTTTGGTTAAAATACAAAGTCATTCGATATTTAAAATTATACATTGTCATACATTTATTGATATGTGTACATGTTTTTTTTTTTTTTTTTTTTTCGTAGGAGAGGAAATGCTTTATGCACTGGCCGGGGCGCTAGTCTCTATACTACCTTCCCCGAGTGTGGGACTCCCACCGAAGCGTGTTGGGCTACCCACTAAAACCCAAACTCCCACCGCCCGCGCAAGAATCCCGCATCTGGCACTGCAGGAGCGCGCTGCTAGAGCCTTGGGGCTGCTCTTTTGTAGGGGCGTTTCATTCGGGTGTCCTTAGTAGACAACCGTCCTCTCGTTTGCATCGGAGTACGAATTTCACGTATCTCGCAACTGCTTCCCACTTTTCTGCGCTGGAGATCATTACCCCAACTATGTTGTTCGGAGTTATGTCTCCGTGTTTTTCTTCCAACATTCTGCGCGAAATCAAGAAGTGTTCGCAGGTGAAGAATGTGTGGTACACGTTATCTTCGACGTTTCCACAGTAGTGACAGAACGGTGAGTCCACCCTTCCCATTCTATGAAGATATTCTCGGAAGTAACCATGACCGGTGAGGAATTGCGTCAGGTAGAAATCGACTTCTCCATGTGGTCTGTTCAGCCATGTTTGAAGGTCGGCTATCAGGGAGTGTGTCCATCGACCTTTTGTGCTCGCGTTCCAGTTTTGTTGCCACTGCTGGATCAATTGCTCGCGCGCCCTTGCCGCGGCAGCTGCTCGACCTATCTCGGCACTGAGATTGTAAATCTCTTTTCGCTCGTAAGCAAGTAGCTCAATTGGCATGACGCCAGAAATAACTAGAACCGCGTCCGCGGACACTGTACGGTATGCAGAAGCAATGCGTAGTGCCCCTCTGCGCTGTACCGAAGACATTTGAATCCGGTATTTTTTGACTTTCAATGCGTCAGCGCATATTTCTGCCCCGTACAGGAGCACTGATTGGACCGCTGTCATCAGAACCTTCCTGTAGCATGGCTTCGGGCCGCCCACGTTCGTCATCAGCCGGCTTAGAGCCGCCGTGCTCTGCGCAGCTTTTTCACATACTCCATGGATGTGTTCCCAGAATGTGAGTTTACTGTCAAGTTTCACCCCTAGGTATTTTGTAGACCTAGAAGTCGTCACGAGTTGAGGTCCGACCATCATATTTATAATTGTTGGGATCCGTTTCCTGGTGAGGAGCACGATCTCCGTTTTGACTGTAGCCAATTGCAGACCGTGATCGCTCATCCATCCACTGACGTTGCGCATGACCTGGTTTAGCTTGAGCTGTGCTAGCTGGACATTTCTTGCTGTTATGACGGCGGCCACGTCGTCCGCGAAGGCGACAAGGAAGGCGCTCGCCGGCATTTCCGTGCGCAACAGACTGTCATACGTGGCGTTCCAGAGTTCCGGGCCAAGTATAGACCCCTGTGCCGCTCCGCCGGTTATACGTCCTTTTCTCTGACCTTATGTTGTGTCGTACAAAAGCCAAGGGTCTCTGAGGTAGTCCCGGATCATATCTAGCAAGTATGTTGGAACCTTGAATGACCGTTCCAAGGTCTCCAGCATGTCGTCCCATCTTGCCGAGTTGAAGGCGTTCTTGACGTCCAGTGTGACTAGCAGCACTATTGGCCGCGCCTGGTGGCAGGCTTCTTCGGCCTTATGTACTGCCTCGACTACTTCGCCAATTGCTCCTATAGTTGAGTGTCCCTTCCTGAAGCCATGTTGTCGGGGTGAAAGGCCTCCCTCGCTTTCTATGGCTGACGTCAAGCGTATTTTGAGCAGACTCTCCATCATTTTGCCTGCTGTGTCTAGCATGCAGAGTGGCCGGAAGGATGAAGGAGAGTTTGGGTCCCCTTTGCCCTTGGGTATAAGCACCAGTCTCGCCTTCTTCCATTGGCTTGGGAAGACCCGGGCCCCAAGGCAGCTGTTGTACATGTTAAGCAGAAGATCAGGGCTCGTTTCCGCTGCTAACCTGATTGCCTCCGCTGGTATGCCATCTGGGCCAGGAGCCTTGCCGGCTTTCATGCTTCGCAGGGCTAGCTTCAGCTTGTCGAAAACAGTGGTGCCTCGGCTTGCTCCTCGACGAACACTGTGTCGGCTCTTAGTGGATGTGTGGGTAATATCGCATCCACTATATTCTTAACTCGGGCCTCATCCATCGCTTGCGATGATGTAGGGAACCTTTTCATCACTATTTTGTATCCCTGGCCCCAGGAATCGCGATCCACTTCGTCACATAGCGCTTTCCAGCAGTTCCGTTTACTCTTGTGTATCTCGGCCCCAAGTGCTTTCTTAGCGCTTTTGTAGGCTGCTGCACTGGTCAGCGCCTCAGGTCTACCACGAGCGTGCGTTGCGAGTCTCCGCATTCTATGGCAGGCCCTTCGCAGCTCAGCAATTCGGTCATTCCACCAGTATACCTGCTTTTTACCTGACCATGCTCTCCTCTGTGGCATTGAGGCTTTGCATGCCCGGTGAATGCAGCGCATAGTTTCTTCGACCAGCTTAGTACAAGACTCCCTGTTGTGGATCTCTCCCGTTGTGGGTGAAATACCTTGGGAATCTGCTAGGAGTGACGTATCGAACTTGCGAACATCGACCCTAGACGGGCTCCTTCCTGGTTTCCTGCGAGGGATACTACGTGTTTGCCCTCGCGTTATGTCAGTGACTTGGAAGGTGATGTAGTTGTGGTCGCTACCACTCAGGTCTTCCATCACTCTCCATCCGTCAGCCCTTCGAAGAAGGCTTTCTGAGACCAGGGTTATGTCAGGGATAGAGTATCCAAAACCCGGCCTTCGATATGTAGGGGTCGTTCCGGTGTTGAGGATTGTCAGGACAATGCGGGCTGCCATTTCAAGGACCAGTCTTCCCCTGGTGTTTGTTTGGGGCATACCCCATTCCACGCCTCTTGCGTTGAAATCTCCAGCAACAATTATGTGGCCGGTTATATCGCGCAATTCGTCTTCAAGGTCTTCGAGCTTTTCCCTGAAGACAGGGACTGTGTCGTTTGGAGACAGGTAGCAGCTCACCAGAGTGATTTGCGCCATTTTAACCCAGACGTAGCAGCGTCCGACCCCGCTGCTCTCTGCGCGATGGCTGGGGTTAGCAATCCATATCGTGGCCGAGCCTGATTGCTCAACATGCCAGGTTTCCTTTGTTCTATAGGGTTCACTGATGATGACAGCGTCTGCTCTTTGTTCAAGAACCAATTGGTCCAGCAGGTCATCAGCTACCCTACTCCACATTGCCTTGTATAAATTTAATCATATTCTCCTTTGTCTTAGCCTCAGCAAGGGCATCCCTGAAGGCCTTGCACGCTCCCGACCCGGGCAGGTGATTGGCATTTTTCTGTCTATCTCCTGCCGAGTACAGGTAGCAGCTTGGGCTTTCTTTACATGCAGAGGATATGTGGCCCTGTTGACCACATTTCCAGCATGAACTGCTTCTGTCTGGGCCTTTGCATGCCGCCTTTTTGTGGCCATACCCCAGACAGCTGAAACACCTTTGGACATCCGCGCGCTCTCGGACGCGGCAGATAATCCAACCCACTCGCAGCTTCCCCTTTTCAATAAGAGTCCGGCCTGGCAGTTCGTCGATTTCCACCACAGCCATTCTTTGTTCTCGCGAGTTTACAGCGAGGAGAGAGACGCGAAGTTGGCCATTCATCTTGTCTCCTAACTCCCCGCGTATAGCGTTCTCCACTTCTGGGGCCGTGGTTAGGCAGTCCATGCCCAGAACTTCTAGACGTAAACGTCTAGTGAGAATACGGGCGTCCCCAAGCTGGCCAATGGCAGTGCACACATTTTCCTTAAATGCTGAGTGGTCGCCACAGCGCTCCATTTCGATGATCACGCCTCCTTCGCGGGTTTTCCGAACAGATCGAATTACGGTCTCCGTCTTCTCAGGTTCGAGCTTACCACGTATCGTTCCCAGCACCTCTGCATAGGTTTTGCCTTCAGCTGGCTTAATGATTAGTTTGGAGAGACTCTTCTTTCTTCTCACCCTCTTCTTTTTTTTGCGGCTGGTCGCCTCGCCCTTATTGACCAAGGGTTCACCTGGCGCTGGCCCTGGCTTGGGCTTTCTGCTTTTTCCAACCGTTTTCCATTGATTAGCTGGTACGGTTTTCTGTGCATTATTATTATTATTATTACCATTATTGTTATTAGGATTATTAATAATAATATTTTTACTACTACTATTATTATTATTATTAGTAGTGTTTTTTTTTTCCGGCTCGCCTGTTGGGGAGTCGGATCGAGTCAGGGTCAGTTTTCTTCAGCTGGGAAAGGGTAGACCCCTTCCGGCGCTGCTCTCGAAGGTAGCTTAGTATATTTAGGCTCTCCTCGATTTGGGCCATACCCGTTTTTATGTCCATGGACACATTTTTCTGCTTGGAGACAGCACTCTGCATCTTCTTCAAGACGAGCCGAATCTGGGCCAATTGTTCATCTTCATTGCCTTCGCACGTTCCCAAGCTTGCGGTGGCATGCTTGTCTCGGTTTGCGGCGGCTGGCGTTTGATGACCACCATCCCGGCTGCCGGGAGTTGTCGTTTGCGAAGGTGTACCCTGCACCACGTCGGCGGCTCTCTCCGTGCTCGTGGTGCCGGCTTTTGCCTGCAGAGGAGTTTGTGGCGGGGAGCGCTCAACTCTACTGCTCTTTCTAAATGCGCTGCATTCTTCCTCGGGAGCATCTACACCCATTACAGTTGTTTTTGTTATTTGTTTAATCATGTCAGTTCTATTGGGTCTCCGCTTCAAGCCGCTATCTCCACACGTAGCACAGTCGCTTTAAGTGTCCCGAAGTTCCCTTCTCTCAAAGGAGCAGGCCATCGCGAGGGTTGACACAAGTCCTTATGGGATATTGTGTTCAGAGCCAAGACAGCGCAAAACCAGGAGTAAATCTCAACTGGACATGTGCGGCCAACTAAATGGCGACGTGTATTGAACATACTTGAAGACCTGCCAGGGTTTTAACGAGACGGAGGCGATTGCAGCATTAGCTCACCAGCCATTTCTGTGAGGTGTCACCCTCACATACTAAAGTGGTGGAATACTGCTCTCGCCAGCCCAATGTCGAATTAATCGTATACATGTTCCAGTATGCCATGAACAGGATCTAACTGGTCTCAATCCTGGGATGCTTTTTGGGAGGCGGCATCTATTCACCCGGACACAGGAGATTCATCAAGTATTTCTGATCTTTTAAATCAAGCATTTCTGATCTTTTAAATCAAGCATTTCTGATCTTTTAAATCAAGCATTTCTGATCTTTTAAAAGTCCTTTTAAAGTAAATGTGTACATATGTAGACATACTTACATTTGTATTAATTAGTTACAAAACTTAATAACGGAAAGATATGTACATATTCTGGCTTTTTCTCCACGGGCCTTGATAATTTTGATTAACGCTGGTTAGATCCTGTAATATACAATTGCAATTATTATTAAATAACGGATTAGAATTTGTTTTTGTAAGCAGGTCTTACCAAAGTTTTTCTCTAATCAACGCCCCTTTCATTAAGTGGCGATATTTCCGCACCCTTTTGCTGAAGAAGCGAATGCTTTACATACATACATATGTATGAATGTAGCTGGAATCATCTGCACAACATTTTTTAGACAAATAATGCAAACAGATGAAAAGTATTTCAGTTTTATAAGTGGCTTTGAAAATTCTAGTACTAAACGATTTCGTTTTAAACCATTCTCATCTTTAATTGACAGAAACGAAATTTTAATTTTTATTTTAACCCTAGAACACACACCCAGAAAATACCACGAAAACACACACCCGGGATACGTTTGTACCCGGGACCTTATTTTGCGGTTTTTTTAATGCTTATTCAACCGATTTCTATGATTTTTTTTTGAAATGTATATTTTAATATATAACAAGTATTTTGTCTTTTGTTTCATTCGAATATTCCTACTGGTTCCAGCGATATGGGCAAATAAAGTCAGGACATGCAACAGTGGATTTTTGTTTTTGTTGTTGTCCTGATAAATGCAAAACAAAATAATATAATTTATAATAATATACCTGTAGAGTAACATCGAATACACATTTTGGTTTTTATTTCATTGAAATATTCTACCTGGTTCAAAAGATATGTGCAAAAAGGTCGCGCAAGGTATGGGTACGTAGGTAGCAAATACACTGGTATAACTGGTTTTTGTATTTATATGCAGCTGCAAGGGTTGTTTTCACACGAGGTGTTGTTATAAATGCTGCCTGTTGATATTTTCATTATTGTTTTGGTGCTCAAAAGTGTAAGAAGTGAAAATATAAGTGAAAATAAATATAACTGAAACTATAAATAACTGGATACGAAATGACTTCAAGAAGAAACGAATATTTATCAAGTGCAGCATATAGAAGGTAAAAAAAATGTAAAATAAGCAACAATGTAAACATATACTAATTATTTTTATTATGCAGGCTAACTGAGGAACAGCGAGAATCATATATACAATCTTTATTTGATGAAATTTGTGACGATGACGCTCCCTATGACTTTGACTCAGAAGATGAAGAAGAAATTCAAATCAATGACATTGAAATTGCTGATGACGATGCTGAAGTTTCGCAAAGTGCCGCAGAAGTATTACCTGATTATGCGGACTATGAGGATGATGAAGAAGACGATGAAGAAGAAAAAGTAGAAGAAAATAATGAATTACCTGCTAGTGCCGAAAAATTTGTTGCACGAGATGGTACTGAGTGGATGAAAGAACCAAATGTAAGTCGTCAGGTACTCAGACAAAATATTATAAGAGAACGTTCTGGACCAGCTAGATGCACTGAAATGTTGTCAATAGAGCAAACATTCAAATGTTTCATGAACGTTGAAATGGCTGATATAATTATGCGCCACACAAATAAGTTAGCAAAAGAAACTTATAATGCTTACAACAATGCGCATCCAAACACAACTCCTAAGTCATGGACGCCTGTGTCAATAACAGAGCTGTATGCATTTTTTGGCATACTTATTATGACTGGTGCGAACCATAGCAATGGAGAACATGTTCGAGATTTATGGAGCGTCAAAAACTATCCTTTATATCGCGCCACAATGGGAGTCAACCGTTTCTGTTCGATATTGCGGTTCCTAAGATTTGACGATAAAAACACTCGTGCAACACGCTTACTAACTGATAAAGCAGCACCGATCAGTGAGTTGTGGACGATGATGAACAATAATCTTGCTGCACATTACAAGCCCATCTCATGCTTGACGATTGATGAACAATTATTTCCTTACCGTGGACGCACACGGTTTACGCAGTACATACCGTCAAAACCTGCTAAATATGGTATCAAGGTTTGGTGGATTTGCGATGCCACAAATGCATATCCACTGCATGGACAAATATATACTGGCCAAGCAGAAACTGGTAGGGAAACGAACCAAGGCGAACGAGTGGTGAAGGATTTGTCTGCCAAATACCAAGGAAGTGGCCGAAACATTACAATGTACAATTTGTTTACGACCTTGCCAGTTGCAGAACTGCTTCTCACCTGGAAACTCACGATCGTTGGAACTTTGCGCAAAAACCAATCATATATTCCTCAAGAAATGAAGCAGAACAAAAACAGGACAATTGGTTCAACGACATTTGGCTTCAAAAATAATGTGACAATGTGCTCTTATGTTCCCAAAAAAAATAAAGCAGTAATTTTGCTTTCGACCATGCATAATGATGCTGAAATAGCTGACAGTGGGAAACCTGAAATAATTGAATATTATAATCGTACCAAAGGTGGTGTTCATCGAATGGACCAAATGTTTGCGGAATATCCAACACAAAGACAAACAAAACGATGGCCACTAGCGATGTTCTTCAACATGTTGGACATTACAGCTCTTGCAGCCTACATTGTCTACGATTTGAATAACCCTATGTTGCCTTGGAGAACAAACAACAAGCGTAAGCAGATCCTGCGCAGCTTGGCTGAAGCATTGTGTATGCCCATTATTGAAGCCAGAGCCATAAATCGTCAAGTGACGCGAAATTTTTCGACTAAAATTGCTATTGAAGCATATTTCAACCGACCGGTGGAATCAATGGTGTCAACAGCAGCATCAACATCTGCCGCAGCGCGCACGCTAAAACCTGTGTCCGGATCTTGCTATTTATGTTACGCACAAGAGGAAAAACGCCGTAGAAAAACCAGAAAGCTGTGCGACAAATGTAAGAAGCCAATGTGTCTTGAACATTCGGTCACATCAACAAATTGCTCTATTTGCCATGATTTTCCTTAGATATAAGATGCATTTTTATAATTTTTATAATAAAAGTCAATAATATAATGTGTGAAATGAATATTTTTAATTTTTCAAATAAAAAAATAATATAAAAAATGTTTTTTTTTTTTTATTATTATGAGGTTTTTTACTATTGGGGTACAAACGTATCCCGGGTGTGTGTTTACGTATATAATGTGTTTGGAAGGCTGTAGCTCCTGAACCAATGGTCCGATCTGGTTCAAATTTTGAATTTGAACTCAAAACTAAATAATCTTCCTAGATCCGAAGCGGTATAGAGGTATAGCGGTTCAAAAGTTACAACACTTCAAAGTTGAAAGTGGATACATTTGTACCCGGGTGTGTGTTCTAGGGTTAAAAGTGCTTCGTTTTACTTTTCTGGTTGGAAATTTTGTCGCACTACAATTTGTAGGAACAATATTCTAAAACGTTTAATTTTAGTTTTAAAAAGGCACATTTTTGGCGTAATTTTTTTTTAAATGTTCTCCTCAGTCAAAAGACAAAATATGATATAATGTCCGTTCTTATTTTGCGAAGATTACGTTTTAAAGTCTGTTATACAAGTAGTGTATTTTTAATTTTGTATGACGTAAAATTATTTTAAAAATGTTTGTTTTGCAATTTGTTTTGAATACGTGGGTTTTACCTGAATCATTTTCTCTGTGTAGAAACAAAAATCATTATAAAACAAGTAAGAGCAGCGCTGTCTTCGGCTATGCCGAAGGCTTCATACCTTTCATGAACATCTGAAAACTTTACTTTAACAGATTACTGCATTTGAAAAAATTTGTGTATTCACAGCACACATAGATAGAGGAGTTACATATATAAAAAATCTTATCTAAACAATCAGAGGTATGGAAGATATACCTTATATAGCACCAATCAAAGTGATTTTCACCGCTATGTGATCGGTATTTAAACTGGAACCACAATTTAATGGGCTTAGCTTCCTACATAAAGGAGATATATCGCAAAAACTGGTATAGGAACAATCAGTGGTATACGAGATAAGGCTTATGCAGCAAAGATTTTGACAATTTTCTCAGTAGACTTTGTATTATTATTTATACAATAGCTTACGAAATTTATCGGTTTTAGCTGTCCAAATAAATTAGTTTTATATTAAAACCCCATATCTGAACAATCAGTTATATGGAGGCAATATATAAGTTACAGTGACTCGATCTTTGTTAATTTTACTGTAAACTATCGGTTGATAATGAGTGAAAATAGTGCGAAATATCATGTTTCTAGCTGCATATATTTAGAAGTTGTAACAAAGAATCACATATCTGAACAATCAGCTGTATGGGAGCTACATATATGTAAAAGTGACCCGATCTTTGCTATTTTCACTGTAAAAATTCTGTTGATAATCGTTGGAAGTATTGCAAAATTTCATGTTCCTAGCTGCATAAATCGAGGAGTCATAACGAAAATTCTCATAACTGAACAATCAGTTGAATGGGAGATATATGTTATAGCGACCCGATCTTTCTTATTTTCACTGTAAATATTCTGTTAATAATGAGTGAAAACGGTGAGAATTTTCATGTTCCTAGCTGCATAAATGGAGAAGTTATGGCAAAAAATCTCTTACCTGAACAATCAGTTGTATGGAGGCTATAGGTTATAGCGACCCGATCTTTTTTACTCTAAGTTCTCTGTTGATAATGGGTGGAAGTATTGCAAAATTTCATGTTCTTAGCTGCATAAATGGAGAAATTATAACGAAAAATCTCATATCTGAACAATCAGTTGTATGGGAGCTATATGCTATAGTGGTCCGATTCTTCCGGTTCCGACAAATGATTAATACATTATAATAATACACCCACCTACCAAATTTCATCCGGATATCTCGAAAACTGAGAGACTAGATTGCATACAAACAGACGGACAGACAGACAGACAGACGGACATGGCTAAATCGACTCAGCTCGACGTTCTGATCATTTAAGTATACATTTTAATGGGTCTATCTCTTCTTATTCTGGTACTTACAAACATCGGACCAAAGTTATAATACCATTTCATGCTCATGAAAGGTATAATGAGTATCAAAAACAGGTGGGGCTTTTTTAAAAGTGGCAAAATTTTTATTGAAGATGTATTTTAATACATCCAACTAAAATCTGTGAAAAACGCAGTTTCGAAAAAAGTGTTGGTTAGGGCCTTTGTGAATTAAGGTAACGATATACATATGTATGTGTGTATATACTAGGGATGTTGCGAATGTGGAATTTTAGACATCCGCGGATGCGGATGCGAATGCGGATGTCAAGAATTTTTAAGAAACAATTAGAATCTAACATAAAGGCGAGATCATTGTTTAAACAGCGCTTACAAGCCAAACCCGATATATATATCAGGTTGTTCTAAAGCTCTTTAAAAAGAATTCTTCATTCTCATTGGCTTTTTCAGAATTTGGGGAATCTGTAACTTCATCACCGTTTTTCGATTTTAGTTTTTGTAATTCATTTTTAATACTTTCTGCTGCGACTGATTTGAAAAATGTGTGCTTATAGCGATCTAAACAGGTGGATATGGAAAATAAATTATTATTCCTTCCAGTTGACTGTCACCTGTGCGGACGTGTTTTTTAATCGCTCCGCCGAGAAATTATTAATAATTCATGTAAAGCAAAGGCTTCATACCTTTCATGAACATCTGCAAATTTTACTTTGACAGATTACTGCTTTTGAATACATCTGCATACATCGATAGAGGAGTTACATACTTATATAAAAAATCGCATCTAAACAATCAGAGGTATGGAAGATACATATACTTTATATGACACCAATCTAAGTGATTTTCACCGCTATGTGATCGGTATGTAAACCGGTAACACAATTTATTGGGTTTAGTTTCGTACATAAAGGAGATATATGGCAAAAACTGGTATCTGAACAATCAGTGCTATAGGAGATAAAGCTTATACAGCATAGATTTTGACGATTTTCTCAGTAGACTTTGTATTATTATTTATAAAATATCTTACGAAATTTATCGGTTTTAGCTGTTCAAATAAAGGAGTTTTACAGTAAAATCCCATATCTGAACAATCAGATGTATGGAAGATATATGTTGTAGTCATCCGATCCTTGTTATTTAATTATTATTATTATTATTATTTAATAATGAGTGAAAATGGTGCGAAATTTCATGTTCCTAGCTGCATAAATGGAGGAGTTATGATAAAAGACCTCATATCTGAACAATCAGTTGTATGGGGGCTGTAGGTTATAGTGACCCGATCTTTGTTATTTTCGCTGTAAGTCTTCTGTTGATAATGAGTGAAAACAGCGCGAAATTTCATGGTCCTAGCTACATAAATGGATGAATTATAACGAAAAATCTCATATCTGAACAATCAGTTGTATGGGAGCTATAGGTTATAGTTACCCGATCTTTTTAATTTTCACTGTAAGTATTCTGTTGATAATGGATGCAAGTATAGCAAAATTTCATGTTCGTAGCTGCATAAATGGAGAAGTTATAATGAAAAATCTCATATCTGAACAATCAGTTGTATGGGAGCTATATGTTATAGTGGTCCGATTCTTCCGGTTCCGACAAATGATTAATACATTATAAAAATACACCCACCTACCAAATTTTATCCGGATATCTCGAAAACTGAGATACTGGATTGCATACAAACAGACGGACAGACGGACAGACGGACATGGCTAAATCAACTCAGCTCGACGTTCTGATCATATAAGTATACATTTTCATGGGTCTATCTCTTTTTGTTCTGGTACTTACAAACATCGGACCAAAGTTATAATACCATTTCATGCTCATGAAATGTATAAAAACAACAGCACCAACGCGAAAAGACAATACTAGGCATAAATACGCTTTCTGCTTATTTGCCTATAATTATAAATTACTTTTTCTGAATTTTCGCAATGCCGCGAGAAATTCAAATAAATGTGCCAACATACAATAAAATAAAAGCAGCTCCGGCCCCACCTCGCTTACCGAATAGTGAAACAAGCACCAAGTGCAGTGAAATAAACCTTGCCGTAACAGAAGCTGACCAAAAGCATTCAGCTGATCCAAGAAATGCTTACTTTTCGTTCGTTTCCCCCACAAACAATGCTGATCGCAATAAACCGTACTCTCCCTCCCCCCAAACCTCGTGCATTACATCTTGGCATGCACACAAGAATGATAGAATACAAGATTGCGCCGATTGCAGCAGAATTCGTGCGAGTAATTTTAGCGTGACGTCATCGTAGAGTTGACAACTGAGAGCAGCGAGAATGAGGGCGACTAGTGATGTTCTGAATTGTCCCCAATACTCGGTCCCCAATACTTAAAAAAGATGTCGGTACCCTATACTTCCTTTTCGGTATCCGATACCGATTATTTACATTAAACCCTCGCCATTATATGCATTTCAGGTTTAGAAAAAACTTTCATTACTAATTTATATGATATCGGCTAAAACACTTGAATTTATCGCCACAGAAAAATGTTATTTTATCAGTTTTAACCTTAGTCGATCCAAGGTTCAAGAAAAATGTTTTGACGGATGAAGAAGCTTTTCAGGGGGGAGATCTAACCAGTTAGCGGCAAGTTTCGGATCGATATCGTACTTGTTGGTGTAACAATATTTCATATCATTTTGTCGCTAACTGGTTATAGAACCTGCCCCTAGGCCTCCAAAAATGATATCGTCCGATTCAGCTGGAAGAAAAATGCTTCAAACAAGTGAGAGTTTCTCTGCGTTATGGCCTGGAACCGACATATATACATCTTTCATTTGAATCAGTACTAAAAGCTCTATTGGCTCTATTGGCGAGTCTCCTCTGAGCCGTTTTTTTCCAAATCTTTGGCCTGTGTGCGCTTTTATTTGAAATCTAAATGTTTTGGTACCGAGTATCGAGAGTATTGGATACATTTTAAATCGTTACCGAATATCGATCAATACTTGAAAGTATTGACTGAGCACATCACTACTGCTGTCTTCTCTACTATGACGTCACCAAAACAGCTGATTCTGTCAAAATCACTGAGAGCCAAGTAGCGGTATCGTCATCGGCGCCACCTCTGTATTCTCTCCACCGTGGCATGCACAGTCGCCAATGTCTCTGATAGACCAAGTTGTTCTAACGCAACAACAAAGCACTAGCTTAGCAATAAGCACAGTAACAACGGTGAGCGCAGCTCTCACAACAACGACTACAACCACGAACTCAGCAATGACAGCGGTTTCACAACGCAGTTCACCCACACCTGCACAAACGGCAATTTCGGCACCAGCCCAAGCCCAGCAACGCAGCTCAGCGCAAGTTGACCTACTTAATCCAACAACCTGTACATTGACTCAAACGGGTATTGATAGGTATATACAAGTCAAACGAAAATTAAGCCCACAGCAACAAAAAATTGCAAATCCATCAAAAGTTGCAAAGACGAAAACCACTGACATTAACCCTGTACTAGGAAATAAGTTTGCGATTCTGGACAGTGAATGTGACAAAGAGCCGAATGAAGTTTCTAAAGCCAAACCCAAACCGCCCCCAATTTATTTACGAGAGCAAAACTGTAGTGAGCTCGTGAATAAATTAAGTCAGCTTATTGGAGACAATACGTTCCACGTAACGTCAATTACCAAGGGCAACATTAAAGAGACCAAACTTCAAATTCTATCTGAAGAAAATTACCGGTTGGTAGCCAAACACCTTAATGACGATAAGAAAAACTTCTCTACGTACCAGCTCAAAAGCAGCGAAGGACTGCAAGTAGTAATAAAAGGTATAGAATCAAGTCTACCCATAGGTGAAATTGCTCATGCTCTAGAGAAGGCAGGATTCGCTGTTAAAAATGTTGTCAATATTATCAACAGAGTAAAAATCGCTCAGCCTATGTTTAAGGTAGAACTTAAGCCAGAAACAAAGCCAATGAATAAAAACGCAGTGCACCCAATCTACATCCTACGATACCTTCTACACCGAAGAATAACAGTGGAGGAGCTGCACAAGCGAAACGGTCCCGTACAGTGCACAAATTGTCAAGAATTTGGGCATACCAGAACATACTGTACCTTGCGTCCAGTGTGTGTTGCCTGTGGCGACCTTCACACTTCCGCTTCTTGCAAGGCTATCAAAGCTGATGTGGCTGTAAAGCAGAGGTGGGCACTCACACTATCACACACATGTGATAGATAACACTTTTTTTGCTAAATTACATTTCTACTACTTCTACCACCGTAAGCTAAAAAACTTTCAGATCTTGAAACTTCTTTTTTTTTAATTTGTTCATTTGCACATTAACAAATGGGCATTTTCTACAACAAAAAATATAATTGCTTGCTGCGACGTCGACAGATGTAAGATAGGATCGTCTACGTGCGTCTTACGATAATTGACGACTGACTTATGCTTTGCTAGCACTTCGGCAAAGCAAATCAAATCACTTGCTGCTGAGACTTCACTGCGCAACTATTCGAATAATACACACATAAAATGTTTCGGGACGAATAGGAAATACATTTTTTTTGCATAGAAAACATGGATGGGTGTGCGCAATGATCTGCTATCGCGTTATTAGTCGAAATGTTATGTCTTGTTTAAAAAGACATTACAAACTGTGTCATAGTCATTTTGAAAAGGTGAAAGAGGGTGATCGAGCACTGAAGCTTTTAGAATTAAATTATTAATTTATTAAATTTATGGTTGGTGAAAGTAATATAAATCAACACGAAAATTTTCAATGTCTATCAGAAAATGATTCTCTATCAGAAAATGATAAATCATTTCTAAAAAAAACATCTTATTCTTTTTATTTAGAATTTCTAGAAAAGTTTTAGGTATAAAGTTTTATAGCCCATTAAAACTTAGTAGCTCAAAGTGCGAATTTCAAGCGCCAAGAAATCGCGTTGATTTTTAATGAGTGGCAATTTCTTTTATATGGAAGAAAATGCCTAGCACCGTCAGCAAAAAAAGATAAACATTAAATAAACAAAAAACACAAATAGCCAAAACTGGTCAAAATGTCACTTAACTTAATCAGCTGACCATAAGTGCATATAATATATTTATAAATTTATTTATTTGAATCTACCACATTGTTTTGGAATGTAAGAAAACTTTTGGCCTCCAAACACTCTCAACAGGAAATGATTTGATTTGCTTTGCCGAAATACCGGCGAAGCATCACTCAATCGTCAATTATCGTAAGACGCACGAAGACGATGATACTATACATGTGTCGACGTCGCAGCAAGCAGCATTTTGAAGCCCAATTACATGTGTTTGGAAAATCAAAAAATGCCCGCCTCTGCTGTAAAGAAATGCAGTAATTGCGGAGGTAACCACACCACCAATTATAGGGGATGCCCTGTATACAAAGACTTAAAGTCTCGCATGAATCGGCGCAACACAGCCGTACGCTCTTCCACCACTCCAACTAGCTCTTATACATACCAACACCTCACGCCATCAACCACTACACCAGGAGCCTTTTTTGCCAATGCGCAGCGAGTTCCCAACGTTTCTTTTGCCGACGCATTAAAACTACAAACGCAGCCAAGCACGGCGAAATCAAACTCCAATCAAGAAACATTTACAAATATTCAAAGGAATAATACTGAGAAATTGCAGCCGAACCCCCCTACTTGTGGCATAGAAGGAATGATATTGAATCTTACCCATTGTATGACTCAATTCATGTCTACTATGCAAAATATGATTCAAGACCTCATAAAGGCTCAAAACCAATTGTTGCAAATTTTAGTGAATAAAAAAAGAGTGAATTGAAAATTTGCATATGGAATGCTAACGGTGTAAACCAGCGTAGATTAGAACTTAGTCAATTTCTTACTGAATATAAAATAGATGTTATGCTACTGTCCGGGACACATTTAACAAATAAATATAATTTCTCCATACCTGGATACAAATTCTATGCCACAAATCACCCAGATGGTAAAGCTCATGGAGGCACAGCGGTGCTGATTAGAAATCGCCTAAAGCACAATAGCAAAAAGCAGCAATTCTAGACTCAAAAGCAGCAGCCTGTCTGCAAGCAACTACCATATGCTTTCGAAACCGCGACCGACACTTAAATCTATCGGCTATTTATTGCCCACCGCGATTTTTAATTTCTGAAAATGACTTGAAAGATTTCTTTGATAGTCTGGGTAATAGATTCCTGGCAGGAGGCGACTTCAACGCAAAGCTTACGTACTGGGGATCACGCCTTATTAACCCAAAAGGGTTGCAGTTATACAATACCATTATAAACAGGCACAATAGACTAGAGGTCACATCTCCTGGTAAACCTACTTACTGGCCCACCGATATAAAGAAGATACCAGACCTAATAGACTTCGCAATTACAAGAAACATATACAGAAATAACATAACAGCAGAAACTCTACCTGAACTATCATCCGAGCACTCCCCTATATTAATAGAACTATATGAACAGACCCAAAATATCGAGATTGAGCCTCGCCTAACTTCAAATAACACCAACTGGCTTAAATATAAAAAGTACATCAGTAGTCACCTTAAATTAAACGCTGCACTCAACTGCGCGGGTGATATAGACTCCCTTGTTGAACATATTAAAGAGACCTTTACTTCAGCCGCTGGCCTGGCAACACCAAATCAAGTCCAAGTACCACCTACGCATACATCAGTTACAAACACCGAAATAGAAAAGCGGCGCCTAAGAAGACAGTGGCAGAGCCATCGCTCACCAACTTCACAGCTACTCTATAAAGCTGCCAGTAGAAAACTGAAACAAGCACTCAAACGTGCAGAGGATCGCAACTTGTAATGGTACATTAAGAAGCTTTCCCCGAATTCTACTGAAAGATACTCTCTATGTGTTCGTTGCAGAGCTGAGTCACTTGTTCCTTACTTCGGGTGGGGGGTAACAAGTAATTCTCAGCAATGCTTGAACTACAAATACTCTTATTCTAAAATTCTCAACACCTTACCACTGGTGGGCGGAAGTAGAGTCTAATAAAATAAGAGGTTAGTACTTTCAATATTAAAAGTTTTACCCCTTACCGCAGGTGGGGGGAAGTAAAACCTTAATATAGAAAGAAGAATAAAAATTTTTAAATGCTTTACCCCTTACCGCTGGTGGGGTAAATTTTAGAAGAAGAAGAAGAGTGTTATTGAGAGTCTTTACGATTCTGATCTGTTTATTAAATATTTTCCTTTTATATACAAATTCTAATTCTATTTTCCTTAACTAATTGTAAATACATACATATGTATGTGTGTGTGTGTATGTACATGTTGTTTTGGTATGTACTATTTACAAACGAACGCTTTGGTCTTATCATAATTTTAATTTTAATGCATGCAAATAATATCAATGCATTTTCTAATGCATGTATGGGTGTATGCATTTGTATGCGCGAACATTAGATTAAAAGAGATGAACACATTGATATCTTATTTCGGTTGTGTACAAACTATTGACAGTTAAATGTGTTACAATTTATGGGTTTTTATTCATTTCTCATGTTTATGTATTTTACTTATCTTCTATTCTAAAGTGGACTGTATTTTCTATGTGTCAAAAAGTATTATTGTACGTATATTGTATGTATGTATGTATGCATACATGTTCATAGATGTTTGAACACTATGGAAATCGCTAAAATACTTCAAACCACCTGTGGCTACGGAAATGCCAATTAGGAACCAAAGTGGTACCTGGGCTCGTAGTGAGCAGGAGAGAGCCGAGTGTTTTTCACACCATTTAAAGAATGTGTTTCAGCCAAACTGTCCAACGAACAACTTCAGGCTGCCACGGCTAATCAAAATACAAACGAGCTATACACACCTAGCAAGACGAACTCTTTAGAAGTAAAAGCTATAATAAAGAATATTAATCCAAAGGGTGCTGATTGTATAACTCCGAAAATGCTTTGCAATTCTTTCCAACCTTTTCGACGCTATCCTCAAATTAGTTTACTCTCCGAAATCATGGAAAAGGTCGAAGATAATCATGATAGCCAAACCTGGAAAAGACGCAACTCAGCCGTCCTCATACAGACCAATAAGTTTACTGCCCTGTCTTTCCAAAGTATTCGAAAAAGTACTCCTATCAAAGATATCTCCCTTTCTCCATGAACGCAATTTAAAACCAGCACACCAATTTGGCTTCCGAGAAAAACATGGTACAATTGAACAAGTTAATCGAATTACAAATGAAATCAGAAGGGCATTTGAGCTAAGAGAGTACTGCTCTGCAATTTTTCTCGATGTGGCACAAGCATTCGACAAAGTGTGGCAGGTCTTATATACAAAATTAAAAAATTGTTACCGCCGGAATTCCACAAAATATTTGAATCATACATAACTAACAGAAAATTTGCTGTAAAAGTATCTAATTTCACTTCAAAAGACATGTCGATAACGGCTGGCGTTCCTCAAGGTAGTGTACTCGGGCCTATGCTGTATATCATCTACACTTCAGATATCCCAACTAGCAAGGATATACTTACATCCACCTTCGCTGATGATACCGCCCTAGTAAGTCGTAATAAAAGTCTCAACAGAGCTTCAAGAGTACTAGAGGAACATTTACTACGCAGAGAATAGAAGAATGGCTGGCAAACTGGCGCATACAAGTCAAAGAACAGAAGTGTAAACATACAACATTTTCACTCAGACCGCAAGTATGCCCCCCAATCAAATTAAATAATGTCCATATTCCACAAGCCAATGAGGTGACATATCTAGGAATACACTTGGATAGGAGACTAACTTGGCGCAAACACATATCAACCAAGATTACACAAATGAAGCTAAAGTCAGCTAGCGTGAACTGGCTTATAAACAGTAAATCAAAAGTGAAACTAGATTATAAAGTACTTGTATATAATACAGTAATTAAGCCTACATGCATGTATGGTATTCAACTGTGGGGTACGACCTGTGCAACCAACATTGACAGGATCTAAAGATTCCCATCTAAAACGCTAAGGGCCTGAACGGGAGCACCGTGGTATGTCCGCAATGAAAATATACATAGGGACCTTGGTATACCGATGGTTAAATCTGTAATCGACAACAGCAGAGAAAAATATAAAATAAAACTGTGTAACCACCCAAATCCACTGGCAAGTGGCCTGTGCAACACAACAAATATAACACGCCTGCGAAGATGAGATCTACCAGCCTTTCGTTGAGCGACGTTAAACCAACAGGGCTCAACCCCAGGGTTTGAGCTATATTATTGTAAATTAGACGTAAGATGTTTAAACTTGTTGTTAGGCTTAATCGATGTAAAATAAGCAGATCCAACAAATAAATGCAAGTATAATTTAAAAAATTAAATTAAAAATTTCAGGAATGGAAATTTTTAACAAAATTCAGTTTTTAAAGTCGTGGCTGCCAGCCGAATCGGATCAGAATATTGTTTTTTTTTTTTTTAAAGCACTCTGTTTTTATAAGCATTCGAATATCAGATAGTTACGTAATTCTTATCTTATTAAAGATCAGACCTATAGTTTTTTAATTATTTGAGCATCCCCAACAAACATTTAGGTTTGAGCTCCACTTGAGGTTGAGTTGAGAACTAAGGTATTTCTCAAATCTCCAACGCTGTTTCTTAACAGTACATCAAGTGGTGGATCATAACGTTCTCAACAAAAAGGGCGTTTTTCTTTGTATGAAAAAAGTACTGTTTCTCAAGTTGAGAAAATGCTAGTTCTCAACTTGAACTCCAATGTAATTCTCCAATTGGTCTCAAAAATATCATCGAAATACTGAAATTGAAATAGTAAAATACCTTATTTTATTTAGATTATTTACTTTTTGCTGGTAATTTTCCTCTTTATTCAGCTTTCGTTTTTCACTTGATAATTAAAAATTCGTTTCTTTATAACTTTTTACGTATCTGCGCGTCGGTTAGAGATGAGTTGGAGAGTTATGTTGGATATCAACTTGAGAACTATGAATTTTTTTGGTGTTTATTGGGTAGATTCTCTTTATAGCCAGACGTTGATCATTTCTGCTGGAAATTCCTATTAAAGGAGCTTACTCTTTGACTTTAAATAGCAAAGAAGGGACAAATTACCACAGAAGTTTTTAGCCAAGGATTCAATGTATATCCCTATGAACAGTGCACACTTTCTTCTTTTGTGTCTAGTAGTTTTTGAAGATTGGTCCAAAAAATCATAATAAAAAAAGAAACCAATGCAGGCACAGAAAAAAAAAATTGTTAAAAAGACTATGTTCCCTTTGACGTACGTCAAAGGTCAAGTAGAAGTTGGAACTTGTATGACTACCCATTGATAACGCGGTTATATAGCTCAAGAAATAATATGTTTAGCGACATTTTTATCAAAGTTGATAAATATGACATTTGACCAGTTTTGTTACACCGATACTCCCACGACCACAGGCACAAATATTGGCTACAATTTATCATTTTGTTTGCCATATACAATGAAACCCGCTTAAGTACGTAACCCGCTTAAGTAACCAACATTTTTGAGCAATGTGAATTTTTGAATGTAATCTGAAGAAAATCCCTCTCTTAAGTACCTCCCCGCTTATTTACCCAACCCGCCTAAGTACCTCAATTTTTCGTACCCTGTTTACCATTTTACCTATAATTTTCCTCTTTTAAGTGCTCTTTTAAAATTCCTTAAAATAATTACATATTTTGAATCTCAGTGGCAGCGTTACACACTTTCGGCAACAAAATTATAAAAAATCAGCGGTAATGTTTAGCCACCTGAAACTTGCACATTATTACTCTAAAATTGAATGGGCTATAAAACTGTATACTCTAAAAAAACATCTGAGAAAAAAATTTAAATTTTCATGAATTTTTTTTTTTAAGTGTTCTATAAAATCTTAAGTTTAGGTTTACATGGTATTTGTTAGGGAATGAACTGTGTTTTATGTAAGTAAAAAATGTAAGTAAAAAAAAATATGTAACTACATCAATAATTATGTTCGCTTAAGTACCCGCTTCGAGGTACTTAAGCGGGTTCTTTTAAGTACCCAACCCGCCTAAGTACCTCAAAACGCTGACATTTTTCGTCAGGTACTTAAGCGGGTTTTACTGTATACGTTTTATCGGTGCACTTGAACAACATTCGCATTCGCAAAAGCGCCGCATTGATTATTGCGAATGCGAATGTTAATTTTAATGCGGAAGTTCCGCAGTTGCGAATGCGAATGCGAATATTCGCAACAACCCTGGTATATACATACATACATATATGGGAAAAAACGATTTTTCGTAGAAATGGTATAGAATTCTTGAAAATCAATATTTCTCGATCGGTTTAAATTTGAGTCCGATCGGAGGTTATCTAGAACTTTCGCATTGAGCCAAATGTCTTGGATGACCCAAAAATCGTCTTTTACAAATTTTTATAGTATTACACAAGGTAGCAAAAATGGAATCAAATGTTAAAGCTGTTTTCGATAAATTTGTTTGAGCTAATTACGAATTCAAAGATAAAAAGCTTCAATCAGCTCCAGATTTTATGAAAAACGTGGTATATATCCATAAGGACATAAATGTTACAATTTACTACCTCATGGTGTTTATGTTAGCAATGCGTTATTACTTTTAGCTTTATATCATTTTTAACTCCGAGAATCTTTTATTTTGTAGCTAGCCATCCATATTTGGAGGTTCATTTTGCGTATTTTTATTATTTTGTATCGTTTTGAAGATTGTAAAATAAATTTTTACATAAGTAGTATTTTTAATAACATCTCTCTTTATATGTGCTATCATAAATGGAATTTTCATTATAAGGTACTTAATCTCTTATTCGACATAATAAGTAACACTTCTTGAATGTAACTATTAAAAAAAAATCAAATACAAAAAAGGCTTAAAAAATAAAAAAATATTATATGTGTTATATAACTTTTGGGTCACATAAGACTTTTGGATTAATGCGGATCATAATTGTGCAACCAACATCACGTTTTTAGATGGTATCCCAATCAAAATGTGCTTCATACAAATTGTTCCCACCTTAATATATACATATGTATATATATACAGTAAAACCCGCTTAAGTACCTCACGAAAAATGTCAGCATTTTAGGCGGGTTGGGTACTTAAAAGAACCCGCTTAAGTACCTGGATGCGGTTAGTTAAGCGAACATAATTATTGATGTAGTTAAAACTTCATGTTAACTTACTTAAATAAATTCCTGAATAAAACATGAACATTTAATGAAGTATACGCATTTTAAAACAAAGTTCGTACCATTATTTAAACACATAAAGAAAAACTTGTTTTGTCATTTTTACAATAATTCAATTCTTTAAAAGTCATTGATTATAAATATTTATACATACATACAGTTTGGACCAAATTCAAAATTATACTGTTTGCCGCTTATGTTTATTAATTTTTAAGATCTTTCAATTAAAACACAGTTCATTCCCTAACAAATACCGGTGACAGGTAATAAGGTCAATGGAAATAAGGTCAATTGACTTTATTTCCCACCCTGGTGCGAAATAAAGTCAATTGACATTATTACCTTTTCAAAAGCGAAATAAAGTCAACAAAAATTTGGAAATAAAGTCATTGACGCTATTTCCTCATTCAAATGGAAATAGCGTCAACAATGCTTAAAGTATGTCGATTCATAGAAAAAAATGTTGTTCTTACAATAAACATTGCCCCGTAAGTGTTGTTTTTTAATAGATGAAAAAGGCTTTTGCCAAATCCTCAGTGTTGTGATATTAATCCACACACAATCATGAACTACCTCCAATTGATTCTATTAAAAAAAGAATTTAAATTACGAATATGTAAAAACACTATGCGAAAAACTAAACGCCTGCGCACAGCTGGAATACGAGAAATATTTGAAGAAAGAGTGGAGAAATGATCCATAACTTGCAAAACATTTTTCGTTTCTACAAAAATAAAGCGAACACTATTAAATTGAAGAAACAGTACATGTCCAAAAACCCCGGAGGAGCACTGAAAGAATTCTGTGTTTTAAATTAGCATATTTTGAACGAGTTCGGAATGTCTAAGGTGGAAAAGAACCCAACCTTTCTATAAGGAAACAATTACAGAAAAAGAATTTTCTTACACTGTATTTATGTCTCCGCCAGCAGTCATTTAAAAGCAGCTAAGGAGAACGACGACACTATTTATTAGATTACACATTCAACGAGCCAATGTGCCAAATGCGGGTATAAACAATTATTGATTATTTATTATCGGAACCGAGATCATATAAGTTAATTGATTGGTTTTCACACACTTTTGAAACACAAATTATATGCTTTTTTACTGCAGACAAGTTGTTGCCTCAAACCACAGCAGAAATCTTCCAATCAGGGCTGCCAACTCTCCTTAGTTATGAGGTGCCATATTGAGTATAAAGAAAGTGCCAAAATGTGCCAAATAGAAAAATAAAAGTGCCAAAAAAGGTGTAATTCCTTTTAGTCATTCACATTTAGCAATAAAATAAAGCCACATTTTCAAAACAAAAGTGCAATGATAAAATAAGATAAACCAGTTGAACAGCCTTTATAAATTAGAAAATTTTAGTTGAGAAAAAGAAGTGCACGCAAAGGATTTCACAAAAATGTATTGAAATGTTATTTTTTTTTAACAAAAGTGCCATTTTGGCATTTAGTGCCAAATTGAAAAATTAAGTGCCATTTGAAGTAAAATAGGAACAAATGGCACGGTTTGAGCCTAGTTGGCATCCCTGCTTCCAATAACTTACAAATATAAAAATGTGAAATATCGAGGGCTTGAATTCATTAATACCCTCTATCTGCAATTTGCACAAAAACTAATTTGTGATTTTAGAAACCATCTGGGACTTATTACCTGTCGTTATATAAGGTAGCATTAATATCACTGATGACAGTTAAAGCTTAGGTGGATTTTTATATCAGAATCTCATCTTTGTGAAAAGTGTGCAGATAGGGGGTATTATTGAATATAAGCCCTCGATGTTTAAAATATATAAACATTTTATTTCAACGTATACAAAAAATAAAACTACCTGCGTTACAGCACGTCGGGAGACGGGGAAGGGGGGGCCGGGGGGGCCGCGGCGTAGCGTGACGTGGTGTGCGCGCCGTTCGCGCCGTTCGCGCGGGGTACGCGGGCGCGAGCGCGAGCGCGACGCGCGCGGTGTGGCGCGCTGACGCGGGCCGCCGCGAAGCTAAGCAAATTTAATGTTTTAAAGAGAAATAATGTCAATTGATTTTATTTCGTTTTTAAAAAGGTAATAATGTCAATTGACTTTATTTCGCACCAGGGTGGGAAATAAAGTCAATTGACCTTATTTCCGTTGATCTTATTACCTGTCACCCAAATACCATATAAACCTAAGCTTAAAATTTTGTAGAACCCTGAAAAATCAGAAATCAAATTTTCATCAAAATTTCAAACTTTTTTCTTAGAAGTGACCCCATTTGATTTTAGTGTAACAAGTTGCAAGTGGCCAAAATTACCGTTGATTTTTTAGAACTTTTTTTTCCGATGGTGCTGCGGTTTTCTTCACATAAAAATAAATTGTGTTTATTCGTTATATGGAAGCAAATGCTACAAAAAAATTTAAAAAATCAACGGTAATTTTAAGTCACGTGAAACATGCATGTTGTTACACTGACGGTGGCAATTAATATCGATTGTGTAGCGCTGCCACTGAACTTCAAAATATGTAAATATTTAAAAAATTATAAAAGAGCACTTAAAAGGGGAAAATCATAAGTAAAATGGTAAACAGGGTACGAAAAATTGAGGTACTTAGGCGGGTTGGGTAAATAAGCGGGGTGGTACTTAAGAGAGGGATTTTCTTCAGATTACATTAAAAAATTCACGGTGCCCAAAAATGTTGCTTACTTAAGCGAGTTAGGTACTTAAGCAGGTGGGGACTTAAGCGGGTTTCACTGTACGTTTATTTCGAAAAAAGGATCTGCTACGATTTTCGGACTTGAAGATTTGGAATCCTGGGGCAATTTCCAACAAATCTGCGTAAGCAGATTATTGGTACATTTTCGAAAAACCTATTCGGGCTTGAAGGCAACTGTGCCCCATTGCATTTTTTTGGGGTTTTTGGGGAGTCTATAAAATATAATTACTTTTAAAAACTGATTAAATAAACAATTGGGTATTATTATTAGAAGTCTCCTGAAATTTTTTTACAGGGGGCTAATTATATATTTCCTTTATCAGTTTAAAAACATTTCGGTGTAGGTAGAATGCCTCTAAAACCTTTGAATCATTACATATATTACATAAAAATGTTAAGCTTAAGATTTTACGACGGTTAACACGTCTTGTGAATCCCCTAATTGACTCTTAAGGATTACTATATTTGTAGTTCGACTGGCACATCCATGGGAATTATTTGCCTGTATTATACTGCGTTAAAGATTTGAAGGCAGCAGGACTGTATTTTGCAGGTCAAAGTCAAATTACCATCGTTAGGATGCGTCGATATTTCTGTGGTCATAACGGCCTAAGACGAAAAACCTGAATCCGAGAAAAAACTCTTTCACGATTTGGATTGTAATGTTAGCCTTACTATTACAAAAACAAAAGAATGTTATGCTTTTGGCATATATCCGATAGGATCGCACAATCTAGCGAACATTGCTTACCTCCACAAGAAAAATCCTTAAACAAAACACAAAAGTAAATCAAATTAATTTGTAATAATGGTCAGTAACAAGAACACTTGGTTTAACTTGGCTGATGTTCCAAATTTACCTTATCCTATAGAATATAACTACAAAACAGACTGACGTTTGATTTCAAGAGGGAATCCCATCATGGAGCCACGGTTTGATAAAGCTTTAAATAGAACTTTCCATCGTGTTGAGGCCCCACATTGGGCTCCGCATGGACGAAAGAGGATCTGTCTGTGACCGGACCCAGTTATCACCGCGTGTGCACTGGCATTCAGATCCGAAGCTTCAGGTGTTCGTGGCTCATAAACGTTACCACCGGATAGACAGACCTCTGGTCAGCCAAGACCCGTAATCAGATATTATTTTGCACACTAACCAACAAGAACAAGTATGACCTAAACTAAAAATAGGAATATTTTAAAAAATTCAATATTATTTTTTATAACCTTAATTATAGGGTGTAATAATAGCTGACTGAACTAACCTATCTCAACCACTCAGATATTATGTGGTAACTGACCCTAAGTCAGTCTCTTTTAATAGTTATGTTGGTATGTAAATCGAGTTCTCTATATATACGCAAACCCGTATGCATATGCCTATATATCTACAAATATATGCATGATTCAATTATTAAAGGTTTTTTAACTATGTGGGTTTTTTCTAAAATTTGACATTCCCACCCACAGGGATGGTTTTTTGAAGCAGGAAGAATTCAATTACCTTTCAAAAAGTAGCGAAGCTCCACAAAAAGGTACCATTTACGGTTGATGGATAAAAAGAAATTATTTGTTTGTGGAAAAGTTATATAATTTTCACAAAAAATACCTCATTAAAAAACATTGGGCTCTTACTTTTCTTTTGCGATTATGGCGCGATTGCATCTAATACGGTAACGTGAATTGTTTGATGTTGCACTTTTATGGCCAGTTTTTCAGTACAAGTTTAAACTTCGAGCGCATAAACTGCATTAGTCTTGACCAGCTCGAGCGGTTGATCTAAGTTTAAACCACAGGCGTGCACTGGAAAACTGGCCTTTAGTGTACGGGAGACATTATTCGCCGATCAGAATATCAAACATTGGCTAACACAGTCGCGATTGGTGATTCGTGCTGGTCGAACTCAGGCAGAATGAAAAGGGCACGCAGCTACTGAACGATTGCGACAGGAACGCGATCTACACCGTCTAATGAGAAGTTCAGTAAATGTGCAATTACAACATCACGCCAGTGACTAAACCGAACCCTAAACTAAACGGACTGCCAATATTATATTGCGTCAAATTCCCATTCGGAGGCACCTAGGATTGTGTTATGTAGGTCAATGCCTAAATAACTTCGTTGACTCATTTACCAGAACCATTGCGCCTTTACTTTAGACAGAATTAATAGGTCTCCACGTCTGGAGTAACGCGTTCTCAATATAACTTTTTAATTCTTTTGGGATAAAGTTTCATGGACGAATGAATGTACATGCAGACATGTACATAAGTATGTGCCGCTATCTGCGGACTTATTAGCATAAGAAAAACGTATTTAGTAAGTTAGTTGCTGCGTACACAATGGACGGGGCCCCTTTTGATGACTGCTATTTGTTGCAAGTGATAGACGTTTGTAAGTTGGACGTTTGCTGATGGGTGGGTGATTCACTGCCGGTCGTGGATACGTCCGTCCACGCCACGGCAAATTGTTGGGTTGCAGCGCAATGGAATTAGTTCATAAACGAGTTGTCTCCTTGTTTATAAAGTTTATCAAAGTGTTTTTGTATGAGTTACAAAAACAAACTGCTTCTACAAGTTAAACTTTTTTTCTTTATTTTTAAAGAACTTCATCCATACAGCTCGAAGGTTCCCAGGAAAAGAAAAACCATTTAGGCCGGAAGTTAATCTTAAGCCCATCTGGCCATCGATAATTCATATCGGAAACCATATGATGAGCGGATGACTGACATGAAGAAATTTAACTATGTAGCAGCTTTTAAAATTTTTCTTTCAAAATGTTTCACGTTGAATATTCTGTGGAGCGAAGCCTATTGAACAATTAGCGGTAGAGCAGGTAATTTAAGTTTTTACGAGAATTTCGTCTCTTAAATGTAATTTTTTTTACATTTTACTCAAAGATGTCAAACTTTATTTGCGTATATGAATTCCAAAACCAACAAAAAAATACATATAGCTTACTGCTTTTGCGCTGGTACTTTACCTGCCCACTATGTCTTGGTGTGAAGTGAATTTTCAAATTTTGTAAGAATGATTGTATCTTCAACATGAGAAACTCCAAAACAGAAGGCTACCAGGAGAATATTGAAAAAGTAAAAAAGTTCTCAAAGTTTTGAACGGAAGTGGATGCCTTCAAAGAAACGCCTTGCAATTCAGCTCGTTCCGACTGCTATTCACAGCATTGTGCTTGGCCGAAATCCAAGTCGAAAATAATCTATTAGTAACACTTATGCTTCAAAAGTAGTCGGATAATTTCATCATGTTTTCCTGCCTAGAAATGTGCGTAAAAAATTTTGCTGGCTAAAAATCCCGAGAAAAAAGTAAAAAGTTATGGGAAAATACTCTACAATTCTTCGTTGTTGCTACTGAATATTTATGTGCTGCTTTCACAAAATATCCAAAAAAATATATTCTTAATAAAGATGCTGCGTAGGTATTCACGATATGCTGAAGGCCTTGTTTGGGATTTTCGGTAAAAACCTAAGGGCTGTACAGTGGTGTTATTGAGCCTAAAACTGGAGATCAATTCATACGTACATTTAATTTAAAATATTTTAATGTAAATATTTGTATAACTAGCACCAAATAGAGTAAAAAAGACAAATCCGAAAATAATTTAGTGGCACAATTTTTTTTATTAAGGATATAATGGCATTAATAAAGAGCGAAGAAAATAAACTTTAGCTGTGGTTCTTATAAATAATATATATTATTAATGATAATTGGTTAAAATCATAGTAATTATTAATTAGAAACTAAATAGCATCACTATGATTATCATAATTATCATCGTCATTAGCTTCATCACTATTTTCATTATCAACATCACCGCTTTACGGAAGTACAACTTTAAAAGAGTTCTTCAAAGATCAGATTAATTCATCCACGTTGCCAAGTCATGTAATAACAACTGTTTTGTTAAAGTAAACATCATTGTCCTTTATAGGTAATTTTTTATATATTAATGAATTCGAATTGTAAAAATTTTCTGTTTTTTGAGCTTAGAAAGTAGTTTAAAAAATATTACCTTTAATAAAAACAATCATCATTTTCGCTTGCGTCATTCGCTATCAACATCTTTCATTAAAGTTCTCCAGAATTATCAAATGTTTTGCTTCTTTCGGCAAATCCTTCAATTTTTTGGGGTAGTTTTCTCATATTTGATTATATTAATATTATATCAGGGTCAGAAATAATCAAAAGTCTATTGAATATGTCTTCAACCATATTTTTTCTACTGCACTTGCGAGAAAAATAGAGAACATTTGTAGGTCTTAAGGTCTTTGTTTCGTGCTTCCAAATCTCCTCATCAGACTTCTTTTTTCTAGACTTTCAGCAGGGATCGAAACCGCGTAATCGAACCCGCGTCTGATGAGGAAATGTGGTGATCTCCAAAATAGCTGCTATAACTTCTACCGCTTAAGCATTGTTGTTTTTTCCATTTCTCCTAACAAAAAAATTGTGGTACACAGCTCAATAACACTATTGAAAGATCTTTCTTATTGAAAAGGGTAAAATCTTTATATACATAAACTTAAGTACCTCCAAAAAGTGGAAATTATGAACTATGACAGGCTGTTTGGGAACTGTATTGAAGTTTTAGCTCTTCAGTAGTTCATGTAATGCAATGGCAAGGAATTTTACATTTGAGTAGTCCACTTGCAAAGTGCGCTATGTAAATTTTTTTCGATTTTTAGTTTTTGGTGGTTGACGTACCAGTATTTAAAGTAGTTTCATGTCCACTAACAACAAAGTGCAAAATCCTTATATATTCTGAAAAAAATAGCATCAAATGTTAGCTACTCTAGCAAAAGTCGCTATAATACTTACTGTATGTATATATACACTTTCAAAAGTCGCTATAATATTTATTGTACGTATTTATACAAGTTCAAAAGTCTCCATCTTCTGATGAACTTAGAAAACTACAAGAAAACGTGGTGGTTTCGGTGCCTAGTGGAAGACGTCTTAAAAAAGAAGCAGTCTAACCTTCGTGGAAGAGAGAACGCGAAAAGCTTAAAAAAGCTGGCTATATAAAACTTACTGTATCAAAACTCGCTATATTTAATTTCTATATATAAAATTTGCAAAAACTACCACACTGCGATTTTGATTTTTAATGTTATTAGGCTCTTATTTGTCCAAATTTTCAGATAATAAAAAGAAATATACAATTTGGATGTTACTTGTTGTTGTAGACGTTTCTTTTAATTTATGGCTTATTTTTATAAAATCGCATAACGCTGTTTGCATGTGGACTACTCATTTATTCGATTACCTCCTATGATATGCACATGTTAAAATAATGCATTCTGTAAACGAAAAGGTAAGCGGCTACTCTCGAAAAGTGCTTCCCCAATCGATAGTAACCGCTTACCTTTCGTTTACAAAATTCATTATTTTTACATGTGCATGTCATTGGAAAGGTATGAAGGTAGTGTCTCAGAGGTGGTCCCATACTAATCTGGTTGAGATCCGATCAGTGGATCATGAGATATATATATATATATTTTTTTTATATGGGAGTTGAAGTCGGTTTTTTTTTGCTAAAAATTACTTGTTATCTTCCTTTTATTAACTCGGGATGTAACTATGTAATATTGATGCGCCTAAAAGATGCAGCGATTTCTATTCTCAAGTTACATACCTGATGATATAATTTTATACCTTATACCACTGCCGCGAATGAAAGAACGTTTTCAACTTTGCGCCGCCTGAAAACTTATTTGAGATCAACTATGAAAGAAGATCGTCTCAATGCGCTAGCTTCTCTCAATATTCGCCGCAATCTGGTTGTTAATGTTGACTCAGTATTAAAAGAATTGGTATCTGTACCTAGGCGAATTGCATTACTGAAAGCAGAATAATTTGGTAAATAATGCATCATGAGACTTTTCTTTGAGTTGTGGTGAATTATATCCATAATTAAATAAAATATTCTGAATACTCTAAATAAAACAATGATATTCTTGGTTGTTGCGAAAGACTTTACATAAAACCCCCCTCAAAAGAAATCCTGCGACCGGCCAAAATTTTCCCCATTCTCATGGTGAAAATTCTGAACGAAAATTTATTTGTAATTTTTCTCAATTATGGTCATCTTTAATATTGTTTTTAGTTATCTGAATCGAAGGACCAAGCCTTTTTACATACAAATCATTAATGAAGAAGGGACTTTTTTTATTTTTCCGAGTTATAAAGCCTTTTAGAGCGCGCGATGTCATGAAAAAATGTATCTTAAAAAAAACTAAAAACGGTCAAATGTATTAAAATTTTTTTTTAGTATGTATCGATTTTACATAAGCTTGAATACAAATATATGTACATGAGCCATTCGGACGGATTTCGTAAAAAAAATTATGTCATATCTCCAATTCGCTTCAATTTTTTTTGTGGGTTCTATACAGGAAATAAGCTAACACGTGTTTGAGGAATTTTTTATTATTTTTTTTTTCTTCGGAGATATGATCTGTGAAAGTTTCCATTTTTTCGTGACTAACTAATCATGTACTTCTTCAAATCGTTATACATATCTCGGGTTCTGCTGATCGTAGAGACTTAATCTTAACATCATTTTAAAGCTAAGAAACCGGCTTAACATTTCTATATATAAGTTGTTAAAAATTGTCCTAAAGCTAACTTAGCTATTAACAGTTGAACTTTTTGAAGTTGATTTGCATAGTGAAGACCAGTAATTTAGGGATTTAAAATTATACCATCGTAGTCCTTGTTTAATTCTCTGGGGCTTTTCAAGAACTACTTTTAAAATATTTTTCTTTATGACGAGATTGTTTATTTTGTGAGAATCAACAATTTTTTGCAATTTGTTTTCGAACATTTATGTTGAGATATTATATTTAGTAAGGTGTTAAACATTGGATTTTTGCGAAAAGTAAATTTTTATTGCGTATTCTGATAGAATACCTATCCAGATTTAATATTTGTAAGGCAAGATTTTTCTTTAAGGCGATAAACCCCTAGAGATGGGCCTGGCAATTGCAGGACTATATTAGCAAAACGCAGATTTTATTGCGGATTTCGGCAAAATATCGCTTCGTTACCAATATTTGTGTGGCACCAAATTTGGTGTCCGATATGAAAAAGAACGTCTCACATGCCTAGAACTTATAGCTGTCGATCATTTATGTTAATTATTAAATTATGTGGTACATTCCACGTTAAACTCGTTGGAAATTATGTATGTCAAGAAGATGAGTCTACCTTCAGTGTCGACTTTATTTTGACTATGAATACACCCCCTTATATTCTCAACAGTTTGTAATGGAAGCCAATTTTTTTCATATTGGATCAGTTTTAAATCTG
>NW_023458556.1:71955696-71967037 GCF_013731165.1 Rhagoletis pomonella
TCGGAAATTCTATCAATGTTTTTAATACTTATAATGAAATTGTTGTATAAATCGGCGTTTTTAGTAATCGATGCTATTGAAAAAATGTCGAACTTTCGGTGGCTGTTAGACTACTAATTCAATTGCATAGAGTTAAGGCACGTCACCTGTATTAAAACAACAACAAATATCATTAATTATAATGAGATAAGTATATTGAGTATATTTCGTAAAGCATATCTATCATTTATGAATGTATATCGAGCATAGATGGATTATTCTTTAGAATCACATTTTTCTTGATGCAATTTTTGTAATTCTCTACGATTCTCACAAAAATCAAGAGAGGTTTTATTTTTGAATACTTATTTTGTTAGTAAAATTACGTCCAAAGCATCTATATACATATTGATAAATTCTAACTCTGATTAGACTGCTCAAAATTTTGCCAGACGTTGCATAGTGCTGTGGCTCCATATAAAATGTGAACATATTTAAATGAAAACTTGTTTCGTTGAACTTGAGGACGCTGAATTCAAAAATGCAATTTGTTTTTTTGATACCTTTCATACTTTCACTCTAAATGCAGAGTGAAGTAGAAAATTTGGATTCTTGTCGCATTTACATATAGTTCATTCCATTTTCAAAAGTGAGGTGTCAGTTTATAGGGATTAATTTGTAGATGTCTAGTAAAGTTACGGTTGCCAGACGTACTGATTTTATCAGTACAGTACTGATTTTTCAACTCTTGTACTGATTTTATACATTTATTCAATCAGTACGCTAATGTCCGGATTTTTAAAAATTTGTACCGATTTGTACTGTATTTTCTATTCAAACAAAATACTTTAGTATTTCCTTAAGGTTTTTACATAACGTTGGAACTTCCTTAAACTGTACTGTAAAAAATAAGAAGAAAATAATTTAATTATAGTTGACATGTTTTAGATAATGTTTGATAAGCCCAAGAAATTAATACAACAAAAAGATCAATCGTTTTATGCGGATATCGCCGGATCGTTACGTACCAGTTGCGATAATATGATGGAGCTTAAATTATTTAAAAAGAATGCTTAAATTTTTGTCGAGTGTTGTTAGTTATCTCGAAAATAACTTTCAGTTTAACAACAATATATTTCAATATTCGAATGGCTTTTGCCTATAGCTTACAACTCCCTTTTCTCAATTTACTGACTTTGTAAAAGAGTTTTGCATACAAGAAATAGAGTTAGATACTCTTTTTAGCGAATTCTTAGGGTTGGTTTCTCCAACTCAACTTAACTTAGTTAAGCCAATTTTCGTGACTTAAATAGTCAAGAATAAGATGTGTAAAACGTAGGCTAACTTTTGACTTAAGTCCGAAAAGTGGCTAAACTAAGTAAAGTTGAGTTGGAGAAACCAGCCCTTAGTCATTCTTAGTTTTTGCGTAGTTGAAAAATTATTTAAGCCATGAGGAAATATAGATGAACTCCTTAAAAAGTGTTACTTTTTCACAGTATGAGAGGATCTTAAGAATAAAGTTTGTTTCCTGGCGCAAAGAGAGAAACCGGCTTCTAATTAAAATTTTTGAAAGTGAACTTCAAATTAAAAGTAATTTTAAAATGAAATCTTTGACCCTTTAAACACTGAAAATGGGAATGATCTCATTATTGCTATTCAAGTCACAAATATAAAATAATTTATATGCTCCTGTCTATAATGATGTGGACAATCATGTTAGAATGAATAAATGAAATGAACTTTTATTTTTTAGGAACTGTATTTTATTTATATACCAAAATATTGTTAAAACCAAGAACTCAGGCGTTTTAAATTATGTTCTGTTACTTATATTCATTATTTTGCTTTGAATGAAAATGTACAGAAAAGTACTGATTTTTTTAGCATGAAAAAGTCTAATGTACTGATTTCGCGCATAAAAAATCTGGCAACCCTAAGTAAAGTTTTCTTTTTGAAGTGAAACTTCTTTAGCGTCGGTTGGTTGGTTGGGAGTAAATTGGCAAATTCAACGGAAATTGCACACGTAAATGGTGCAACGGAAATGGTTGTGGCTGAAGCAAGTGCTTCTTGTGTGTATGCATATGGTATTAATTTAACAAAAATTTGCTAATAAAAGATTACCACTTAGAAAAAGACCAATACAATAATGAAAGCAAAGGTGAGTGCGTACATAGATAAAGAAGAGGATAAAGGCAAAGGTAAAAATAAAACCAAAAATAAAGATGCGTAAAGATAAAGGCAAAAATGAAGACCAAGGTAAATTTAAACACTTTACTTATATAAAAGGGCAAAGGTGAAAGGGAATATGTAGATGAAGAAAATGATAAACATAAAAGTAAAACAAAGATGAGGATGATGATACCGATAAAAGTAAAGATAAAGATAGGGGAAGAAATATTAAAATAAAGGTAATTAAAGAGGAAAGGATATAGAGGGAGACACAGAGACTCAATCTGGGAAATATTTTGGGATTTTAGAGATTTTCGGGATTCTCGAGATTCTGGAGACTTATCGATAATATAATCGATATTTTTATCGGTTTTGTTGTCGATATTTTTATCAATTTTGCTATCGATATTTATCGATTTGTTTAACGATATTTGTCGATATTGTTTTCGATATTTATCGATTTGTTATCGACATTTATTGATTTGTTATCGATATTTTGATCGATTTTGGACTTATCGATATAATAGTCGATATTTTTATCGGTTTTGTTATCGATATTTATGCAGATTTTTCTATCGATATTTTCGGAACTTATCGTTATAATAGTCAATATTTTACCGATTTTGTAATCGATATTTTTAACGGTTTTTTTTATCGACATTGTTATTGGTTTTGTTATCGATATCTTTTCAATTTTGTTATCGATATTTTTATAGAATTTTCTATCGATATTGTTATCGATTTTGTTATCGATTTTTGTTATTGATTTTGTTATCAATTATTTATAGATTTTGTTATCGATATTTTATCGATTTTCTAATCGACTTTGCTGTCGAATTAGTAATCGATTTTGTTATCGATATTTTTACCGGTTTTGTGATCGATATTTTGTTGGATATTACTATCGATTTTGTTATCGATAGAGTATAAAGATAAAAATGATGATAAGGGAAAACAGAATAACATATATGTAATTAGAACGAACAGGGGTAGTGGTAGGGATATAGATAGAAAGAAGACAAAAAATATAACCTTAAGCAAAAGCAGATGTATGTATGTACGTACATATGTATGTATATTGGTTATGAGACAAAATAGATATGTTACGTAAGTTTCACTTCTTCAGTGTTGCCCAGGCGCACTTACTTTTTTTTGTAAAGCATTGCCACCTGTTAAAAAATTGAATTCAAACTATTTTATAAGTTAAATGAATTAGGTATTAAATACAATATGGGTATGATTCGACATGGTTTTGAAAATACAGTACTTCTAAAGCACACGTATTAGTGTTTCCGCCTCTTTAAACAATTTAATTCAATTTAATTAATAGATTTGGGTAACTGAAATATGTATAATAACATGGGTGTCAGACCAAAGAACAAATTTAAAATATTTAGCAAAAAATAAGTGGAGAATAAACAAATTACTGAAACCTTAAAGTTAATTTAAGGGTCCAGTAATATGAAAGGACCAAGAAAACATATCCCTCATTGACAATGTATTTATTTACGAACTGTACTAATATAACAAATACGATGCCGTAATAATTTCGTTTGATATATATAAACATTTTAATATTTCATATAAACATATTTTGTATAATTTAATTTAATTCGACTTGTAAACAGTTGCAGGCTATGACCTTAAAACTCTTTTGTCTGACTATATATATGGTGATACATATTTCAGTCACCTAATTCCCTAAGCTAAAATGGAACTTGACTTTTTAAACAGGTGCAAACCCTCCTACATGTAGTTAAGAATCGACCCATTGATACCCATCTTTTAATAATTCATTTAACGTATTAAATAATTTGATTTAATTTTTTTAACAGGTGGCAGGCAACTCTTTCAAAAAATTAGACCCCTATTACACATTTAAGGCTCAAGGTATTTAATGTGCCTTCTCATTTTCGAAAATAGAACGAATGGTTCAGATCTGATGGCATTAACAAAAAAAAAAAAACTATTTGATGCATCTGCCAAAACCGCATTATTTCGCAAACATGATTACATGATTTTTAAATTTACTAAGTTGTATTTTTGTAAATTTTTCCCGTGTAAAGCCTAAAACTGGTGTGGCTTTGACTAAAATATTTGGTTTAAAAAGCGTAAACTTCAAGGGCATTTTTTCTGTGTATTGTTCATTTTATACAAAATTTGGGACCGGTGCCTTGATAATGTATAAATTACCATTCCAACAATACCTGTTACTGAAGATCTGGCAGCCTCGTCGCTGCAATGATGTGGGATGTATTATCACCGTTTGCTTGCACACTATCCGTACTACTGTCACCTGTCAACTGTTAGCACATTGCTAACATAACCTTTTTCTTTTCGATTTGGACTTCGACGAGAACGACTAAATTTTTGAGCTTGGTGTCATTTAATACGACTCAATAAAGTTTACTTAAATTGGAAAACTTGTATATTATTATTCGACCCAGTTGACTTAAATTGTCGGTACCATTGTCAGGTAACAATACCGATTACGTCTATATTTTGAGGAACAAAAGATATGAGAAATGATAGTGTCACATATAAACGTAAAGCAAAAATATTTGCACGGTTGCAATTTCTTTATTGTCCACCCGGTTGCATTAATCAATAACGTTTTGTTATTTCCAGTTGTATTTAATTTTATTCTCAATAGGAATGTTCTAATAAAAATCGTTTGTATATTGAGCTCCTCAAAATTTAAAGCCATTCCCAGATTCCTCCGAGAAATTAAAATTCCACCAAAATCGGGGAATTGTCGTCGGTTGGCATCACTGATACCATACAGTGCGACTAGCATGCAGCATGTATTGCCTCCACAAACAGACATTCACAAAAATCCATTGGCATTGATACGTATTTTTATGCAATTAAAAAATTATTCAGTGCGGACGTGTTAAATGCTTTGCCATTGCGATGCAATAAGTGCAGATTTCCGCAAAACATCGAATGCATTACTCCCCATTTTGTGGTCAAGCGGCCGGGATTGCGTTTAGGACAAACTTCAGATGCAGAATGTAAAACCGATGAGAAAAAGTTTAGAATATTTTTCTCAAGCGAAGGAAGTTTTCGTTTGCTCAGCTTCCTGGCTAATGTAAATTTTGTGTGCTTTGGGAAAATTATCACCCAGTTTTTAAGAAGGGCAACTTAATTTTATTACAATGGTAACACTTCCAACCAGGGACCCCTGACCAGTTATAACTTGTAAAATAAACTACCCAGATTCATAAAAATAAAAATAACCTTCTCATGCTTTATTTATCGAATATTTTTATAAAGTCTTTAAATATATTTTATGTTTCATGGTTAGGGCAAAAAAAAAATATCAATTAATAATGTTATCAAAATAAAATATAACATTATTGATACCATTCGCAAAGGTATGTAGTCATGGCGACAATAATATGGAAGAAATTAATATCAATATGAGTATCAGAAAAATGAAAAAATTTTACATATTTAAAGAAATAAGGGAAGAGCAAAAACAGTCCTGAGTTAATTTAAGAGTTCAGTAATTTAAATGGAATGTAATCAGAACAAATCACTGATTGACAATGTATGTATTTGTAATAAAATAACAAGTACGATGGCGTAATCCTATGGTTTGACGTAATTATTTTTTTAGTTTAACTAAATTCGACTTTACAAACTGTCATGATCCATTTGTTAGGGCACAAGAGCGGGCGTACATGCTAGCGGTTCCTGGTCTAGTTCAGCGGGTATGTCGTGGTTCTTGCTCATTGATTTTGCCGCCAACTTCGGGACATATAAAAAATATCATGCACTGAGGGGAAACAAACAATAAAAATTAAGAGAGGTGCACACAATAACTATGGTGGAAAGTAAACAAAAAAAAAATGTATCAAAGCGAAAGAAACGAAGAAAACCAATCTACTCGATCATAGCACAAAATAAATGTTCTCAATGTTTTAATATGTACATACATGTGTACATACATTTGGTGAGAACATCGCGCGAAGGAGCGACACCAATGACCGAATGCAAAATTTGGAGCTTTAAGATGTAATGTAGTCTCCTTGTTTTTTTTCTCGTTCCCATCCCTACCTGCTACTCGAGAGATCTCATGCACTCTCCCTTGCCCTACCGAACTCATGCCAACAACAAAATCACACGTAAGACTTAAACTTAAATTTACATTTTATTCATTTTTGCTTACTTCCTACATTCTAAATCTAAGCTCCTATGTACTAATATAATGTTTGACTATATGTTGTTTTTATTCTTTTTCTCTCGTGTACTGTAATTTACACTAAAAGATAAGGAATTGAACACCAAAGAAAAATACGAAATTCATTGACATTAATTATTGTATTACTACATAGTACACGAGATCATGTTATTTACTCAAACAAATGTTAATGCATAAAATTAGGTAAGTATGTATGTATCAGGAAAAAATAACGATTTAAGGTAGAGCTTACACGTCGATGTGTAATTTTGTACGTGGCCTAGCTCCCTGTTTGCGCAAACAAGTGAGGCTTGTAATTTTGCTTAAACTAATTTTGTGACTTCGCGTTTGGTTATTTTCTTCCTTTCCTCTTTATGGTACGATTTAAGGTGTTCGTTTCATATACATAGTTTTTTTTCCTCGGTTTTTTGTTTTGTTGTTTTTTTTCGATTTTTTTGACTTAAAAGAAAAATTATACAGATGCTTAGATACTACATTAATAAATTTGTTTAGAATTCAGTTCAAAGTCTAATATAAAGTTACATTATGTTGTAGGAATTTTTCCCCTTTTTTATGTTTCGTTAAGGAATTATTTTTATCTTTTAAACGATCTTCAAATTTTTAAGATTACCAATTATTTAATGGAAAGAAGATGGGTGTATAATACTTCTCTACATTCCTAGCTCTTATCTCGGTCCTTTGTTTAACATGCTCTAATCTTTTCCTCCTTGAGATGAACGTCTCCGAACTTTGAGGGCCGAAATTATTACCAAGCCACCGAGAGGCTGCTGCGCCACATCCAACTTAGGGCGAAGAACCTATTGCTCCTATAAGCAAAGCAGGCGGTTTGTTTGTTCTGCTGAGATTTACGAAAGTGTGCGCAAACCATAAAATCGATAATACATCAAACTCAGGGAGTGAATCGGGATCTTTAGTTTGTCACAATCAACACATATAGAACGTGGATTAGTTAAAAATTTTGCGATTTTAAATAGCTTCTCTATACCATAAACTTTTCACTTTAGAGGTCGACGACGAAATGGCAGCGGAAATGCCGGTTATGTATGTACTTAGTGACGTTTTTACCTTTTCGTTGACTCTTGATCGTGTTATGCTTGTCAAGCATTATCTAAAGGCTCAATTAGAGCTCTTAAAAGAAGGCAAGATAGTCCAAGAAGAAACATGTATGGTGAAATTATAAAAGAAGATATCTTCAAGGCAACCATCACAAAACTTAAACCTCTTTCGTCTGATTCCTTATGGAGATACCTATCTATTTCAATTACCTAATTCCTTTAATTCAAATGGAATTTGATTTTTTGAACAGGTGGCAACTCACTGCATGTAGTTAATACACATTTCGAATGATACCCTTAATAATTCATTTAACTTATAAAAAATTTGAATCTAATTTTTTAACAATCTAATTTTTTAACAGGTGGCAACTCTTTAAAAAAATAAACCTTCTATTGTCCACAGGTCAAGCTTTTTAATCTGAAACTTCATTTTTTAAAATGGAACGAATCGTGCAGATCTCAAGGCACGGACAAAATAATTTTATGCATTAGCGAAAGTGCAAAAAGTGAGCAGGTTCTTATTTCTTCTTCTGAAAGCTAAACATCCGTTCTGTTTAATAAAATAATAAAAAGTAACCTATTTTTAACCGACTTCCAAAAAAGGAGGAGGTTATCAGTTCGTCGGAATATTTTTTATTATTATTTTTTTTTTATGTATGTTACCGCATAACTTTGGACCACGTCAACCGTTTCGATAATTCGTTTTGCATCGGAAAGGTAGTGTCTCAGAGGTGGTCCCATACTAATCTGGTTGAGATCCGATGAGTGGATCATGAGATATATATACATATATACATATATATTTTTTTATATGGGAGTTGAAGTCGTTTTTTTTTTTGCTAAAAATGACTTGTTAAATATATTTTGTATTCATTCCATTTAAATTTAGCATTTTTTGAAATTTTGTTTAAAAAAATGGTTTTTCTGGAATACCGCAGGGACACCCTGTGTTTAGTTTTATTCCAAAATTTTAATTCCAGCAATTCTCTACTATCTATATGGAAACAAGAAACGTCAAACCAACATTTTATTTCAAAGAATATATATTTGAAATTTTTTCTGTGAAGAGCTTACGCATGGCTATGCTCTTATTAAAATTCTTAGTATAAAATTTGTCGAATTTAGTGGCTTTCTGGCGGCATATAATTAATTTTTTAGGGAAGTGTCTATTTAATTCTTTTTAGTGGATAAATTGTCTTTACAAAAATACCAAACAAGTTCACATTGCAGACAACAAATTTTTCGATTTTTCCCACTTAGGAGGCACTGTGCGTGAGAGCGAAAAACTAAAAAAACTGTAAAATTGACTGTCGCATGGTGTAATGAGCTAGGATTCTATAAAAAAAGGATCAGTCCAGCGCCTTCGTCTTGACCTGCAGGCTGTGTCGGAGTCACGTAGAATTTGTGATTATATTTAAATTACATTCAAGTTGAAACAGTACATGAAATATTCGTTTTGATTGTATTGAATTGAATCTAATAAATCAATATGAGTTGCAAAATATTAATACTTAGTAATAGAAAAGCAGATCCACATCAACTTCAATCATATGTACCATAAGCTTATAAATAGATATATGCCATGACGTGTATTCGTATCATTATTTCGATTCATTTTTATTTCCTTTCATACTGCAGAAATTTGTATTACTTTTTATATTAGCCTAGGTCCCCGTATTAGTATTCTTCTTTGAGTTCATGCTCGTCTTCGCATTTTCTTCATCTTGGGATTTGTGCATTTCATTTGTTACCCGTGTTTTTAAGAATTGCTTTAACTTATTAAATAATTTGAGTTTATGTTTTTACAAGTCTCAACCCTCTTTAATAATCTAAATATTTAAACTAAGGATATCTTATCACCTTCGTTTCACGTAATATTTTAATATTTTATTTAACTCACGCATACTTTATTTAAATTTTAATTTTGAAACAGGTGGCAACCCTATTCAAAATATGTTCAAACAACAACAACTTTCGTCTGACATCCATATCAGGATATACATCTCAATTTTCTGCCTTTATTTAAGTCGAACTTGCTTTTTGTAACAGGTGGCAACCCTCCTTCATATGTGTAATTAAGAAATAAAGCCTTTTCAAAACCATTTCGATCGATGATCATAGTGATAATTAAAAATAATTTGAATTTAATTTTTTTATCAGGTGGCAAAGATAAGAAGCTATTGCACATCTACTGGCCAAGCCCTTTAATTTGATACCTCATTTTGTAAAATCGAACTAACATTACAGATCTGATGAGATGATGAAAAGCTTTCGCGTATTATGCATATATATGGATGTAAAATGTACATATCTATACTATGTATGGTACATGGGTACAAAATATGCTGCGATCAGCTTATACATATTTCTCCTCACCTGCGCAATCTGTTTTTGGTATCCTTTTGTATCTGCCAGCACCTAACTGTTTTTACACATGCACGTGTATGCAAATTCATGACCAAGTGATTTTGTATGGAAAAGCATTTATGCCCCTATATTTGAATAAAATAAACATACTTAGAAGATATCAACCAATACTTCCCATATACCAAGTGAAAGGAAAACACCTGAGTTTTTGAGTAAAGAAAACAAAAACAACATCATTAGAGCGGTTTTCGAGCATTTTGGTATTAAAAAAAATTTACAAATTCTTTCAACAATTTTTTGCCTTTAAATGCTCGATATTTCTTGAATTTATATAAAACTAGCAATTACCCGGCGTGCTTCGCTGCGCCTTAAATGTATTTTTGTGTTGTAACTCTCCCCCTAAGCTCTTATGGCCTCATTTACAAAATATTTTTAAAGAACTTTATGAAGTTAGATTTAAAAAAATCGATCTATGAAGCATTGTTTATTTTTTTTTTGAGTTAATATATTTTCGAAGGTAATTAGAAAATATGTAAAGAACCGACTTTCTCTTGGAAATTTAATTTATAATCTTATAACTGGAGTCTACTATCGCACCCTTTCCTCAAACGTGTATTGATTCAATATTCAAATAACGTATATTTATATAATTTGAAAAAATCTCCCTACTATACAAATATGTACAGCAATATTAAATAATATTTTCAAATGTTGTGAGAGGGAGTAACAAAACAAAATTACTTTTAAGGCGCAGCGAAGCACGCCGGGTATTCGCTAGTGTCACATGAAATTAACTGAGCAAAGTACAATGAATAGCTGTTAAACAATGGCACCATCTACTTTAAATGAAACATACTTATTTTCGTGGGGGATACTCACACACCATATACTTTTCTATTGAAATTTTTCCTGAATTTTCCTAGCTATAAACCTCCAACGAATGCAAAACCGTGAAAATCGGTTCGTGCGTTCTGGAGTTATAGCGTCAGGAAGGAAAACCCTACTTATTTTTATATTAATTTTTATATTAAAGAAGATTAAAGAACTGTCCGCATTACTCAATTTTATTTTTCACTAAAACGGTATTCATGAATTTTTTAATTTTTTTTTTATTTGCTTCCGCATACTTTTGACATAACAGCTTTCATTTTATGCCGATATTAAACAAATACAGCCTAAGTTTACCCGGGTTCACGTTTTGGTCTGTATCTCGAGACCCTAGTCACCCAGCTATATGAAAAGTGCTCAATCTTAAAGCATTCATGAACAGCTTTAATTTGATACCCATATTAAACAAATACATCCTAAAGTTACCCGGGTCCACGTTTTGGTCTGTATCTCGAGACCCTAGTCACCCAGCTATATGAAAAGTGCTCAATCTTAAAGTATTCATGAACAGCTTTCATTTGATACCCATATTAAACAAATACATCCTAAGGTTACCCGGGTCCACGTTTTGGTCTATATCTCGAGACCCTAGTCACCCAGCTATTTGAAAAGTGCTCTATCTTAAAGCATTCATGAACAGCTTTAATTTGATACCCATATTAAACAAATACATCCT
>NW_023458556.1:71967047-71967206 GCF_013731165.1 Rhagoletis pomonella
GAGACCCTAGTCACCCAGCTATATGAAAAGTGCTCAATCTTAAAGCATTCATGAACGGCTTTCATTTGATACCCATATTGAACAAATACACCCAAGGTTACCCAGCTCCACATTTTGGTCTATATCTCGAGACCCTAGTCACCCAGCTATATGAAAATT
>NW_023458556.1:71967216-71968899 GCF_013731165.1 Rhagoletis pomonella
CCATATTAAACAAATACATCCTAAGGTTACCCGGGTCCACGTTTTGGGGCCACGCCCCCTTTATATATCAAAATATTTTTTACCCTGTGACCATCCCTGGAAGATATCCAGTGCGTGTGTAAAATTTGGTTACGATCGGCTTATTCGTTTAGGAGCCAAGTGTGTCTATAGGTACATACATAATTTGAATTTTATATATATAGATTTGTAAACGATAATATTTCTATTGCTCCAAAGAACCAAAGAAATGAAAGTTATATCTGCATCTTATAAGCTGCTGGAGCACTTTAAATTAAGCTAATATTTACCGTTGTTTCTACGACAGACACCGAATCGGTTACTTATATAAGTGTATCTGTTTTGTCTTTGAAACGGCTCACTTTGATTTGAAATCGCTTCACTAGTTCTCGTGCAATAAGCGCTTTCGTGAAGCTCTACAAATTACAACTACAACATTTGAGCATAGCTTCCATATCGAAACTTCAAAAAATACTATTTTATGGATGTATAGTTGTAACTTAGTTATGATACATAGACTATAAATGTCATAAACATCCTATGTAAAACAGACTATATACATATATTTGCATTCGAAAACTACACATGTAAGCAGAAATTTTGTGGTATCTAATTTTTAAAATTTTTTAGTGCGCGTTACAGGATTGTTCAAGGGGTTACTCTTTTTTCACAGATTTAACTATAATAACATAAAGAACTCTCCTAAAGAATCTAGGGAAACGGGATCGTGAGAGCCTGCACGGCTCAAACAAATTAGAGGAAAGGCTAAGCCCCCAGAGGGAAAATCAAATCTCTAGAGAAAACAACTCGCAGGATGCTGTGACCCTAGGCAAGCAGACGACCACCCTTATGCGCAAATTCCTTAAGCGAAAGTAGCCGGGACAAGAGACCTCGGAGATTTTGACCTGTCAGGGCCCATGGGGTATAAAATTCGTCTATGAAAACCTGCCTCCTTAAACGGGATAGAACTTAGTCTCTCAACCCCGGTCAAATATCTTGGAATTATTCAATATAAGAAATTTGACTGAAAGCGAAATATCAAATAACCCTCCAGGTAAAAGCCAATACCGTCTTGTATGCCTGTAAGACGGCTGTACGTTAAAAGCGGGAGCGGTGGTAAGACCTAACCTTTTCTTCTAAACCTACAAAATCTCTGGAGATAATCTTAAATCGTCCACCGGTAGATCTCTACACTAAATTTAGGGCCGCCTGTATTGTGGCCAGGTTAACCCTCCGATGAGTGACAGTGCCGATGACGTTAGATTCGTGAGAAGGTCCTTAGGGACCTACAAAGAGTTGCTCGATGTTTCGACTGTACATGTGCAACTTCTTTGGTATTTATGTTGTCTTTTGATTAAATTAACGTCCTGCATATATATTAGGAATGAAATAATTTGAAGAACAAGTGAAAAAAAAAATCAAAACATGAAGACAAGTAACTTGTTATTTCTTCTAAAATTGTACAAGGTCCCTAGGGACCTTGTCACTAATCCCCGTACTATATATGTTGAAATCTCAATAACACTCGAACGTGATCCCGTATCCCTTCGAAACTTATTTTAAACGATTCAGCTTAATTTATTCTTGGAATACATGTATAAATTCTTTTCAAAAATGCAAGTAACTTGTTATTTCTTCTAAAATTGTACAAGGTCCCTAGGGACC
>NW_023458556.1:71968909-71996480 GCF_013731165.1 Rhagoletis pomonella
AGCTTAATTTATTCTTGGAATACATGTATAAATTCTTTTCAAAAATGCATTGAACAAAAAGATATAGGCACATGAAATACGAAAAGGTCCCTAGGGACCTTCTCACAAATCGAAGGGTTAAATGCGATCCAGCCATGGATATACCTCAGATTCGGACACGCAAAAGCCTTTGAAACTCTACCGCATAACCTACGACGTTTAGATTATACCACTCCTCTACTCTGATTAGACAACAATTTCTCCATAAGAATACCAAAGACTAACCAATTGGTAAGTTTATTAGACTTAGACCCAGGGTCAATGGTTATTTATCGTAAACATATGGTGCCAAGATTAGCGAAAGAGCCGGTAGTGGGATTTACAATTGTGAACTCACACTACACCTCAGTTTTCGCTACCGGATCATTGCAACGCCTTTCAAGCAAAGCTAAACGCCATAATGGAGGCCGTTCGGTGGCTCATAGCCCCCTTCCCTTCAGGGCGGCCTATTGCTATTTAATTTCTACAATCTACGGAACAATATCCAAACTAGCCATAGAATGCAGAATGATTCTCAACCTGCTGGCATGGAAATGATCCTTGATTGTTGTATGGGTCCCCGGACACATGAATATTCCTGGAAACTGCATAGCCGACGAACTGACAAGGAGAGGGATGTAAGTATCTGAAGTCAATTCTGTACCGCTGGTCTCCTAAAAACGCAGATCATCAAGGAGGTAAATATCAAGTAGGTTGCGGAAACCCCCCGCCATACTACCAGTCAATTGATGTTAAGCGTTCCATGGTTAGTAGTTGGTTGGGAAACCCAACTTTTTCGATACCAACCAACACAATTTTTTTCTAAAGGCGTCTCTGCTAAATACATACATACAAACATACATATTCGCTACATATTCATATTTTTCAAGTAGCGCAAATACATTTGTTAGCACCTAATTTTTGCCATTCATTAGAATCACCTAGAAGAAAATGGTCTTTCTCTTTCAAACCTCAGCAACTTAATCTAATAATAAACTGCATGTCATCTTGCTCGTCGTTGTCTTTATTGATATAATAACAAAGAAATATCAAAATTCAGCAGAAATTGAGCTGCGGCATTTCTTTTCAATCAAATATTTTTGAGAAGCAGCCTTTAGTAGCTGAAAAATCAATAAGTCAGTAGACAGATAGAAGTGAACGAAAACATTTCCACTCAGCCAAAACAATACGCAAGTGCAGTTATTCTAACTGTTTTTTTAATATTAAATACATATGTTAAAACTAGCTGCGGCATACCAAAATCATACATTAGTTAGCAACAACAAACACGATCAATAAACCAGCTCAATGTTGAAGGTGTACACTTTTAATACATAGTCAAATGTTTAAACAATATTCGAGCGCTCTATGGCGATACATAGTTCACTCATCCACAAAAAAAAAAAAATAAAAAAGAAACCAATTGAAATGCATATTAAGTTCGCTTGTTACCCTATACTGTTGGATCATTGAAACTCGTCAACTCTTCATTGAAAATTGTATACAAATTTTAGATGTGTGTGTGTATGAGATCAGAGTTCGTTTTATTAGGTCTTAAGTCACAAATTGATACGAGTTCCTATTTTGATTCTGCCCTTCTCTTAGAAAGCAATCGACGAAAAGAAAACATTATTACTTACCTTTTCTTACAAATATTCTAATTTTGATTTCCATTGTGATTGCTGTGGCTAACAAAAATACAAAAGCTTGTATAAAATGCCATAAGCATAAGCTTGTATCAAATGCCATAAGCATAAATTTAATAAAATAAGAGTACCGTAGCATCCTTTTGTCACAATATCATTCATCGAAACAATTGATGGTAGAATAGACAATTGACAAATATTTAAAAACAAAACACACTCGCACACAAATAATCACTAATAACTAATGACAAAAACAAAAGCAAATCAAGAACAATGAATCCAGCACGTGGATACGTTAAGATAATGAGGAAGCGCATTTGCATGTCCAGAATTAAAAAAAAAAAAAAAAAAAAAAATAAAAAAAAAAAAATAAAAAAAAGTTTGTCGCTTAAGTCTTTTGAACAGGTGAACGTGACACTAGGAAGCCATAGATTCACAGTATGTAAAAAACAAAAACTTTAAAAGGCCTATGGCGCCGAACTGCCTAATTTAAAAACACAAATTAATAAGTAAATATGTATGTATGTATTTATGTTTGCATGTACTAAAAATAAAGTACACAAGTAGGCGAGTAAAATTTCAATTACAACATATTTTTTATGATGGTAACTTAATAGAGACCTTCTATACTTTCCGTGCAACATGAAGACTGATGATTTGATAAGATAATATTTTCGATATTTTTTACATTTATCAGAGTGGATCTTCATCTCTGCTTAGTAGCTAATACTACTAAATTACTTAAACTGTTAAATCTAAAATTGATACTGAATGATTTGCCAGATTAATGACTTGACATTTGAGCTGCGGCTAGATGGAGGATTATCAGGAGATTACAGATAAGAGTATTAGAAATTGCGTAAAAACCATATGAAAAGCGGTGATATGTCTTCAGCTGGGGACCGCAATAATGCAATTGAATAGAGCGGGGCTTCTGGGTATGCGTTTTGTGCCAAGATGTGTTAACCAACCCATTTAAAGCATTGGGTCACGGCTGACACTCTGGTTTATTTGGTGTAAAGTTCCACTGATGTCGTCTAGTCTATTCACCATGAGGTACGGCAGTAAGCGGTGTCTTTTTGGAGTAGGCGGATCACCACATAAGCGAGTATTTAAAAAAAATTTGCAAGTTCTGGTTGTGCGCTGAGTTTGGAACTAGCCCGTTAAAAAAAAAAAAAAACAAGTAATAAAGTCTAAGTTCGGGCGGAGCCGAACATTAAATACCCGGCGCAAGTATTAAATATATGATTTTCACCTTTCCGAAAGCTACCACAACATGGTAAGCCGGGGTGTATCAATTTTGAGTAATTTAACGTCCTTAAATCTCGAAATATTGAAGTTTCAAGCATTTCTGAAATTTACCGTTATATGAAAAGCGGTATCAATTTTAGTCTGATTTCAATAATTTTCAACGTTCAACTGAGTTTCGTACAAATTGGTAGAACGGTTACCGAGATACATATATGTGATCATCAGTGGGCGGTGTTACGCCCATTATCCAAAATTTTATCATAAACGTATTTTTTGGAAAAGAATTGTTTCAAGCATCAATTTTGAATAAATTAGCTTTAATATTTACTGATTTATCGAAGATTTCGTATTTCTTTAAATTACCGTTATATTGGATGTGGACGTGGTTATTGTCCGATTTTAAAAATTTTCGGCCATTTGGTATGCTGTAGCAAGACTAACAACTGTGCCAAGTGTGGAAGAAATTGGTGCAGCGGATATCAAGATATACACATGTAACCGTAAGTGGGCGTGGCTACGCCCATTTTCCAAAAATTTATAATATTCTTATTGTTCGTCTAAAAATTATTGTCAATATCAATTTTGAATGAATAATCTTCAGTAGTTACTAAAATATCGCAGTTTTCGTATTTCTGAGAATTACCGTTATATGGGAGGTACACGTGGTTATTGTCCGATTTTGCCCATTTTCAATACCGTCCGTCCTACGGACGAAAAAAGTGTACGTACAAAGTTTCGTTAAGATATCTCCATTTTTTACTCGAGTTATCGTGTGCACAGACGGACGGACGGACGGACAGACCGCCACCGCATATTGGATTTCTCTTTTCATTCTGATCACTTATGTATACATTTGTCTATATCTATCTCGATTCGTTTTACCTGTTACAAACAACCGTTATGTGAATAAAGTTATAATACCCTTGTGCACAAGTGCGCTAGGGTATAAATAGAAAGTTGGATTTGTGGTGGGAGATAGACTTCATGTCATAAGTATCACTTGATTTTAGTATTTACTAGTGAACCCGCATGGCGTTAAAATGCCCAAAATTGAATCCCAAAAACATAGACAATATTCCAAATGTTAGCCAGAGTTATAAGCGATCCGATTGCCATATTTAATCTAAATCCGATAAAAAAGTTCTTTATTAAAACAAGTAACAAAGTCTAAGTTCCGACGAAGCCGAACAATAAATACTCGGCTCACGTGTTAAATGTAGTTTTTTATCTTTCTGGAAACTACCGTTACATGGTAAACCGAGTGGTTTTACCACTATTTCCAACAATTTCGATAGTATATTCAGTTAAAACGATTTGTTAAGACATTTGCACAGATTTTTACTTTTGCACAGTTATAGAGTGGTGTGGGTTGGAAGGTTGCTATTGAGCTGAACTCATTGTTTCTAAACAACATCACTCTGTGATTCCCAAAATTTACCAATCTGTAAAAATGTACAAATCGTGTGATCCCTACTTTAGACTTAATGAGATAAACTTTTATAGTTATAAGTGGGCGGTACCACGCCTATTTTCTAAAATTCAATAATATTGTTATTTGTCTGTAAGGGATTGTTGTGAGTATCAATCTTGAGTAAATTAGGGTCCTTAAATTCCGAAATATCTAAGCTTCAAGCATTTCTGAAATATACCGTTATATGAAAAGTGGCCTTAATTTAGTCCGATTTCAAAAATTTTCAACGCTTTGCTTTTATGTGGTAAGTCAAATTTAAACCGAGTTTGGTTGAAATTGATTGAACCGTTACCTGGATACACATGTGTGTTCATAAGTGGGCGGTTATTGTCCGATTTTAAAATTTTTTAGCCGTTTGGCTTGTTTTGCCAAGACCAATAACTGTGCTAAGCCCATTTTCCAAAAATTTATAATATTCTTATTTTATCGTATCAATTTTGCGTGAATAAGCTTCAGTAGTTATGTACTTAAATATCGTAGTTTTCGTATTTCTAAAAACTACCGTTATATGGGTAGTAGGGGTGGTTTTTGTCCGATTTTATCAATTTTCAATACCATCCGCCCTACCCTCAAAAGGAGTACACGTACCACGTTTCATTAAGATATCTCAATTTTTAATCGAGTTATCGTGTGGGCAGACAGACGGCCGTACGGACAGACAGTCATCGCTTAACCGATTTCTTTTTGTGAAAAATGCATTAATTTTTGAATGCATTGATGGTACTTAAAACAATAATGTTAACGTAAACAAGAACAGAAGTATAAGATCAAAGGAAACCGAATTTCTAAACCAAGCGCATGTATTAAATATCGTTTTTTCACCTTTCTGTAAACTGCATAATAAGCAAGATATTTTTCCCGATGACAAACAGTTTCGATAATATGCTATGAGATTTTGAAATAATTGGAGCAAGTTTGGTGGAAATATTAAATTAATAATATTGTGTCTTGTTAAGAGATGGTTGTAAGTTGGCGTGTTTTGTTATTGAAATATGGTAGGTGACGGTAATTTTAGTCCAATTTCAAAACTTTTCAACATATCGTTTTTTTGAGCGAAGGTGAATAAATTTAATGGAGTGCAATGGGGTATAGTCGTTGCGCTGGGTATGCAGTTACAGTTGCATGGCTATACTCAATCCCGACTCTTGCGTCCTCGTTCGCGCACTCTGGGCAACGTGAGCAACCCATGTGCGAGATGCGGTAACCAATCCGAGTGGAGCCTTGGGTCACGGCAGAAAGAGAGGGAGCTTCGGTGGGGCCACTCCGACTTATTCGGTTTAAGGGCTCACTGAAGTCTGCAGCGTCTGTTCACCAGTAGGTGCGGCTGCAAGCGGGTGTCTGCTTAGAGCAAGCGGCTCGCTATATAAACGTGTATTTGGTTGCGAAACCACCCCCGACCACTTCCAGTGAAGAAGCAAGGCAAAGCCTCGGATGAGACCCCCCCATATGATGACGACCACGGCAAACGTTTAAAGGACTACGATTTGAGGGCATGCACCTGGAATGTCCGGACCCTTAATGGGGAAGGTGCCTCTGCCCGGCTGGTTGATGTCCTCGTAAGGACAAAAGCTGACCTCACCGCCATCCAAGAAATGCGTTGGACGGGGCCAGGCAAGCAATGTCTGGGGCCTTGCGACGTCTACTACAGCTGCCATGTAAAGGAGCGCAAATTCGGTGTTGGATTTGTGGTGGGAGAGAGACTCCGTCGCCGAGTACTGTCGTTCACCCCGGTGGACGAGCGTCTAGCCACAATCCGCGTCAAAGCGAGATTCTTCAACATCTCGCTCACCTGCGCCCATGCCCCGACGGAAGAGAAGGATGAGGCATCCAAGGATCTCTCCTATGAGCGCTTGGAGCGCCCATACGAGCGCTGCGCCCGTCATGATATCAAAATCGTGCTTGGCGACTTCAATGCCAGGGTGGGCAAGGAGGGGATCTTTGGAACCACCGTCGGAAAATTCAGCCTCCACGACGAAACGTCCGACAACGGATTGAGGCTGATCGACTTCGCCGGGGCCCGAAACATGGTAATATGCAGTAATAGGTTCAAGCATAAAAAGATCCATCAAGCTACGTGGCTGTCTCCGGATCGAAAAACGAGAAACCAAATCGATCATGTTGTGATAGATGGAGGGCACGCTTCCAGTGTTTTAGACGTACGCACACTCCGAGGCCCAAACATCGACTCGGAGCACTATCTTCTTGCAGCCAAGATACGCACCCGCCTCTGTGCAGCAAAAAATGTGCGCCCAAATATGCAAGGAAAGCTTAACGTCGAAAAGCTGCAATCACAACAGACAGCCAGCGCTTTCGCTACTCGACTCTCACACCTGCTCTCAGAGAGCACTCTTCAACAAACCGACATATGCGAGCAGTGGAACCACATTTCCCGCTCATTAAGTACCGCCGCTGAAGAAGTAGTCGGATTTCAGCGAGCCCGAAAGAACAACTGGTACGATGAGGAGTGTCAGGAAGCTGCAGAAAAAAAAGATGCCGCCTACAGGGCCACGCTGCGATCGGGCGCAACGCGCGCTATGTGGGACCGCTATAGGGATCTGAAGAGGGAAGCGAGACGTATTTGCCGCAATAAGAAGAGAGAGGCCGAAATACGTGAGTGCGAAGAGCTTGAAATGCTGGCCAACAGGAAGAATGCCCGAAAATTTTACCAGAGAGTTAGGCGACTTACGGAAGGTTTAAAGACCGGGGCGTACTCCTGTAAGAACAATAATGGCGACCTAGTAACTGATGTCCAGAGCGTACTTAAATTATGGAGGGAACACTTTTCCGCCCTACTAAATGGAAGCAGCACGGAAAGTTGTGGATGAGAAGAAGAACCCGAGCCCGCAGTCGATGATGACGGAGTCGACGTTCCACCGCCTGACTATGACGAGGTACGTATAGCAATAACGCGGCTGAAAAACAACAAAGCTGCTGGAGCTGACAGCCTGCCAGCTGAGCTATTCAAGTACGGCGGCGAGGAGTTGATAAGGTGCATGCATCAACTCTTGTGCAGAATATGGTCAGATGAACGCATGCCAGACGACTGGAATTTAAGTGTGCTGTGCCCAATCCACAAGAAAGGAAACCTGTGTGAAAGGCTTAAGCCCACCGTCAATGAACTGATTGGGCCTTATCAGTGTGGCTTTAGACCTGGAAAATCCACCATAGACCAGGTATTCACAATACGCCAAATCTTGGAAAAGACCCGCGAGAAAAGGATCGACACTCACCACCTATTTGTCGACTTTAAAGCCGCCTTTGACAGCACTAAAAGGAGTTGCCTATACGCCGCTATGTCTGAATTTGGCATCCCCTCAAAACTTATACGGCTGTGTAAAATGACGTTGAGCAATACCACCAGCTCCGTCAGAATTGGGAAAGACCTCTCCGAGCCGTTCGCCACAAAACGGGGTTTGAGACAGGGCGACTCCCTTTCATGTGACTTCTTTAATCTGATGTTGGAGAAGATAATAAGAGCTGCAGAACTGAACCGCTCAGGAGTAATTTACTACAAGAGCGTGCAATTGCTGGCTTATGCCGATGACATCGACATCATCGGTAACAAAAACCGCGAAGTCTGTTCTGCCTTTTCCAAGTTGGATAGGGAAGCAAAGCGAATGGGTCTGGTGGTAAACGAGGACAATACGAAGTATCTCCTGTCATCAAACAAACAGTCAGCACATTCACGCCTTGGCACCCACGTCACTGTTGACAATTACAATTTCGAGAAAGTAGAGAATTTCGTTTACTTGGGACCCAGCATTAACACCGATAATAATGTCAGCATTGAAATCCAACGCAGAATCACTCTTGCCAACAAGTGCTACTTTGGACTGAGTAGGCAATTCAGGAGTAAAGTCCTCTCTCGACCTACGAAAACCACGCTCTATAAGTCACTCATCGTGCCCGTGCTGGTATATGGCGCAGAAGCATGGACAATGACAACATCCGATGAGGCGGCTCTTGGAGTGTTTGAGAGAAAGATTTTGCGGAAGATTTACGGGCCTTTACGCGTTGGCGACGGCGAGTACCGCAGACGATGGAACTATGAGCTGTATGAGCTTTACAACGATATGGACATAGTGCAGCGAATTAAAATACAGCGGCTCCGCTGGCTTGGTCATGTCGTTCGAATGGACACCGACGCTCCAGCTCTGAAAGTATTCAACTCGGAACCCGCTGGTGGTAGCAGAGGAAGAGGGAGGCCCCCACTGCGATGGAAACATCAGGTGGAGAAGGACTTGGCTTCACTTGGCGTTTCCAATTGGCGTCAGTTGGCACAGAGGAGAAACGACTGGCGTGCTTTGCTGAACTCGGCCAAAATCGCTTAGGCGGTTACAGCGCCAAAAAAGAAGAAGAAGAAGAATAAATTTACAGAGGTACACATATGTAGGCGTAAGTGTGCGGTGCCACGTGCATTTTCCCAAAAATTTCCCTATATATATCGATTTTGAGTAAATTAGCTTAAATAGTTACTAATTTATCGCAGTTTTCGTTTTTCTGTAAATTATCGTTGTATGGGATGCGTGGTTCTTGTCTGATTTCAAAAAATTTCAAAAATGTTTCTTAGGCTCTAAGCAATGTTTGTACCGAGTTTGATGGGGATTGGGGAAGGGACTACAGAGATACGGCATTCCATCGTAAGTGGGCGGTGCCACGCCCATTTTCAAACGATTTCACAACTGTCTTATTTTGAGCCAAAATTTTACTTCGCGTACCAACTTTCAACAATTTGGATCCAGTTTTTATGGATATATCGTAGTTTTTGCATATTTCGAAAATATCGTTATATGGAAGGTGGGCATGGTTATTGCCCGATGTCGCCCCTTTTCAATTCCAACCTACCTTGTATAAAGGGAAACTTACCTACCAAATTTCGTGGACATATGTTTGTATCTCAATTTTTTCTCGAGTTATCGTGTACACGGACAGACAGACGTACAGACGGACCGGCGGACTGACGGACAGACATGGCTTAATCGATTTCTCTTTTCATTCTGAGCATTTATGTATACGTTTATCTATATCTCTCTCGATCCGTTTGTTTCTGTTACAAACAACCGTTATGCGAACAAAGTTATAATACCCTTTTGAACAAGTGCGCTCGGGTATAAAAATTAATGCATTCATTTTTGAAATATAATGCAAATTTATTAAATTCTGAAAAATATAATGCTAATGAAATTTATTTTCACTAAATTCTATTTATTGAATAAAACCTCTATATCCCTATGCAGGGGCGCACCCAGGAATATATTTTTGGGGGGGCGAGGGGCTTTATACTTCTAAAGATATATCACTAGAAAATACTGAAAATTCGCTTCACATAATATGCTATTCAAAATACATTTATGCCAGTTTTATGTACAGTATGTGATAAATAAATCAACTTTTTAAGGTTTCATAAATTGCACTTTATCTACATAAAATTAGCAAATAACTCAAACATTGTTGATCGAATTTTTTTTCTTTTTTATGTATGTTACCGTATAACTCTGGACCACGTGAAGCGATTAGGTTAGGTTGGGTTAGGTTAGAGTGGCTGCCCCGCGCAGAGCGCCGAGTTGGGGTACCACTGGCCGAAGCCATTTGTTTCTTTCCCTCCCTTAGTAATTGAACCGCCAGTGCGTTTTATATAGCACAAAAAGCCGAAAACGTTCGCCGAGTTCTAATCGGCTAAACAATCTAGAAAGTATTTGTTGAAGAATTGGTTGCGCATGTTGGCCAGGGCGGGAACAGTGGCAGAGATAGTGTTCGATAGTTTCCACCTCTTCCTCGTCTCTGCAACTGCGACAGAAATCGTTGGTGGGGAATCCTAATCTTTTTCCGTGTGTGCCCATCAGGCAGTGTCCGATGATTACCCCGATAACTAATCTGAGAGAGGAGCGGTCCAGCCGGGTGAGAGCTATGGATCGCTTTACATCAATCTTTGGCCAAATTTGCCTGGTGGTATGGCAGATGGTTTCCACAGCGCACCTTATATTTACTTCTTTAACGAGTTTCGCCTTTAGTCTGTGTTTGCAGGAGGTTAGAGGTATGCCCGCATTCCGAGCCGAATTGACTACAGATATTTCCTTCCCCCTCCTTGCCAGCTCGTCTGCTAGGCAGTTGCCAGTGATGTCCCTATGTCCAGGGACCCATACAACAGTCAAGGAGCATTTTGATGACAGCAGGTTGAGAGTCTTCCTGCATTCTATGGCTACTTTGGACGTTGCTTCGTTATAATTGAGAGATTTGATAGCAGCCTGGCTGTCAGAATAGATAGAAATAGGCCGTCCTTGAGGGGTGGAGGTTATAAGCCACCGAGCCGCCTCCATTATGGCGTTTAATTCCGCTTGAAAAGCGCTAGAATGGTCCGGTAAGCGAAAACTGAGATTTAGCGCGAATTCGTCAGAGTAGATCCCGCTACCCACTCTTTTGTTAAGCCTGGAACCATCTGTATATATAGCCGTAGCCGCTGGGTTCAAGTCTGTGATTCTTTCGCACTTGTTCCTCTCTGGGGTTCTTGTGGAGAATTTGTTATCTAAACAGTGCAGAGGAGTGGTATAATCTATATGTCGTAGATTATCCGGCAGAGTTTCAAGTACTTTTGCGTGTCCTAATCTGAGATCTCTCCACGACTGTATTATTTAGCCTGGCCGCACTACAGCCGGCACGAAATTTGCCGTAGAAATCCACAGGTGGAAGATTTAAAATTATTTCCAGAGATTTAATGGGTGTAGTGGGCAGGGCTCCCGTGAGGAGCATGGCAGCCGTCCTCTGCACCCGTTCCACCTTGGCTTTGGATAAGGTGTTGTTTAGCGCAGGCCACCATACGGTGACCCCGTAGAAAAGGATGGGTCTTATCACAGCCCTGTACATCCAGTGAACTATGTGTGGTTTTATTTATTCCCCATTTTTTGCCTATAGCCGTCTTGCAGCCATACAGGGCAGTATTGGCCTTCCTGGAGCGGTCTTCAATGTTTCGCTTCCAGTCCAGTTTCTTGTCCAGAATAACTCCTAGGTATTTGACCTCGGTATAGAGGGTAAGTGCCACCCCGTTTAGGGTGGGAGGTTTAAATAAGGGAGTTTTATACCTCCTTGTGAAAGGTACCATTTCGGCCTTGGACCAGATGTTTACCAGAACGAGTGCGTTTTGCAATAACCCACTCAGGACCTGAAGATGTTTGCCCGTTGCAATGATTGCAATGTCATCGGCGTACGCTGTGACTTGACAACCGGTGCTCTTTAGGCTTAAAAAAAAGGTTGTTCACTGTTAGATTCCAGAGTAGAGGGGAGAGAACGCCCCCTTGGGGGTGCCTCAGGTCACATACTTTGTAATGCAACCATCCCCCAGTTCTGATAGAATAGTTCCCTTTCCGAAAAGGAGCTTAACAAAATCCACCAGACCTCGCTGCACCCCCGCCATGAGAAGGGAGTTAACAACAGACTTCGGGTAGGCGTTGTTGAAAGCACCTTCGATATCGAGAAAAACTCCGAGCGTGTATTCCTTTAAGGTCAATCTTTTTTCAATCGTCGCTACGATTTCATGAAGTACGATCTCCACGGAATTCCCCTTGGAATATGCATGCTGTTTCGGGGAGAGGTTGTCAGTTTTAATATTCCGTCGAATATATTCGTCGATGAGCATTTCCAGAGTTTAAAAAACGAACGAAGTGAGGTTTATAGGCCTTAAGTCCTTCGGTTTCATATGAGCGGCTTCGCCTCCTTTTGGTAGGAATACAATCTTTGCCTTTGTCCACTCGTGTGTAACGTGAGTCAAGGTCAGGCAGGCTGTAAAAATCTGAGAAAGCATGGGACACAGTATGTCCTTATCTTCTTTTAGTTGACCAGGAAAGATTCCGTCAGGGCCAGGAGATTTGTAGGACTGAAAGGACATTAAAGCCCATTCCACCCTCTCCTCACTTACGACGTCCCGCGAAAACCCGGGGGTGCCGTCCGAGCAGCCCGGGAAGTTAGTGCTCAAAAGCACCTCCAGCATTTCGTTACATGATGTCGTCCAGTCACCGTTAGGCTTCTGGATATAATTGATACTCGAAGAGGATTTCGAGAGAACTTTCCTCAGCCTGTTGGCTTCAGAGTTCTCTTCTATGTTGTTGCAGAAGATTTGCCAAGATTCGCGTTCCGCCCCTTTTATTGCCTTCCTGAAAACTTTAAGTGCGTCTTTGTATGGTTGCCAAAGACGTGTTCGCTTGGCTTGATTGAAGAGCCTCCTGCTGTTCTTCCTCAGTGCTGAAATCTCAGGATTCCACCACTGGGGTTTATTTTTACCGTTCGGCAGGGTCCTTGGGCAGGAGGCTTCGAACACAGCATTACAGGCATTTGTCACAAAGTTCACTGCTTCATCAATTTTTGACGATGAGTCCAGCTAACCGAGAGGAATAACCTTCGTATTTGAGAGACTCGCTTCATCAGGTGTTAACGATAAGCAGGACTTATCGAGAGAAGCATATCTGTGTAGAGAGGCCCACAGCGTATTTTTATACTATATCCAGTCGGTTCCCCATCTTGTTCCTGTATGCTGTTAAAAGAGCAGGATCAAAATTTAGCTTAAAACTAATGTAAAGGTGGTCAGAAAAAAAGTGTTCTTTGGACACCTGCCAGTCCCTTATCTGCTCAGACAAACCGTTCGAAATAAGGGGGCCGCTTCCAACAGAGGTCACAAAAGTGGGGTCACGCCCACGGTTACATACAGTAAGATTATATAAAAGAACAAAGTTAAGTAAACACTCACCTCGAGAGTTGTTGTCGCTTGAGCCCCAGATCGTGTTATGCGAATTAGAGTCTGCCCCTATTATGACCGGGAGTTTCCTGCGATTTGCTTCCTTCACAACTTCTTCCAGTTTATAGGGTGGGAAAACATGGCTGTCGTGGGCCATGTATGTTGTTGCCAGCCAGATCGCGCTTTCCTTCAGCTGGACGCTGATGCAGACAGTGTCCTCGTCGCTGTATTGGGAGAGTAAAAAATAAGAACATACTTTTTTAATCGGAATGCAAGCTCTAGGATCAGAGCTACTGGAGCTGTTACCACCAGGTAGGCATCAGAGTTCAGCCCGCAAACCTTGTCTCTAACGATCCAAGGCTCTTGGACTAGAATCAAGTCCTCAGATTTATCGCTGAGGCGACGAAGAAGGGCAGCCGTGGCTGCCTTGGAATTGTGCAGATTAATTTGTAGGATCTGCACCATCTTCAGAGTCGGTGATGTTCATTGCTTCTAGCTCCTCCCGTTCGGCGGCGGCAATGACTGTGACGTCATTATCCTCCTCCTCCGGTTCGGAGTCCAGTAGCTGGTCCTCGTTCAGCATTACCTACCGGCTGTATACCAACCATACGTAGGCAAATACTGAGCCCCGTCTCACCCACCGGTGATAAAAAAAATCGCAATAACCACAACTCTCAACACTAATATTACCATTCACAATCACGTTTACTTTAAAAATTACAATTCAGAATTTCATTTTGTAGCAAATCTGAAATGTAGGTAGGTCCATTTATTTAAACGCAAACGGATTAATAAGACAGGTTTACAAAAAAACAAGTGTATGCATATTAAACCAAACCTATATATCCATATGTTATTCGACATGCTGAATGCGAATCCGAGGTCCGTTAGCCTCCATCACGTCAGGTTCGTGGTCATTTGAGGTCAAGTAGGGAAAAATTCATTGAATAAACCTGAAAATTCAATCAAATTCATCAGAATTTTACCTTGGGATGACCTTGGCATGACCTCCAGATGACCTTGAGGAATCAAGGGACCTCAATACTTGGTTTCAGTGACAACAAAAACAATTTTTTTTTTTTTAATTTTTATTGAATAAATTTTATGTCCTATTTGACCTTCAAATGACCTCGAAGCTGATATTATGGAGGTTAACGGACCTCGGGTTCGGGTTCAGCGAATGTAAAACCTTATGTATATGAATTTTCAGGTCTCCGTATCGGACGCGGTATCGGGTACACCCGTTGGTAGGTCCCCAGGTCCACTCGTGGAGTTTCCTGTGGATCCCGCGCTGTCTGCCACCGATGCCGACTCCGAGGAGCTAGGTCAGCTCGAGGCTTTGCCTGTTTTGTTGACCCCTTCGTCAGTAGAGTTATCGGGGGGAGTGGGTCCGCTCGAGGCGTTGCCTGCCTCCTCCCATTGTTGGTCCGTTTTCCGGAGGATTTTTACCGTGATGGAGTAAAAGCCATAGCTTATTACCCCACCACAACCCTCGGGAACTGGGACGGAAGCAACGTTGATGACAAATCCAACAATACGCTGCTTCCCTTTGGTTTCGCCAACTCAGACTATCCTCCAATCACTTGTGGGCAGTCTCTCGTTGCCCAGTCGGATACAGTCCAGAATCTCCACCGGATTCAATGGTTCAGCTGGGACCCAGTCCCTGTTAGGGATTTCATCCCTATGGACGGCCACTAAGTCTGACCCGGGTCACAGCTGTCCAACCGTGGAGATCGCTTCCTTGTAAAGCCGGACCGCGCGTTCATCTGCACACGCCACCAGCTTTATCCGCCCTTGATGCCACCCAGAATCGCGGACGACTGGTGTAGGGCCGGGATACTTCTGGAGTATCCCCTTATACATCCTGCATAGACCCATCAGTACGGACTTCCAATTGCCCGTGCTAATGGGGCCGTCCGGATGGCCCTTGTCCAGCACCGCCAGCGTGAGGTGCTCTTTGGTGGCCTCGCTGAATGGCTTCTTGGTGGACACGGCCATGGACGGACGGTTAGAAGGATAGGAAGTACTATGCCTTTTGGATCCACTCGTGGTGTCCTGAGATCGTTGTCTCTTTTGGGCTAGCTCCTTTCGTGGGTTCGGCTCAGTGGATGGTTTGTCCTTCCGCCCTTTATGAAGGACCGTTTACCGCTGGCGGTGAAGACTTCCATTGCCCACTTGAGGGAGGCTTTTTGCTCATCCGTCAGCTGGTCGTCCTGCCGCAGCGGTGCAATCAGCGAGAACCATTGCCCAGTCGGCACCCGTTTGGAGGGTATATCAAGGAGGATTTTCGCCAACCACGTGAAGCGATTTCAATAATTATTTTTTTATTTTTTTATCGGAAAGATGGTACGTCAAGGGTCGTCTGGTTATTTGGCTTAGGTCCGATCACTGGATCATGAAAAAATTAACGGTACTCCTAAATTTGTATATGAGAATTAAAGTCGGTACATTTAAGTGGTTAACTCTTATGGCCAAACTACATATTTTCAGAATTTGGCCCTAAGGATGTAAAGTGTAAAAAACAACCGTTCGTGCATTGTATATTTGTAGGACAATGTTTTCATTCGCAGTTAAACTTTACTCTCAAGCTCTCAAGAAAAACGAAAAATTCATATAAAATTACGCACAATAAATGGAAAAGAAAGTTCCTTCTATTAAAATTTCTTAAATCGGTTTGCAGCTCTCAAGAAAAAAATGCTCGCATATTTATTTCTTCAATAAAATTTACAGCAAAAGAAAGCAAAGAAAAGTGCTTTCTCAAGCAACAGAAATAACAAAAAATATTTCTTGTAATTTTTCTTGAGTGCTGGATTATAAGGTTTAAGATACAGTTTGTACTTGAGGTTATTAGCTTTAGGGGGAGTTTTATTTTTATTTGTATTAAATAAAGTTTGTGTCCCATTTGACCTTCAAATGACCTCAAACCTAACATCATGGCTGTTAACGTACCTCGGATTCGTGTTCAGCGAGTCTAAAACCCCATACATATGAGGTTTCTGGTTTATTCAATGATCTTTTCCCTATGATGTATTGTGGGGTCTTTTCCCTACTTGACATTCAAATGACTTCGAACCTGACGTGATGGAGGCTAACAGACCACGGATTCGTATCCCGTACGGATACAGAGGTTTGGTTCAATATGCAGAAATTTGTTTTGTAAACCTGTGATATCCAAACTAAGGCTAATGAAAAAATTTTAGTGCATTAAAATTTTAAATAATTGTGTTCGTCTGCATTATTAAAAACCATTATTTTTTCTAGTGAAATATAAACAACCTGTTTTGGAAGGGCTCCGAATCATTACTAATAGCTTCTTAAGCCTCATTCTATTATGTTTATTTGTGGAAAAATTTAGTTAGATGTTTTATGAAAATAAAAGCAAAGTGTGTGCAACTCAGTGTGCTTCTGTAGATATTTATCTTGACTTTTGATGCATACCGATTTTAGTATGGGCCAATTTAGCAGCACATGTACACGGCCGAAGACTAATTCCGATCTAAATCAATCAGTAAACCGTTTTTTAGAACCATTTGACAATGCGCTTTTGTCTATTTGACCACAAATGCCATTGAATTTGACATAGTGTAAACCAGCTTTAACTTCCGCCACTATCTTTTTTGACCTCAAAATTCTACACTCAACGTCAACAAAGAATTTTTACCTAAAAATAAATTTAGTTAATGTATTTTTAATACATTATATACTTCTATAGATGTTATACTTTAAATGCAGTAAATTATTGCAACAGCATTAATTTAAAAATTTTAATGGTAATGCAAAAAAAAAACCATTACCATTATTTCTTCGGAACTAAAGCATTGAAATCTTTGTTAATTTTAAATTTCAAAAATTAATGCATTATTTTTTTACATTAACATTAAAATGCTATGACTAAAAAATTAATGCGTTTTTCCCAACTCTGGTTGTTACAAAAAAAGTTATAATCTTTGTGCATAAGTGCGCTCGGGTAAAAAAATACAACTTTATCGCATATCTACAGGCTAAGGTCTTTAATTTGACCTCTCATTTTGGAAATTCCGGTGCAAGTCTTATGACTATCACAAAAAATGCCTTCTCGTATGATATATTTTTGTTTGATGCTGAAATTGTTAAAATTTATATTCGTTTTATAACCTGTAAGTAGCGTACGCTTTTTTGTGCTTTCACTCAGCTTGTGCTATTCAGCTTTCATTTTGATTTTAACTTTTCATTACCGCCAAACAATATAATGTGTATACATATTTAGAAGCTGGCAAATTCATATTCACCACGATAAATGTCAAATGTTTAGTTCCAACTATCAAAATTTCTTATTTTCTTTCAGTTGGCACAGGCCCTAACTTCACTACATTCGACTTTTAAAATAGGTGGAAATAGTTTTTAAAAGTATTTCCATACTAAAACCTTAAATCTCTTTCTTCCGACATTGTGATACACATATATTTCAATAAACTGATGAACTAAGTTGAATTTGATTGATCACACACATGTGCAAACTATCCTAAATAATGGTCAAAAATAAAGAATTTTCAAATCCATTTCGATTGATACCCATTTTTTTTTAATAATTGGTATATAAGTTTATAAAAAGTGGCAACTCTTTTCAAAAAAGTAACACCTGTTTGCACATCCGCAGTCCAAGCTTCTTAATTTTCCGTAAGTAACTTTCTTCATTATTTATTTATTTATTTGGTCTACAGAGAAATGTTTTCTAACAGACAAATGGGAATAGAACATTTAGATACATAGTAATTTATAATAATAATAATAATAATAATAATAATAACAGCATAAAATAGCAGGTTTGGTAGCTGGCGAGGCCTAGTCTTCAGTCTACTTTTGTGTGCGGCGGGCGGAAAGACCTAGTTTCCGCTCCGCGCTGCGGACAGGCTGTTGATCAAGGTCGGTAAGACCGGGTTTCCGATCCTTGTTCCCGAAGACATTACTTTGTATGTGTGGCAGGCGGAAAGCTCTGGTTTCCGCTCCGCTCTATGAACAAGCTGTTGCACATGGTCGGAAAGAACGAGTTTCCGATCCATGTTCCCGAACGAACGGTGCTGATCTTATGTCCTGGACAAAAAGTCCCTTTGCATATTATATACATGGGTAAAAAAAAATCAAGTTTTTTCTTTTTGATCCGACACACGAAAACTAGTTCCTAGGTACCTCTAGAAAGTACATACCAAATCTGAGCTCTTAATATTAACGGGGAGATTATGGTCATCATAGTTTTCAATTTTCAATTTAGTCTCATATAAAAATGGTCATATCTTATCTCCAATAGATCGTTTAACCAGTTGCATCATCAATATTTATAGGAAATTGAACGCTGAACTGAAAATGGTCTCATATACTCTTTTCGTTAATCTAAACATTTAAAAGATATTCAAGGTCAAAGATTGAAGTATTTTAAGGAAAATAACTTTTTCTTTTGAATTTTGTAACTTACTAAAACATAATTATTTTCAAATGAGTTTCAATTATTTCTATAGGAAATTAAACGCCCTACAAAAAAGGTCTCATGTAGTTAATCGATTACTCTAACCATTTATAAGATATTCGCATTAGAATCCCAATGCCTGATTTTAATAATTTTTCAATAAATCTTTTCAATTTATCCATTCAATTTATGAATTTTGAAAATATTCATGAGAATTTGAGTTTATCAATTTTTATCAATTCAATTTTCAATCAAGTCAATTTTTATAACTTAAACTAAAAGAAAAAATATATTTTTGTATCAATACTGTATTGAATTATAAAATTTCATATGGCGAAATAGAATTTTTTTTCTGCTGATATGTTTGATGATATTCCTTAAATAAAAACCTTCTTTTTCTGAAATAGATCATAAATGATCTCAAAATTCATTAATTAAATGGATAAATTGGAGATATTTTTTAAACAATATATAGAAATAATTGAAACTCATTTGACAATAATTATTTTTTAGTAAGTTACAAAATTCAAAACAAAAAAAGTTATTTTCCTTAGAATACTTCAATCTTTGACCTTGAATATCTTTTAAATGGTTAGATTAATGAAAAGAGTATATGAGACCATTTTTGTAGAGCGTTCAATTTCCTATAAATATTGACGATGCAACTGATTTAACGATCTATTGGTGATAAGATATGGCCATTTTTATATGAGACTAAATTGAAAATGGAAAACTATGATGAGCATAATCTTCCCGTTAATATTAAGAGCTCAGATTTTGTAAGTACTTTCTAGAGGTACCTAGGAACTAGTTTTCGTGTGTCGGATCAAAAAAAAAAACTTTATTTTTTGACCCACCCTACTGTGTATATAGATAACCACAGGGTGCGTCAGGTATGTTGCACTTTAATAATAATAATAATATGTAGATGTAATTCAAAATATATGATTTCATCATATAATAAACAAGCTTGATAACGGGCCAATTTTTTTAAATCGCTGGATCATTTGTTTCCAAAGATCTCCAGGATCTGGAATCTGCGGAAGTAGTATCCTTCAGAGGTTAGACTTATATTGCGAACAAAGGTTCCGGCGACTTTTATGGTTTAGGGAGTTGTGAGCAGGGCCATCTCAATTTTTTCTAAAAGTACTTTGCAGGAGCGGTTGTGAAACCCTGGATAGATACTGTACGTAGTGAGAGGCCATCCTGCTCTTCGGACCCTAAAAATTGCGAGCTTTGTTGAACGGGGACCAATAAAAATCTCAAAAATATCCCCGATTCTCCTAGAGCAAAAACTGTCATATTAACCCATTTGCGCTCTCTGTACTATATAAACGGCACCAATTCAAACCACACTTAAAAGTTTACTATTATTATTAAAACGAAATTACTTTAATAAGTTTGCACCTACTGGTATTAATTTAATTTCAGATAGAATAAAAGATAAATAGGTATAACTGGGGATACCGGATTTGGACAATTACAAATCGACTTTTCACATTAGAAGTGGTCCACATGAAAAGCTGGGATGTTTTCTTGAATTATTGCACTTTGCTTTAAAATATCCGATATTATAAAGTGGAAAGAGAGTAAATTAATCAAAACGTTATGCCTTGTCAAGTAATGTTTTAAAAATTAACACGCCTAAGTGCCCGCTGTACAAAAAAGAAGTACACTCCCAAAAGTTAACTTTTAAGCTTTTTTCGTTAATTTTATTTCCTTAGTTTGTTTAAAATGGCTTTTATGATCACATAAATAAAAGTAGATATAATAAAATTTCAACCGTTTTTGTTTGGGCGTAAATGGGTTAATGACGCATATGGGCGAGGAACATTCGATCCAGGCATGAACAAGATTCCAACAGGGGATTGAAGCTGTTATTTCCGCTGATGGCGATTTTATTGACTAAATATATAGCCTATAAGCCACTTGACTGACACTAAAGACTTTAATGAAATGCAAGAAATATACAAATTTAGGTTCAAAAGTTGGTAATGTTCTTAAATACCGCACGCACCCTGTATCCTCCAGTCCATCGAGGACTCAATTTTTCTAGTCCAATTACGATATTTAAACTTAGTTGACTTTAAAAAGATAGCCACTATAATAACGACTCCAATCTGCAGGTAATTTCCCAAGATATTTGCATGTGCGCGATATCAGTAGGAAGTGTATTTTTTATTCCCACGACTCCTTTTCGTAGCATTTTCAAAATATGTAGAATTTCCCCAATCATTAATAAAATTCAATTATTAAAAAAGCTTTAAATTAATATCGTATGCTCAAAAAATAACTGTAAATTGTTGGAAATGTTGCGATGCACTTAAAAATGCTTTTAATTTATGTACATTTGTATTTCTCATTCAACGAGCTTTGTAGGAGTGGTGTAGCGCATCAATTTGCAATACTAGCTGGGTTCATAGACTACCCGCTAACTGCAATGGATTCACAAGGCATCGAAGGAACTGTACATTTTTTCATATACATTACTTGCTTCTGTTGACACTGGCAATGGGCAGCGTACTCTCTATCTAAACAGGTGCTGCTCTGCTAGTTCATTAACTTACCACTGATTATACATGCGTACATATATGTATATATGGTGATCAGGGCCGGATTTAATCACGGGCTACATAGGCGCTAGGCTAGGGGCTCCCACCACAAGGGGCCCGCGCCTCATGAAACATTAAGAAAGAAAACCAATTATAAAAAGTGAAAAACTTTATATTTACAATTTTAAGAAACGTTGGAGGCACTGAAGGCGAGTCAATCAAAGGCATATGTATTTAGTTGCTATTTTACCCCAATCGAAAGAAATTCGCATTGTAGTACAATGTAGTTTAAGTACCACATAGCAGATTTAGTTTAGTAAGCAAAGGAAAATGTCTCGTTTTGTCCAGTCGGCGGCAGGAAAACGGAGTACGCGTGCCACCGGTACCGCCAGATTGATGATTGATTGACAACCTTGATCTAAGTCATTGTTTTTACAAATTTGGGTTGTTACTTTGGGTAACTTTTGGACTTAATATGAGTATAAAGGCCCGTCTACTTATAACTTTGGCGTCGACTTGGTGTTCGCCACCTACGTCAAAACAGTTAATTTGTCAACATTCAACTTTTTAATAAGAAACGTAGTAGATTGTTTTTAAATTGTAAAAATATATGATTATATTATAATATTAAAAACGGTGGCTGTGATGCAAGTGTTAGAGAACTTAAGCGCACCTGACGTTTAGTAGCGGTACATGGCACAATAACCAGGTGAATTAATAAAAATAGCTTTATTGCTTTAGGTTCTGTCATTCGGCTATCTTATACTATGTTCGAATTGACGAGTTAAACTTGTTAAATGGGCTTGAACCAGTTCAATGAGCAAAACGTCTTCGTAAACAAGTTAAATCACATGCAATTGTTGTTGGAAACTGTAACCAGTGACATTAGTTAACTCATTTTAAGCCCGGTTCAGTGCACAGTTGCATCAGAAAGCTTTCTACTTCAGCCAATCAGAAAGAGCCAAAAGCTCTCATTTGACGCGCCAACACGCCAAAAATGACTATCCTCAAAAATATTTTAAACTAAAAATAATCAAAAAATATCAAAATTGTATGCTTGTTTGCCCGCCAAAAAAGGAGGCAAATGTAACACGAAGAATTGATTTTTAGTACTTTTTTTTTTATTTTTATTGGTAACCAAACAACCGCCAAAATTAACTCCAAACGTTCAATGTAAAGTTCACATTGTGAACGATGGTGTTTTACCAAGGCGAATTTATACAAGGTGGTAGCGGCAGCCGAAAAACAAAACCCACACAAACAAATTATACGCACATTAGCAATCAGTACAATACAAAGCTATAATAAACACATCACACAACAAAATCGCCTTGAAATCAGCTGATCCGGCAACACCACCTTATATAAATTCGCCTTGTTTAAGAAAAGCTCTTTTTCATTAACAACAAGTTAAATAGGACCAATTCGAATGTAATATTATACATTATTTTAAAGGAAAATTTTCAAATATGGTAATGTCGAATCAATATAACAGGGTAATTCTGGCCACTGTCTTTGAAAAGACTAAATGAAGGAAGGAGGTCCTAACGTTATGCTGTTCGCCTTTTGGCAATCAGTCTTTTAAGAATTAAAATAAAGAATATATGTCTATGGGTCGTTCCATACCAAAACGGACGGGGTTCGCACTTCATTTGTTTCATTTATTTTAAATTTTTAGGGTTGATGAATAAACATAAATAATAAATAAATATGAAATTTGAGCTTGATTAATAAATTTTTAAAAACTTTACAGCACAAAAACAAAAATAAATCAATTTAATAGTTTTCCAAATATCTCGAGAACGCGACGAGGAAAAAAAAATAAAATAAGGGCAAATTTGCAAATAAGGTAATATCGAATCAATATAACAGGGTAATTCTGGCCACTTGTCTTTGAAATGAAAGAAGGAGGTCCTAGCGTTATGCTGTTCGCCTTTTGGCAAACAGCCTTTTAAGAATTAAATTAAAAAAAATATATATATTTTTTTTTTATTTTTAAATTAATAATAACTAAAGGCATCGTATTGTATTTTACGGCTTATTTGAAATTTATAAGCAAATCATGCTAAAATCCAATAATTTCGCCTTGAAAAATCTGTCAATAAGTTAAATAGACATGAGATAATTTAGCATAAATTAAGAACCGAATGAAGAAAAAAAGATTTGTCACTTATTTTAGACCCCACTCTTAAGGAAATTTATAAAAATGCGTAAAGGTATGCAACCATTTTTTTTTTTTGATCAAGTACACGTGCTAATCACATGTCTATAGAAATTATGAAAGAAAATGTGAACGTACTTGATTTATGTGAAGTAATTTGATAGAAACAAGGTAATTTATGCTGCAATGTGAACATAGCTTAATAGATAAAAGAAAAATATAAAAAATAAAATAAAATTAATAAAAGGAAAATAAAGCAAATATAAATAAAAATATTTTTAAAAATTAGATGACATTAAAAAACCATGGAATAAATTTCGGACCCAAAGTTTCATACCTATAATGGACGCACTTGGGAGTGAACTGAGAAATAGAATTGAGGCCTACAAAGTTTTCCATGAACGTTTTGGGTTCCTCAACAAAGTAGACACGTCAGTGATAAAGAAATGTTAGCATATTGTACAAAATTGTTTGAGATATACGAAAATGACTTAAATGACAATTTAGGGAACGGGGTAATACAATTTAAAAGTTTTTGCCTGCAGTTTCAACCAAATTATGAATAATATCAAGAAGTTGTTAGAACAGAAATGTGGATGTACAAACTTTTGTTTGATGATAACTTCAAAGATTGCTTCCCAAATGTAGAAGTTGCATTAAGAATGTATCTCCCTCTCATGGTCACCAACATTTAAGCCAAAACGTCATTTTCTAAACTAAAGCTGATAAAAAACCGTCTTCGGACGTCCATGACGGAAAACAGGCTGAACTTTTTGGCTTTTTTTACGCAGTTTCTTAAAAGCATAAATAACACGGTTCAAAAAAAAAAATTACAAAAATCAACGCGGTTTTTACCAACTTCAAACTTGAACTTTGTTATACTAAAACTGAAAGGGCTATAAAGCTGCGACCGCTGCGGTGTAGTGGTAAGCAGTGCGCGTTTCCACTTTACAGGGCCTGGGTTCAACCCCTGGTCAAAGCAACAATCCAAAAAAATATAGAAAGGAGGGTTTTCTTAACAGCGGTCGCCCCTCGGCAGGCAATGGCAAACCTCCGAATGTATTTCTGCCATGAAAAACAACTTCTCATAAAAATAAAATCGCCGTTCGGAGTCGGCGTAAAACTGTAGGTACCTCCCCTTTTTGTGACAAAATCAAGACGCACGCTACAAATCGGAGGAGAAGCCCGGCCAAACCCTAACATATGTTATTATTATTATAAAGCTGCGTACTTAGAATTTTACTGAAAACTTTGATTTAAAATCTGCCAAATAGTATGCAAATTTATTGAGTTTTCCTGAGATTTGCACAAAGTTTAAAGATTTTATTTAAATGTTTTTTGTAGTATGAACTATATTTTTATAAAAAATTAGCGAAAAGGAATTAGAATAAATAACTTTGCATAAGTTGTGAAAAATCTCTGTCCCAATACTTTTGTCCGGCACTGTACATATGTATGTACATTAGACTGCTTCACCAAAAAAAGTTGCGGTTTTTCTGCCAGGATTACAAAACTTATAATATTTTAAGACGTCCGCCAAAATATTTCCGAAAAATATTAAGACTTAAGTGAGCTGGACCGATTTGAAAATACTTCCAAAAATGGAGTTTTTTAAGAATAAAAATAGTTTCTTAAAGAACTTTTTGAATAAAGTTCCCTCAGATGACAAAACAGATTAAGCTTAAAAAATCTGCATAAAAATATTTAAAAATCTTTTCAACGAAATCGTAATAATCAGATTTTTTATGCAGTTTTTTTTACTTTTTTCAAAGATTGATTTACAAAAAACTTAAATAACTGGGCCAAAACTATTCTTATTTAGACTTATGGGATCTTTACACTGTTTTTATTTCTGTCCAAAAAAAAAGTCATTCGTGTCCCATTTTTTTTTTTCAAATACCAACACATCGTAATTCAACTTTGAATGACGTTCGTTCATCCTACCTTTCTCTTTCATCCTTTTAATGAGTTTATTATCAAAGAAATAAAAAGGGTGAGAAAATATCTTTCCAATGACACCTCTTAAGTCTAAAGGAAGAGCTTAGGTTCAGTTATTCACGTTTTTCTTATACCAATCTTTGAAAAAAGTAAAAAAACAGCATCAAAAATCTCATAATTACGATTCCGTTTAAATTTTTTTTTAAATATTTTCATGCAAATTTTTTAAGCTTAAACCGTTTTGTCATTTGATAGGATTTTTTCAAAAAAAATCTTTAAGAAACTATTTTTATTCATGAAAAACTCCATTTTTGGAGGTATTTTCAAATCGGTCCAGCTCACTTAAATATTAATATTTTTCGGAAACATTTTGGTGGACGTCTTAAAATATAAAAGAAAAGTACCGATTTTTCTTTGTATGGGGAGCGACGCAGTCTAATGTACATACATACATATGCGAAAAATTAAAAAAAGTTTTTTTCCCATTCAATACCCATCCTACAACAACAAACAAAAATTTAACCTCGTTTAAAATTTACAAATTATGTATTTTTAGATTTTATAGAAAAACTGAGTCGGAATGTTTACCTGTCAGGTTAGGTAATGTTGGCAATTAAAAAAAAAACTAAAATCTGGAGGAGACCCGTGGCCGTCGTTTGTCTTAGGCCCACAGATCCTAAATCTGGCATTGATGGTGACTATGTATGCACTACTAAATATGCACATAGGTGTGTGCAATTCGGCATGTAACTATTTGCTCTTTTGCAGACCAGCTGGTTTCCTTAATGCCCATGCAGTTACGACAATTGGAGATGACTCTTTTCTTCTACTTATTCTTATTTTTACTACATTTCTCAAACTATTGTCAGTTTTTCTCATTTCTTTGTAGATAATAGCTCAGTGCATACATTTATTTAGCATTGACATTCTCTCACTGACAATATAAGTAATATATAACTTCCATTAAAGTGATTTAATTTCCAACTTCTTTCATTCCTCAACAGCGACTAATCATGCTTCCCATTGCATTTTAATGCGTTTTAAGTGCTGTCATGCCGCATGACTGGATTCTTAATGGTTTTTTGATTAACTACGCTCTAATTGATTTAAATTTGCATTGCTTACGGTAAAACTTTAAGTGCAGTGCAATAAAATAGTGAGCATTGTTTCAAATAACTTAGAATTTTTTGCGCTAAACTGAAGATTTAAAGAGATATTTTTTAAGTCAAGTGAAAATATGAGTTAGTGGAGGTATTAAAAATACGGAAAATATTGAGGAAATGCAGTTACATACATATTTGCCTTAAATTTTCTATTCCTTCGTCTGTTGTTTGTTAGGTAAGTTAAAAGTAAATGTGTTTCTAGATACAATTCTACCCATACTATACTTTGTTCGCCTTCCATTAAGTAATTCAAATCCAAAACCTTCCCCTCTATTCTAACAGAGTCACAAAACTTAGCTCATCACTGTTGTGATTTCTAGTGCGCCGAGAAATGTGTCACAAAAAATTCGATTTTGAATGCTAGAAAAATACACAAAAATTTAAAAATTTCTATTGTAGCGGCATATTTTTTGCAGCGGCAAGCTTTGAGGCTCAGTAGAAATCACAGCAGTGATGAGCTAAAGTTTGTGACTTTGTTAGAATACGGCAGCTTATTACAACTAATTCTAAGTGAAATCACAATAAGGCACAGTGGTACCGTAGTAGGTCATTCGAAGAAAATATTGATGTGTCATTTTGACACGATATCTTGTCTAATTACTAACAAACAGCCACTCCAACAGGGAATACAAAACATAATAATTTTTTAACGATAAGGCTCCGTTTCATCCGTGGAAAGTGAACACTTTCCATAAGTGCTTACTATTTCTAAAACTATGCATTAATTTAAGTGAATCGCTGAGAAAATTTTGATCAATTACACTGTATCAATATATTCACAAAACTAGGTGCCAAATATAGTATAACTGCGTTTTAAATTTTTCTCTCTGAAGTCAGGATTTTTTTTTAAAGGACTTTGAAATTTCCAAGATATGATGAAATGAAAAAATTATTTAAAAGATTTGGTGCTTTGTAAAGTAACAATAAAAACAGTTAAAAGGAAAAGATCTGTAGAATTTAAAACTGTTATAGCGGCTGATGTTCGGATGAAAACAGAGTTTGTAGATTTAAACTAACTATTTATTAATCAAAGTAGATACGATATAGATTACATCAAAAAAAACGCGTGGAGCTCGGTTACCAACGTATAGCCATAAGAGAGATTGCGAACGGAAAAGAAAGAGAAGAGCACGACCAACCAGCAACAGCAGAATGTCAGGTGAAACACACCAATGATAATGCAGGGTTGCCTTATGCCGATTGCTAACA
>NW_023458556.1:71996580-71998414 GCF_013731165.1 Rhagoletis pomonella
AAACACACCAATGATAATGCAGGGTTGCCTTATGCCGATTGCTAACAGTTTATTTTTTTATGTATGATACGGCATAACTTTGGACCACGTCAACCGATTTCCAAGTGGTCCCATACTAATTTTGTTTAGATCCGATCATTGGATTATGAAGAAATTAACGGTACTTCTAGAGTTATATAAGAGAATTGAAGTCGGTTGTGTTTTTTGCTTAAAAATTAATTGTTATTGTAACAATTGAGTTGTACCGAGCCCTACAAAGGAATTTATATTGCATAACGTTTATTATGAACTTACTGAAGAGTTAAAATATAAATTGTTAGTTAAATACCTTAATTGCATGCAAATTTTAAAATGCGACTTCTTCTTTACACCAAAATCGTAATTTTTTCATTATTTTTAACCGACTTCAAAAACGGAGGAGGTTATCTATTCGTCGGAATATTTTTGAAGTGAAACTTCTTAGGCGGCGGTATCGCAAAAATGGAGAGTGAAATTTTTAAAACTGAAAACGTTACATGAGTGAGAAGGAAGATATAGGTAGTATAGGGAAGGGGAAAAAAGAAATAAAGCGACGCATGACGGATACGAGTACCTACATATGTATATATGTATGTTTGAATGCACGTATGTATATATACATATATACTCATTTCAGCTCTGCCGCTACCAAGCAATATATGTATATGCAAGCGTGCTTCGCATAACTACATTCATTCGTATATATGTACATATGTTTGTGTGGATATATTTATGATGAAGCAAACGGGCTTCGTTGATGTGCTGATTGGCATATGTATGTACTTATGGACAGCAATGTTTTCATGTATGTACATATGTTTGTGTATGAACAAAACCGCGTATCGTCATTCTGCGAAACCGCGTAACTGACATTGGCTGCCAAAAATTGGATTTGGTCACACAAACTCTTGGCTCACTCCTTATCCATTCGTGCTGAAATATACTAGCCAGAAATGCGATTGCTTTATAAAAAAGAGCACCATTTTGAAATACAGTATATTTTGCTTTGCTGCCTTTATGCTTAAGTGCACATATAAGACACCTACCCCAAAATGCGCATCTGAGACATTATTTTTAACATTTATAAGGAAACTGCTCCGATAGATGCATTCAACATAACTGCACATTGGCGATACCTGCCTTAAAGATTGTGCGACTAGTATCAATTATCAAAGAAAGTATTACGTTTACCTGCACTGGCCCTACAATTACCTAATTTTACAACTTTTTATTTATTTTGTTCATCTCGCAGAACAACGAAAATGGCTATAAATTTATGTAGTTATATATATAATTAGATACTATTCGGTAAAAATTTCGCTTGCAGTAGTTTCTACGTGGTAAGTGCTTCTCCATTATTTGCTTTCATAGGGACCTTCCTCATTGAAGTAGTAAAGAAAATTCGCTTAAGTGCCTTTTTCGGTTAAGTGCACAAGTTTTTCGTGCAAAGAAGGAAGTGCAGCTAAGCAAAATATACTGTATGAGGGTTTTTACTCTCTAGAAAATAATTTATGCAAAAGCACATACGCGGTTTTGCACTATCTTGATACGCGGTTTTGCATTTTGTTGATACGCGGTTTTGTACTTTAAACGACGATATGTATGTGTACATGTATATATGCACATATGTATGTAGTACAAACGAAAACAAATCTAATAAGCTGCACGTTGATATAAATGCGACCTGTACTGATTGTCAAAAATTATGTGTTTGTTGTACATTTGTTCATGTTTGTAATTGTGCGTGTAATTTTCTAGAGTAGTTTTGCGCTCTCGCTATCTCCTTGTATTAACTCGTCCTTCGTTGGTATACTCA
>NW_023458556.1:71998514-72003361 GCF_013731165.1 Rhagoletis pomonella
GTACATCAAGTAAAGAAAAGGCTCTATGTAAATATCTAGCTACGTACCTCTCAACCCCAAATCCGATCACAGGGAAATCCCTTGCAGAGATACTACATGGTCGACAGCCTCGTACGCTACTTTCAGCACTTTTTTCAAACCAGCACGTACCTAACCACTCCAAATCGGAGTTCAGTATAGGACAAGAAGTCCAAGCCCGAAACTTTTCAGGGAAAATCAAATGGATTACAGGTAAAATAATCCAAGTATTGGGACCCATGATGTACAACATAACAACACCAAGGGGCATAATTAGAAGACATCAAAACCAAATACGGAGAGCGGCAGCACCTCCCACCTGCGAGCCGGTAGACGATGAGATAGAGTGAGACGTAGATCCAAATAATATAACCACCCATAACTGCGCACCGCAAACTAGGAACGATCATCCAACGACCCTTGCGCAAGACAGCGATAACAACTCCAACGAACAGACAGGCGTACCCACTCTCCGTCGATCGGAGAGACCGCGCAAGCAAACAGTACGTTTCCAGATACCTAGCCAATAAATTAGGACAAGGGGAATGTTAGCAATCGGTATAAGGCAACCCTGCATTATCGTTGGTGTGTTTCACCAGACATTCTGCTGTTGCTGGTTAGTCGTGCTTTTCTCTTCCTTTTTCGTTCGTAATCTCTCTTCTGGCTATACGTTAGTAACCGAGCTCCACGCGTTTTTTGATGTAACCTATATTGTATCTACTTTGATTAATAAATAGTTAGTTTAAATCTTCAAACTCTGTTTTCATCTGAACATCAGCCGCTATAACAAGGATGAATTTTCAATATCCGAAATACTCGTTTTAAGAAAAGCGAAGAAGAGTTGGAGGTTTTGGAATCAAAGGAATATAAGGCACTGGAAATGCAACATAAAGCTATGCCATTGCTTGAATTCCGGCAACAACATTGTAATATCCACTGTTGAAAACAGCTCCGTGCTGTATATTTTCAATTTTTTGTACAACGTATAACTGTGAGTCTTGTACTCTGCAATGAAATTCATAAAGTCCAACTACCGTTCACAATTAGTTGCATTCGCGTACCCGATAATTACGGCTCGGAATCTTATGCACTAAAAAATCGAAAATATGCGCATAAAATATGCACCCAAAATTCCAAAATATGCGCTATAAACAAGCAAAATATGCAATTAAAAATATTTTCCTAATATTTTACTGCCGGTACAAAAATAAATAACACATGTATTTTAACAAGAAAATAACGAAAACAATTCACTTCAAAATACAATACATATTTTTGTATAAAATTAGTTTATAATCAAGCAGTCAGATACAATATTGTGAGAAAGTTTGTCATTTTGATTCCACACCTCGTGCAACCTACAGCCATTTGGCGGTTTTAATGAATTTCAGTACGTCATACAGAGAGATGTCACTCTAAAACATACTGCAGGAATGGCTTGAAGAGTGTGTTTAGCTTCATCCTTGCAAGGGCTAGACACAGGAAGTGTTCGACTGTCTCTTTTGAGCCAGTGCCCTATGCACACTGCAGTAGGTTAGTAGGTACCTTCTTTGCTCATTCCTAAGAGAGTTTTGGTCTAAGTGGGTCGTAAGACACCCAGAACTGCCGGGAAATCCTGTACGATCCTGCACGGTTCCACCTCTGCTTAGCCTTCGAGTGATAAATTTCGGTAATTGTTGCTGTTATCTCCCTGATCCTCCCTATGTGCCAAGAACCATATTAGGGTAATTTTGTATTCATCAGAGATATAGGCCAGCTCTCTCCTAGTCTTCCACTAGTTGAGATTTAACAGAAGTAGAAGAGAGTACCTCAATGGCCGCTTGGCTATTTGAGAAGATATTCAGATGAATATTTAAGAAAAAATTATAGGGATTTTTTTGGCAAGAGATTTCGCACTAAATTTAAATGGTTGTAAATCAAAAAAAGGCAAAAAATATGCACCCACGGTTGAATGCCATTTTAAAGGAAATTTCAGGATTCGTAAAGATAACTTAACCATTTCGTTTTGAACATGCCCAATAAAAACATGCAATTGCATGAGATTCCGACCCGTACTGATAACACTGGAATACAAATTTTAGTTTGGTTTTTGTCCTCCAGACGGCACTATCCAATTTCTATGTAGAATTGCTCGGTGATTCAGAGAAGCGAATTACTTTTTAACCGACTTTCAAAAAAGGAGGGGGTTATCAGTTCGTCGGAATATTTTTTTTTTTTTTTTTTTTATGTATGTTACCGCATAACTTTGGACCACGTCAACCGATTTCGAAATTTTTTTTTGCATCGGAAAGGTAGTGTCTCATACTAATCTGGTTAAGATCCGATCAGTGGATCATGAGATATATATATATATTTTTTTTTATATGAGAGTTGAAGTCGGTTTTTTTTTGCTAAAAATTACTTGTTTGTTTCTATGGATACGTTTTTGAGATATTTGCAATTTACCGTTATTCAGCTTAAAACAAAAAGTGGTTCAACTTAATCACGTATATCTTACGAAGCAATTTAATAATCATAATATGAAGTACGGCAAATGAAAGCTAAAAAAATTCTCCATAAACCATGTATACATCACTTTCCGATAGGACTTATAGTGTCTGACAAGTTATTTAATCATTCCAGTTATTTTTTTTTAATTTGTAATGAAAAAATGAAAATAATCTAACTTTAACAGAAGAAAAATTATTAAAATAACAGGTTCTGGCTAAATTTTTGCATCTGTTCTAAAGCCTGTTCTCTTACAAAAAAAATATCAAGTCACTACTGAATAAAATCGATTGATAAATAAAGAAATAATAGTGGTCAAAAGAAAATACGCAAAGATTTTTTCTATGAAAAATGAGCAGGAAAAAAAGTTACTCATACGCCACGTACACCTAAGTAACACGCTTTACTGCTGATTTTTGATAAAAAAAAATCTTTGCGTATTTTCATTTGACCACTATTATTACCGACTTCCTAAAAAGGAGGAGGTTATCAGTTCGTCGGAATATTCTTTTTTTTTTATGTATGTTACCGCATAACTTTGGACCACGTCAACCGATTGCGATAATTCGGAATTTGCATCGGAAAGGTAGTGTCTCAGAGGTGATGCCATACTAATCTGGTTAAGATCCGATCAGTGGATCATGAGATATATATATATATATATTTTTTTTATGTGAGAGTTTAAGTCGGTTTTTTTTTGCTAAAAATTATTTGTTTCTTTATTTATCACCCGATTTTCTTCAGCAGTACCTTGATTTTTTTTTTAACAGGAGGGGCTTTAGCACAGTTGCAAAAATTTTGAACAAAATCTGTTACTTTTTAAATTTTTCTTCTGTTAAAGTTTGATTTTTTTCATTAAAAAATATAAAAAACTGGAATTAATAATTAATTTGTCAGAAACTATAAGTACTTTCGGAAAGTGATGTATGTATATACGGTTTATGGAGAATTTTATTAGCTTTCAATTGCCGTACTTCATATTAAGATTGTTAGATTGGTTCGTAAGATATACATGATTATAAATTGAGAAAACTCAAAAACTTACCCATAGAATAAAAAAGTAACTACATTTTCGGAATCAGCGAGAAATTCTAGATAGGATTTGGATAGTAGCATCCATTGAACATTTTTGCTGTAAGCCAGTGTAATTATTGAAAGTTATAAAAACTATCAGCTTTTTGTGTTCGCGTACGCAAAGCATTCGCATGTGAACGACAAGTTTTGGCAGTTGTGTGTGAGCGTCCATAAAAATGCAAATTGAATTCTTCGCCTTTGCGAACGTTCACACTCACGCTCGGATTTAACTGTTTAGCAAGCTTAACGACCCTGCAGTAAATTGCGCTAGTTCAGAACTAGCGCAGAACTAGCTTTTTAAGAGGCGGTACTGCTTTTTTTATGAGAAAACATTTTAAAACTAGATTACTGGATATTTTTTCTTTTCTGAACTGTTTCCATTTTGGACAGATCTGCGACAATAAGTTCTTTAAGGAAAACATTTGTTTATTCGATTTTTTGAAATTATTTTAATTTCTTCTTTTCTTTTACAGATTGCATTTTATTTAATTTTTTTTATTCTTTTATTTTATTTATAATAAACTAGCTTTTACCCGCGGGTTTCACTCCGCGCTTTTATACAAATATGAAAAATAAATTAATGATGCTAGATTTTATTTCTGTGCCCATTTTGTTATTGCTCGTTATTTTTTTAGCGAGTTAAGGTATTTAGGCCGTTTAAAACTATGAAATTATAAAATCTCGTCTGCGCGCTAGGCATACGAAAGATATCAATCTCTCTAAGTTTGCCTTAAAATGGTTCCAGGTATATGACGCGTGAATGTGTAACCTTCTTGGAGGTGCCACGGCGGGTTCTAATATTTCCAACTCAAATTTAGTAACCTGGCGTTGATAAAATACCACTTCTCATTACTGTAGCAAATGCCTCAAATGAGCTTTAGATTATAAGGGCGACTCTTCCTTTTCCATTTAATGAAATTTATTGTCAGTACGGCAGTTATAAAACATAACAAATTTAAAATACTTCGAGAGGTTTTCTATCCTTCCAGAGATATGTATAAAGAAGTTTTTAGTATGTATGGGAGGCGACATGCCTTCTTTTGTAATAACTCACATTTTTTCCATGAGCAATTGATACATTTTGTATACTCAACTCCATACCAAATTCCAGTATTCTTCCACAAACACTTCCAGGGATATGTGGCAAGAAAAAGCAAATGTGTACTGGAAGTGCCACGCCCCTTTTTCTTATAACCCTAATCTTCTTCCATGAATTTAGAATTGATTTTACATACCCCAGTACCAAGTCCCAGTACTCTACCATGAAC